>NW_026606087.1:1185000-1347500 GCF_029834395.1 Sorex fumeus
TATTGATTTTCTAAAGCAAATTGTGGTGAGTGGAGAACTTAAGGGTTTTCTCAGTTTATGAGAAAGTGTGTGGGTAACAAACAGGAACTGATTAAAATGAAAAAAGGTAATAAGTAACATTTATAAACCCTGAAGATTTGGAATCAGGAGTTACCTGTTCATCAGGGGCACAGTTTCTCAAATTGTACATTAAATAATCTGAATTTGAAAGATACTGGTGAATTTCATGGACAAATATTTCATAGTAGCTTAGACTTCATTTATTGCCAAATAAATCAGCAATAAGTTACTTAGTATATTGAAATGCTGCTTCCGCTTTAAAATTGATTCTGTGAAAATGGGTAGTCTTCAAATTATTGAATCCAGTTTGGTTGAAAATCAAGGAAAGAGGTTAGTTGTGAATGGTTGCCCAGAGCCAGGACCCTTGTCATCCTAAGTTCTCTGTTGCAGATGCTGTGTGCTTTGGTTTCTTTTAGGAAAACAGTGATTCCCTCTCATTCCTTTCCCTATGTGTAATAGTTTATTTGATTTTTACCCTGTGGTCACCATTTTGGTCATTGATTCATAGAGCAATAGGCATTTTGCTCCTGGAAAACTATTCCATGGAGCTTTCATGTAGTATAAGGTGTAAAAATTCAGCATTGCTTTCTTTTAAGATTGCTTGCTTTTTGTTTAAGTCAAACTATTTTTTTCTCTGATGTTTCATTTAATGCAAATTTGCATTCACTTAATGCCTACCAAATACTAGATACTTGGATGTATTAATCAGATCTTCACAACAAATCTTAAAGGAATTTATCATGAGGACTCTAATTTTACTGATGGGGACATGGAAACTGAGAGTCAAGTAACTAGTTCACAGATCTAATGAACAAGAAATCTGGGATTTAAACCTCTATTTCTTTGACTCTACCTCTATTTCTTTCCTTTTGAAGAAGTAAAATTTAATAGATTAGGCATCATTATTGTAAATATTTTCAAGGGATTTTCATATTTAGTCTTGAGAAATTTCAAGTGATGCTTTTTTGAGAGGGGAAAACAGAGCTGTATAAGTAATGCAAGATTTTTTTTTCCCCCTAGCAAATAACATAGCTTGGGAAAACCAGACATTCCGTGATTGATAGATGTACCTGTGTAGGTGTTTAGCAGCAAAATCTTTTGCATGCAAGACAGTCAATAGATTATCATAATTGTCTTTGATAATAATAGCTAAACAATTCTGTGCAATGGCTCATAGAAACAATTGGATTCTCATGTTTTCCAACGCTGTTCATTAGAACATGTCAACATCAAATCTAGGTAAGAAACTTAAAGCAGATAGCTAAAAGTAAGGGAGTGGATGGTGAAAACCCTTTTTCAGCTTTCACAATTACAATTTATTAAAATGCATGTGCTTAGGTATAACTTTTTCCTACCCTTCCCCACATAAAAGTTAGACTATATGAGATGCTACATGCTAATCATATTTTAAAAGGCTATCTCAATTGCCTGAACTCTAGACAGGTGGTGTGTTAAATACATTCTGTTTCAAGGTTCTCCCATCTTCCCTCAAGGCTGTCCTCAACACCTACTTTTGCACAGATGCAGCTCTAGTTGCATCTGATACTCCTGGTGTAGCTTCTCTAGTAAGAAATAGAAGTTGGAAATTTGATCTTATGCTTTTCTAGACCTTCAATGAGCAATGACATCCTTATTTTATCACAACAGTTCGTATAATTTGTTAAATGTTGGTCATCTAGATTGATCAGAAAAAGCATGCTAGAAAATTATTGGGAAATCACAGGTAATTAGCTAACAGGTATTTAAAAAAAACTGTCTAGAAACTGCAGTGAATGTCTATGGCTATTAAGTTCAGTTCTGTAAACTTCTGTATCCACTTTCATTGTCAGATTGTCTAGAATGAGAGTCAAATGAATTAGAGGGTTATCTGCTTTCCTCTTTCTCCTCTGCTCTCCCTCTCTCTCCCTCCCCTTACCTAAATTTAATAATTTACTTAATTCATGTTACTCTTAGTTGCTTTTTTTTGCTTTTTGGGTCACACCCAGCAATGCACAGGGATTACTCCTGGCTCTGTGTTAAGGAATTATCCCTGGCGATGCTCAGGGGACCATATAGGATGCTGGGAATCGAACCCCGGTTGGCCGCGTGCAAGGCAAACGTCCTACCCGCTGTGCTATTGCTCCAGCCCCACTCTTAGTTGCTTTTAATCCTAATAATATCTTCCCTGGTTATTTGGTCAATTGAGTTAAAATTCTGTTTTTTGTGTATTATTTTCTGGGTTGAATCTTAGGCAAGTTTTATCTTAAAAATACTTTTGTTATGCTTGATTCTCTTATTTGTAAAACAGGATGTCGTTTTAAATTTATTTTTACTGAATCATCATGAGATACACAATTACAAAGTTATTCATGATTGGGTTTCAGTTATACAATGTTCTAACACCCATCTCTTCACCAGGTAACTAGTTCACAGATCTAATGAACAAGAAATCTGGGATCTAAACCTCTATTTCTTTGACTCTACCATATTACTCTTCACCAGGGTACATTTTCCTCCACAAATATCCTCAGTCTCCTCCTCCTCCTCCTCCTCCTCCTCTTCCTCCTCCTCCTCCTCTTCCTCTTCCTCTTCCTCTTCCTCTTCCTCTTCCTCTTCCTCTTCTTCTTCTTCTTCTTCTTCTTCTTCTTCTTCTTCTTCTTCTTCTTCTTCTTCTTCTTCTTCTTCTTCGTCTTCTTCTTCTTCTTCTCCTTGTTCCTTCTCCTCCTCTTCTTCCTCCTCTTCTTCCTCTTCCTCTTGTCTCCTCCTCCTCCCCCTCCTCCTCCTCCTCCTCCTCCTCCTCTTCCTCCTCCTCCTCCTTCCTATCTCCCCTTTTGGGCACTATGCTTTTCAATGTAGGTACTGAGAGGTTATCATGTATATCCCTTTACCTACTTTCACCACTCAGGTCTTGTTGAGAGTGATTATTTCCAACTATTATTGTCATAGTGATCCCTTCTCTAACCTAACTGTCCTCAATCCCCCACACCTGTGGCAAGCTTCCAATTGTGGACCATTCCTCCTGGCCCTGTTTCTTCTATCCTTCAATATTAGTCTCATACTGTACTTTTTATATCCCACAAATGAGTAAAATCATTCTATATCTGTCCCTCTCCTTCTGACTCATTTCATCTAGCATGATTCTCTCTCTCTCCATCGATTTATAGGAAAATTTCATGACTTAATTTTCCCTTGTGGCTGCATAGTATTCTATTGTGTAGATGTACCACATTTTCTTTATCCAGTCATGTGTTCATGTGTTCTTGGGCACTTGGATTATTTTCAGATTTTGGCTGTTGTGAACAGTGTTACAATGAACATAAAAATGCAGGTGCCATTTCTGATGTGTGTTTTTGAGCTCTTAGTATATTCTTAGAAGTGGTATTACTGGGTCAAATGGGAGCTCAATTTCTAGTTTTTTGAGGAATGTCCATGTTGTTTTGCTAAGATTGTACTTGAACATTGTTTGAGTGAAATGCAATCATGAAAGCCTATAAGTCTGTAAGTTTATCTCACAATGATTCATTAAAATAAGGTAAAGGTAAAGGTAAAGGTAAAGGCCCTCCTGTTGATCATCGATTTGCTCGAGCGGGCCCAGTAACGTCTCCATTGGAGACTTCGTTGTTACTGTGTTTGGCATATCGAATACTCTCGGTAGCTTGCCGGGCTCTCCGAGAGGGGCGGAGGAATCGAACTCGGGTCGGCCATGTTGGCCGCTTGTAAGGCGAACGCCCTACCCGCTGTGCCGACCCGAGTTCGATTCCTCTGCCCCTCTCGGAGAGCCCGGCAAGCTACTGAGAGTATTCGATATGCCAAACACAGTAACAACAAAGTCTCCAATGGAGACGTTACTGGGCCCGCTCGAGAAATTAAAATAAAATAAAATAAAATAAAAATAAAATAAAATGACTAGACCAGTCAGCATTCCCAACAGTGAATGAGAGTTCCTAGGGATGCCTGAATGAAATAATACAGTGACTAGAACTTTCTAACCATATAAGTGCTATTTATGTGTCTTCTAAACTGTCTCTTCAATATCCATCCATCCATCCATCCATCCATCCATCCATCCATCCATCCATCCCTTCCTCCCTATCCATTCATTTGTTTATTCAACTATTTATCTTTTATAGTTTTTCTGACTGGGTAGAGCGGTAGCACAGCGGATAGGGTGTTTGCCTTGCATGTAGCTGACCTGGGTTCGATTCCTCTGTCCCTCCTGGAGAGCCCAGCAAGCTACCGAGAGTATCTTGCCTGCACGGCAGAGCCTGGCAAGCTCCCCGTGGCGTATTAGATATGCCTAATACAGTAACAACAAGTCTCACAATGGAGACATTACTGTTGCCCGCTCGAGCAAATTGATGAACAATGGAAGGACTGTGCTACAGTGCTACAGTTTTTCTGACAATATAGACTAATGCTTTTTGCTTTTATGTTATAGAAAGTATTTGATTAAAAAATAAGAAATTAACTTCCTTGATATCTTGTTTGGAGGTTCTAGCAGGGAAACAGAGTTACTCATACACCTTCAATGGAGGAACAGTCTATCTCTATTTAGGGAAGCCCATTTCTTCTAATGAGCTATCAACTTAAGGAATCGTGAGAGAGGAAAAGAACACCTGCCTAGCCAGCCAGATCAGTTGCGTCAACTCTAGAAATCAATGGGGTGACAGATGTAGCAACCAGATAACCCTCACATCCAAGAAATTTACTTCTTATGGTTGGGGAAGAGGAGAAAGTACTGAGAAATTAAGTTTACAAACTGACTTCAAAACCCTTTATTTATTTTTTTAATAATTTCAAATAATTGGGAATATATTATTTCTTTTGTGTAAAATACTGTACTAGGAAGTATGAGAGAATAGAGAAGCCAGAATTTTGTTCTTTTTAAATTTCTTGTTGGTTGGAATTACTTCTAAAATATAACGTATATATACGTATTCTTTTTGGGTCACACTCAGTGATGCACAGGGGTTACTCCTGGTTCATGCATTCAGGAATTATTCCTGGCCGTGCTTGGGGGACCATATGGGATGCTGGGAATTGAACCTGGGTTGGCCGCATGCAAGGCAAATGCCCTACCCGCTGTACTATCACTCCAGCCCCTTGTTTGTTTTTTGGGTCACATATGTCAGTACTCAGGGCTTACTTCTGACTCTGTACTCAGGGTTCACACCTAGTGGCTCAGGGGACAATTTGGGGTGCCAGGGATAAAATCCTGTTTGGCCGTGTACAAGGCAAACACCTTACCATATCATTTCTCTGGCCCTGATATACATTTTAAGAGGTTATGTAAAATTGAATGAATTAGGTGTTGAGTGTTATAAAACTAAAATCTTCAGATTTCTTAATGGAAACAATTAGAAAAAATGGTAGATCGCAATTGCCTGAAATAGTGTCAGTCTGTTTCCTACTGAACAAAATGGAAGGTGAGGGAAGTAGGAGTGGGTATAGACATAATAAAGACCTAGTAGAAGGCAGTAAGTGTCAGTTTGGTAGAGTAGAAGATTAAAGTGCAGACTACTAAAAGATAAGTTAGACCTGGGTAGAAAGATTGGTTGTATCTGGAGGGAGGACCTTGAATGCCTCTCAGGAGTTTGGACTTATTCATTTCATTTAGAGAGAGCCAGTGAGTGATAAGAGTGGTCTGATAAAAGGATTTGGCAGTTTTATTTGGAAAGGGAAAAAAAATGAAATCAAGGAAACTATTTTAGAGTCTGTTGCAAAAGTCTAGGTGTGAAGTGTACTAAAGTCCTGTACTAAAGTGAGTATGGGAAGAAGGTATGAGTATGAGAAATGTGATTAAGGAAGTGTTGATGGAAGAGTTCCTCAAAAATTGGCTTTGAAGAACAAGGATGAATAGTGGGGGCCAGAGAGTGGGTAATGTATTTCCCTTGCATGCAGCTGAACTGGATTTGATTCGTAGCATTCCATATGGTCCTCTGAATACCGTCAGGAGTGATTCAGAGTGTAGAGCCAGAAATAACCCCTGAGTATTGCCAGGGGTGGCCCCAAAATGAAAAAAACTGTAGTCAATGGATATAGAGTTTATGTTTTTAACTTGGATGATGATTTGAGAATGATACTTTTCTGGATAGTAATAAGTGAATGAGGCTATAAAGGAAACTAATTCATTTTCATTTTCATTTCATCATCCTGTTATTCATCGATTGCCTTGAGCAGGCCCCAGTAACATCTCTTTCATCCTAGCCCTGAGGAAACTAATGATGAATTTAATTTTAATTTTGTTAAACATGACACATAAATGTCTAACAGCCATTTGATGAGTTACATTTCAGAGATGCAAGAGGAAACTCCGTATTGGGGTTATAAATACGTGGATCAAATACCTTACATATGAAGGAACATGTTTGATAAAAAAAGAAGGAATACATAGGTTATAAGTTGTATTTTCAGATTATTCCCTTTAATTAAAAAATAACTGATTTTCTTTCCTGTTCCTTTCTGACTTCCCCTTTATCTTTTTCCTAATATTAGCACTGTCCTCCTATTGTTCATCGATTTGCTTGAGCAGGCCCAGTAACGTCTCCATTGTGAGACTTGTTGTTACTGTATTTGGCATATCGGATACATCACGGGTAGCGTGCCAGGCTTTGCCATGCGGGTGAGATATTCTCGGTAGCTTTCCTGGCTCTCTGAGAGGGGTGGAGGAATCGAACTCAGGTTGGCCAAGTTGGCCGAGTGCAAGGCAAATGCCCTCCACTGTGCTATTGCTCCAGCCCTTTCTAATATTATTATCTGTGAAGTATGGCATACTGGTTGGAGATTGGGAATCCAGTAATCGATGGACAAGGCAGACATGATCCTATCCTCATGGGGAATATATTATAATCTTTGAAAAATATAAAGCAGAGGTTTCCTAATGTTTTCTAGTTTTCTTCTACTTACCATAAGGTTATGATAATATCTATGCAAGCATTAATCTCCCTGACTCTGGAAGACATTCTATGGCAGCAGATTTCCTTTCCTTCCTCTTGTTGAAACTTTTTATTATTATATATTGTGAGCAGTATTCTGTATGAGTATAATTTTAGTAATGTATTAAGTTACTTATCATTGAAGTTAAAAAAGAAAAAACACTGCATTTCCTTCACGCAGGAGGTTTTTATTGTGTTAGGTTCATAAGCAAGTCCCTTGGAAAAAAACATTTTTGTATTGCTTAAAAGGTCAGGAAAAATATTATTTTGAAAATAGCCTTATTTCTCACATCTTGACTTTTTTAATGTTATGAAATTTGTTTTAAGTTGCAGTATACCTGCAACTAGAATTCAGATTTTGTCTCTCTCCTGTTCTTATTCTACTTCTAATTTAACCAGAAAATCTACCCCAGATATTCATCTTACCCTTCCATAATAAAATGGAGGAAGAAGAATGCCAATTTAGATTGGCCATTTTATATTCATAAATGATAATACTCATTCCAAGGAATAATATATCTGATTACAAATGTCTGACTATGATGTTGATGGTTCCTAATACATTTCATATTCACTCATGCAGTATTTTCACCTCTGCCTCAGTTGATCCCTTTTTGTGTTTGAGTACATATTATTTAGGAGTATGGTATTAAGTAAAAATATAATATCAGTAAATATGAAGTACTTTACCATTAATAAGGTCATTATTGATAAAAGAAGAAAACTCTTAGTTATGAATGGGATAACTTGTCATATAGAAAAGAATGATACAAATCTGAATGTTTTGAACATCTTAATATCACTTTTCTAGAGAACTTTAAAAAATTTGGTTTGTTTAAAGCCATCTATATTTATATTTTGGGGATCTTTAGAAAACCATGTCAAATTTTCATTGCTTTAATACCAACCCAACTTTGGGTTACTGAAATCACTTTGATAGTGGGCCAATCTGGTCACAAAATTTGGACAAGAATTCTAGATACTGAATGACTCAATAATAGTTGTGGATGTGTACCCTTTTCTTGGTTATTTTTCTAAACTTGGATAGAGATTCTAAATCAATTTTTGAGGTGAATTTTCAACCTCGAAAATAATAAGTCATTTTAGAAGACAAAAATAAAGCAAAACTTTTTTCTTTTTAAGGAAAAATCAAGACAAGCTTTTGAGGTTGTAGCCTACCCATTTTTTCCAACTTTCAGAAAGGTTTCTAGGTTATAAAGAGATCCCTGAAAGCATGTTTTTTAAAATGGACATGCTGATGACATACACTTAGCATTATTGCCCTAAATACAGAAATATATAAGTGGCCGGCCTTGTACTATTGAAAGTTGCAGCACTGTAGTACTCTTCTTGGTATCCGTATTCACTTTTAAATCGATTTGTTTTGTTTTTATGATAATTTAATAAAAACTAATAAATCTTATTGTTAAATAACCTAAAAGTTGCATCATAGCTTTCAGTATTAAATTGCATTCCTTTTTTTTGGGAAGGCAGATAGATGTGTTTACTCTGTAGAGAGATTTAGATTTGATTTTTTGTTTTCTTCATGGTAATTATGTTTGCACTTTGCTGATCACTAGTTGTGCTTTATTACAATGGAAGGTGACAATTTGATTGTCTTCAATTGAAGAAACAAGTAATTTTATATTCACTAAGCTGTCAGGTAACACTAACTCACAGTACTAAGAGCTCCTGGCAATGCGGCTTGGCACCTATACTTAACTGCTTTGATGCTTGTGTAACCTCTGCTGAATCAGAAATACTTTGCCTGCTGGAAATGGTTTTCAGGATTGTACAATGAGGTTTTCATTAAGTAGACAAACTGAAAATGAACTGCAAAACCATGGTTGTTTCTCTCCTCCCCTTTCCCCTTTGCCCCTCCTCCTTCCTCTCCCTTTCCTTCCTTCTCCACCCTGCTCCCCCTTTCTCTCCGTTCTCCTTTTTCCTCCTCTTATTTGCTAGAAACTTGAAATTTATGCTATTTCTTTACATGAAAGAGAGGAACTGCTGGGTTGCTTTATTTAGCTAAAGCAGAACCTCAGAGATTAGCTTCTTTATATGATTTTGTTCATAGTCACTATGTGGGTCTTCATTTAAAAAAATCTGTATATATTTTTTCTAGTATTATTAGAGGTAAAGGTCAAAATTTATACAGTGAACTTCCTACTCTAAGAGAAGTTATTATTTTGCTTTAGTATTTTAAATTAATAATTACATAAATTATTTTATAATTAGGTTTCCTTGTTTCCTTGTTAGGCTGGTTTCAAGCTGACAAGGCATGTGTAGTGTTCACTTTAAAGTTAAGGTTTTTATTTTATGTGAAGGAGAAATTTAGCATGAATATATGTGTATATATGTGTGTGGATACATATATACATATATATGCATATATATATAAATTCATTCTGCCATATTGTGAATAGCTTTCTTTTCCTCCAGTCACTTAGGGGTCTTTTGGTTAAGCTATAAAGTCATTGTGCTTGATTAAAATCCTCTAAGTTAATATTTATAGTAGCCATTGTTTGCTTTTGCTCTTATTGTTAAGTGACTGCTTTCATTTTAATATTCTGAGCCTGGATTTTAAAAGCAAAGAGCCCAACAAGTTATGGATAGATAAACTATGAGAAAAATTCAATTTAATTTCCATCAAGCATAAAGTGCTGATTGATTTTATGTTTCTCAAGTTTTGGTCCAAGGAGAAGCTGCATACTCAGAAACACATGTAATCATTATTGATTTCTGAAGGTAGTCCGGTAGGCAGGCCAGTCTTTAGGCTAGTTGCCTGTCTCTTGTAGCAGATACTAACAAATTAGACAGAGGTGATTACGTGATGTAACATTATCAGGAGAAACAATTCATGAGTCAAAGCATTCCAAGACATATGAGCTCTAGTCCAAAGAACAGTCTTAAGCTATATAAAGTGACAGCAATATTGTCAGCTAAATATAAACTCTAGAAACACAAACTTTTGATGACTTGAGAAAAATCTGTTCCAGGTAGTCCCTGTTTTGCAAGAACCTCAGAAGGTCTTTGGTGACATTTTTGGTGCTTTGGTGTGAAAAATTGGAAGCCTTAAGTAACTCAAAATCTATTGAGTGTTTTCTTAGACTTCAGTGATTTGACTCAAATCAACAAGTTTTCTCCTAATGAGTATTTTTTTTATGGGTTAGCATTTATGTTCTGAAAGAGCCTCTACAAACAGAGACATGTTTATTAGTCTCTAAGATATCGCAGAATGCAGTAACCTTTTTATCAGTTTTCTCAGTTGCCTATTTAACAGATGAAAGAGAGAAAAAAAACAAGAGAAAAAACAAATTGAACCTAGAAAAATTTGGTGCTATAAAAATACAAAGAGTTGATTGCTTCTTTTAGGCTTTTTCCAAATGTAACAGAAAAAGTTTAAGAACTATTCTCTTCCATTAAATGGCTAGAATAGGGACCTCTACCTGCTCTAGTACTTAAATGTGGGAATTAGATGTACCGGAAGAAGGTTCTTTAATCATTCTTTGCCCTAGGCTGGATGGACTGGCATCCTTTGTAGGGGTTCCTGGGTATTGTGCATTTTGGCAGTTGAACATATCTGTTACTCATGCTCCTTAAAATGAGAGGCACTGTATTACATTTTTGGAAAATTAGTTGTTTACTTCTCAGTATCAGATCAATTGCAGCATTAAATTAACAGTGAACTATCTGACAGAAATAAGTCTACCTTGGTTGCCGGAGGCTGAGTTCCAAAATTAAATGTGAATGTTGGCCTGAATTTTTAAGTTTTTCTTTAAGTAAACCAACTATTAAATGTTGCTTTATGTTAAAAAACAGGACTTCTTTTGAATACATGTAACACACCTAAAATGAATGCTACTTGATAATAACTTTAGAGTAATGAAAACATTTTAAGAAATCAGGTTAAAATTTGTTCTAATAACTTTAGTGACCACTTTGAATGGTTATGTAAGTTTTAAGTTAAAATAGTTTTGAGAAAAATGCTTCTCAAGAAAATGTTTTAAAAAGTAATATGCTTGCATAACATTGTTCTTAAAATTCTAACTTTTAAACCGAGAATTACTTTTTAAAATTAGCATCAAATCAGAAATTTTTAAAGTTCTAGACATGATTTTCTGTAATAGAGAACATACTACGTAGATACTTTGTATTATTGCCATTTTATGAAGTTTTAGACTTCTCTTTGAAGGGCATGAAATACTGCTTACTGTCCCTACGGGTTTTTAATGACACAAGCATTCAGATTTTACACTGGAGTATTAAAAAATATTATTTTCTTTGCAGAGGTTATCCTTGGAAATATTATTTGTTGGAAATCATATCCCACAATCCAACTTCCCAAGTGCTAAGTCCTGAAGTTCTTCCTTTTAGCCTGGCATTCTGGGAATTCACTTAATCTATTGGGCAGAGACATTTCAAAATCAGGGAACTCAGATGGAATTTTATGTATCCCAGATATGTAATTCTCTTTGGAGGTTTTACTTGATAATAGCTATGCCCCAGAAAACCATCTTGTTTAACCAATGTGATAAGTTGACAATGTAGTTTTTCTCTCTGATTATAATGTACTCTGTGTAGTCAATACACTGGTACCATGTGAGTGTAATTTCCTCTTTTATTTTATCTCCAATGCACTGTATTATAAATAAACAGTTAAAAAAAACACCAAACAAATCTGTTGCATCTCCTTTTAAGATTGTACCACTGTAGACACTTGTTCTAGTAAAGTAGAATTGGGCACATTTGATTGCATTTAAATTTTTCATGCTTCAGCAGTTTGGCTGGGAGCACAGTAAAGAAAAATCCCATGAGCGAGGATAGTTTAGAATAATAGAACTTGATTTTGTGTATTATAGCGGCAACATTTGCGCTGCTTTAGTTAGGGTTGTGTCAGCACTTCCATTATAAACCCCTGTTTTCAGGGGGTATAAGTAGGGAGATATTTTTTTAATACAAATTAAAAAAACAATTCATTTGAATGATTTTTAAGTTATAATAGTGCAAAAATAAAACAAAGTAAAGTCACATGGGAATTGACCATTTTCACAAGGATTTTGATTCTTCTGCTTATTAGTATAAGACAGCAGCTGAAGTAAGATACCATCGTAAAACACTGGGGTGAAAGTTTTTACAGTGGAAAATTACTGATATGAATATTAAAAGTTAAGTTCTTCACATGGCATTTTGAAAAATGAAACAAATATGTGTTTGATTTATGAGGGTTTTTTTTATTTCCAGGAGAGTAGTCATGGTATGGTGGTTATAGTAAAAGCATTACCAAAATGCCAAGAATCTTTTCAGCTTCTCTAATACAGTATACATGGTTTAGTAAAATATTTTAAGAAGAAAATCTAAAGTTAAGAAATGAAATGAAAGAGGACATAATAAAAAAGGTAGAATTCTTTAAAGAAGTAACTGAACAAAAATAATCAGTACATCAAATCTAATTATCAGCAAACTTTAGGCATTTAATAAATTATGCAGCCAAAGGAAGTTGTGCACATTTTCCTTCCAAGAATACAATAGAATCACTATCTAAATTGAAAACTACAGTGAAACCAACAATTAAGCAAAACCTGAAACAAACCTGACAGTTTTATCAAAAGGAAATGTCTACAGTGGAGTTATACTAGCTAAAAGAACCAAAGTAAGCCTTTTCTTTGAGAACAACATATCTGGGAATTATACTGCACACATACAAAAGTCCATATGATATGCAAATAGATACTCGAAACAGAAAATGTAAATTGCTTTGTTAAAGGGTGGTATTTCTAAGTAGAGCACGCGTCTCTTGTCTAGTCTTTATTTTCCTACCTCCACCTTCTCCTTGTCCCTTAATGATGGTGGGAACTGAGGATGAACAGTCAGATTTCATATTGCTTTATTTTGGCAGCATATCCTTTATTTGCCACCTCAATACAGATTCGTGTTTGTAGGTGCAAAATAGAAGGCAAATTGTGTGATGTTATAAATAGGTAGTTTTCTTCAGTGGTCACTGGAGGAATCACTAGAAGACTGTTGATGAAGTAGAGGTGAAGCCTTTCCTCACTAATTGTATTCAGCGTGTAATTTCTAAACTTCCCTCTGAATTTTGATTTTCAATTAACACTCCCCATTTGAAGATAATTTTCTATTTAATGTAATTGCAGGAAATAATTTATTGGCTGATTAAGACTGAGGGCCCAGCCTTCCTTAAGAAAACACTCTAACAAACCAGCCTTTAAACTCAACTCTTAGCTTTGGACAGATTTGGTCTATTTTTACAGCTGCATGGTTGTGTTTAATTAGGATTGTGCACTATTGTTCATTGGTGCAGTTTATAGTTGAAATTATTCTTAAGAGATTTTTCATTTTGGGTTTTGAGTCATGATTAATTTATACTAAAGCAACAATCACAGATAATGCTATTGGAAAGAGCCAATTCACTTTATAATAAGAGGATATTTGCTGGGGAGTTAAAGTCACTGGGTTTTGGATTATGACTTTCAGTTTTATTTAGCTGTTTTAAAAAGCAGCAGTAAATTCATTCTTTTGTTTTTATTGTGAATGATTACATTATTGGTACTGTTATTATATGAACTATGAAAACATTCTTATTGCTTATGGCAAGCTCTTGATAAACTTGCAGAACAGTAATAATTTGCCTGGCTTTGCTATCGCATTTATGAGGCTAATGGTAAGTTCTAAAAAAATTTCTGTATAGTAAGTACTATCCATTGCTGTTGTTTCCTATAACTATATATATTTAAAATTTTCCTTATGTGAGTTTTTTTATAATATACGAATGCACTTATCAGATTATCAATATAGTCTCTTTAGAACTTTTATTTCTTCTCAAAGAAAAATTTAGACTTTTTTGTGTACATTTTCTCCATTTTTTATTATTTATCGAATGATTATCATAAGTAGATATCAGCATTTTAATATGTTTTAAAGCACTTCAAAAGCCTGTAATACTTTTATTTAGAACTGTGCATAATTAGATTAGCTTATCTTATATTAATTTTTTTTCACTGTAGAATACTAAATCCGAGCCCCCTCATTAATTGTGAGAAATTTAGCATTAGCTGTTAAATCCTATGTGAAACATGGGCTGCTACATAAAAACTACTGTTTAAATTGGAATTAACTTAATTATTTTTCTTTGCACTTGATATTTCCTTCACTGCAATATTCATGAAAGCATGTGACAGATTTGTAAATTTAACTGTTAATCTCAGATTTCTAGACCCTTTAATCAGTATTTATTTGTCTGTAGAAACAGTACTAGCAAGTTAATGATTTGCTAATTTGAAAAATGCTCATGTGGTTTCCTATGTTAACTGATTTGTGCATTTTTTAAAAAATGGTATGAAATCAATTAATGTTAAAGAGCAATTAAGGTGGAGATTTTATTTCTTTCATTACACAGCAATTTTAGAGCTAGAGATATAATAAACTAAAAATAATGCAAAATTTCAGAAAACATGCTCAATTTTCCCCCTTTAAAAAAGAAATGTTGAAGCCTTTGGTTATTTTTATGTCTAAATATTTTGCTGAGAAAATATTCCTGACAAGATACTGAGTTAAAACTCTTGAAGTTCTGTTTAATAATCATGACTTTTTGATTGTTTATTAAAGCTATAATAGAGATTTTGTCATATTCAGTATACTCATTGTTTTGTTGTGGAAATATTGATGAATGTTCAATAATAATTTTGGGGTCATAGAATATTGTACATGGTAGGATTTTGCTATTTTTCAGTTTTTAAAATATCATTTATATGTTTTATAATAACATAGGGTCACATTTATTGTGCATACCCAATTCAGTATTAACAAACTTGCCTTAAGACTAAAGTAACACTATCAGCCACTTAGCAATATGTCACCTAAAATTAACACAACTTTTGAAAAAGTCTTTAGAAAAGGGTCAGATTGGCATTAAGCAGTTAAGCCTACCACTCATAATTTAAGGTATGAAAAAACAAGATTAGATTTACTTAGAACTTTATTACATTATTTGCTCTCCCACTGATATTTTCTTTCTCTGGCTTTCTGTTTCTACATAAAACATAGGAAATTTAAATTTTATATTTAAAAATAATCTTCCAGACTGACTCATTTGTCAGTTCATATAGTCCTCTTTTTTCATTGCTAGCTATTAAGCAAATTACTCCCAAGAAGTTTGTAATCTAGTTGGGAGAACTAGAAAGAAAAATACATGCACACATACACAGTACATTATGAAAACTTACTTTATGAAAATAATATTTGTAAATTGGTATGAGAAAGTAAACAGTTTCTAGGAAGAGGTTTTGCTGTGTTAAAAGCAAAGACTTTTAACTTAACTGAATTAAAAGCTAAGAGAGAAGATGAAACAGATAGGCCAACAGTTCTTTTCAGTGGTTTAAAATAAATTATAAACATCTCTAAAGCTAGAAAACTTTTTATTTCCTGAATTAGTCAAATGTAAGGAAGGGATGCTTCTTTCAGTAGTAGAATCAATATAGATTATGCAGATGTTGATTTATAATGATGTATACCTGAATCATAGAATATTAGAACTCAATGTTACTTCATCTAAAATTTGTGAAATATATAATGGATGCATCATGCTCTTGTTGCTAATTCTTTTTTTTTTTTATTTTATCTGTTTCTTCTGCAGAAGAATGTCTTCCAAGCAAGCCACCTCTCCATTTTCCTGTGCAGCTGATGGAGAGGAAGCTATGACCCAAGATTTGACCTCAAGGGAAAAGGAAGAGGGAAGTGATCAACATGTGGCCTCCCATCTGCCTCTGCACCCCATAATGCACAACAAACCTCACTCTGAGGAGCTACCAACACTTGTCAATACCATTCAGCAAGATGCTGACTGGGACAGTGTACTGTCGTCTCAGCAAAGAATGGTGAGTGTGTTTGTTGGTATGGTCTCATTGCAAATATTTTAGGGAAGTTAAAGATATGTAGTATTAAAGTTAAATTGATTTAAGTCAGGAAAAAAATATATTTTAATTAATATCCTAATTACTAGAGAAGGGCTAGAAGTTACTAGAGAAGGGCTGGAGTGACAGCACGGTATAGGGCATTTGCCTTGTGCACAGCCGACCTGGCTGAGCTGGGTTCGATTCCTCCACCCCTCTCGGAGAGCCTGACAGGCTATCAAGAGTATCTAGCCTGCACAGCAAAGCCTGGCAAGCTACCCGTGATATATTCAATATGCCAAACACAGTAACAAGAAGTCTCACAATGAAGACGTTACTGGGCCCGCTCGAGCAAATCGATGAACAACGGGAGGACAGTGACAGTGACTGTTACTAGAGAAAATCAGAAAGTGATCTGTGTTTAGTTTTTGTCTTTTATTAGGTCAATTTGCCAGGAACCTATTTAATTTAATTTGAGGGGAGACTTAAGACTTACTCTCTGAATCTCTGAAGTTATGATGGTAAAACTTGGTAATAGAAAAAAATAGGATTGATCAAGTAAACTGTGGCTGCATACAAATATGGAAAAATTGTATTCAGGAAACAATCTGGTGAATGGAATCATATGGTGAGTACATTGTTAGTGAGAAACTGCAAATATTTGTCATTTTTTTGCGGTAATTCTTAATTATTTTTGATTATTATAAAGATTTTTCAATTAGGTGTCAATATATTAACATGAAAGGACATGTAAAATTCCCGAATATCATACAATCAAGAGTTTTCCCTAAAAGTAAGAACAACAACATAAAATCCACACAGTATATTAGGTGGCTTTCCCATTTTAAATTCCATTTATAACCATTAAAACCATAGTAAGTGACATTTCTTAGTTTTTTTAGGTAAGAGTTTAAGATTTATATTTTCTAGAATTTATCATATCTAAAATTTTTATTAAATTTGGAACTTTAAACCCCATTTTACATTTCTAATATTTTGGTTAAGTTAATAAATATTTTAAGTGAACAATGAGGAACGGTTTTATTCCCTAATAAAAAGGTAACTTAGGAAAAATCAGTAAAAAAGAAAAAAGGGTACTATTTTAAATATCTTTACTGACAATAGGGCCTGGAGCAATAGCACAGCGGGTAGGGCCTTTGCCTTGCACGTGGCAGACCTGGGTTTGATTCCTCCGCCCCTCTCGGAGAGCCTGGCAAGCTACTAGGAGTATCCCGCCTGCACGGAAAAGCTTGGAAAAATACTCGTGACGTATTCGATATGCCAAAAACAGTAACAGCAAGTCTCACAATTTGTTGTGAGATGTTACTGGTGCCCGCTAGAGCAAATCGATGAACAACGGAGGACAGTGCTACAGTGCTACTGACAATAATGTATTTCCATTTCAGTCTTGCTGTAAACCTAATGTCTCACAGCCAACTGTGGAGGCATACATTTTTCTTTTTCACAGGATTTTGCAGACACCAACCCAAGTTTTGTAGCAGTAGGAAATAGGATTGGAAAAAGATAAGACTTTTCTAACTAATCTAGATATAGAGGATGTAATCAGTCTACAATTGGATAAATCCACTGTAAGATTAATTTTACTTGTAAAGGAATAAGATAATAATAAAGCAAAACTAAAATTCTGCTTTCATGACAGAATCTAATAGAATCTAAATTTTATTTCTTCCCAGTAGCAAAAAAAAAAAAAAAGTGTTTCCCTTTTAGTCACTGCCACTGATTTTTTTTTTTTTCAAAAGAACAGGATTATGTTTTTTGCATATTTGGAGGAGCCACACCTGGCAGTACTCAAGAATTTTTCCTGGCTCTTTGTTCAGGGGTTTCTTGGTGGTCTCAGGAATCATGCTTGGTGCTGGAGATTGAACCTGGGTTGATCTTGTGCAAGACAAGTGCCCTACCTACTGTACTATCTCTTGGGTCCCAGGTTTCATTTTGATCTCAACAAATTTTTATGGTATTCCTTCTCTAGAACTATCATTCTTCTAGGTACTGAGCAAGACAACCATATGATTATACTTTCTTAGAGCTTATATTCAAGGGAACAGCAATGAAATAGATGAATCAATGTATAATTATATTTATATATTCATGTGAAAACAGAATGGGATAAACCAAATTTAGAGCGAATTGATAGGAATTTCCACCCTGAGCAAAGAATAATAGAAAAAGAATAGAAAAAGTAAAATATGTGTAAAATATAAAGTAAAAAATTTAGGTTTGAGTTCAGAAAGTGAAATAGTCTTTGTAGCTGTTGTATCTGTGAAGAGACAATGCTGCATTATACGTGATTGGAGAATTTGGTAAGCATTCTGTCCTATTGAGAACTTGTTGATAACATTTTAGAAGTGAGCGTTGATTTTAAATCTAATGGAAAGCTAATGAAAGGTGTAAGAGCATTTCAAACAGATAATTCTGACTGTAGAATAATGAATGTTTGTAGTCTAGTTAATGAATGAGAGGAGGAAGGACCTTTTGGAGGCTCTTTCAGAAATCCAGGTAAGAGATAATAATGACCTAAATTAGTGTAGAGATAAAGAAAATGATGGGAGATGGTTTGGGTTCTTGGTATGTTTTGGGTTTTATGCCAAATTGGACAGGTGAAAACAATTGAATTGGAAAATGCAGGTTGAGAAAGATATAGTACAGTTCAAATTTTTCTCTTTTAAGAACACGTTTACTTGTTTTATTTTTGGTAAAACTTTGTTTTAAACAAGTGTTTTTTTGCTTTTATAAATTATTCTCAGCTTCATGATCTGAAATTTCATCAGAGTAGATTTTAATAATTTGCTTACCAAGTTTATATTAAGTGGGATTACTATAAAATAGTTTAACCTTATAAATGTATACATATAGTATAAAAGGAATCATATTTGCTGAAAATGTTGTCAAACTCTCACTGTTTTTTTGATATCAAGCATTGCTTTCCACTGGAGCCTTTGTGTATTTTGAATGTCTGGAAGCCAAAATATTTTGTTTTAACTCCCACTCTATAGTATTTCCCAGCTGTGTACTTATATGGTATAATAAAAGGATTTAACAAATGGGAAATAGCAGCTGCATTTGGAAATTCCCTTTGTGCTCCCTTTTCATTTGATAGATTCAATAATGTGTAAGAACTGTAACATCAGACCTGTAGTGACTTATACTATGAGCATTGTATCACTAGGAAATTTTTCTTTACAGGAAATAAAAACAATCCAAGGATTTTAGGTTTCTGGATAGTTGTACAAACCTACAATGTATGAGTGCATGTTTGTGAATGTTTGTGTTAAGGTGGCAAGAGGGAATTGTAACTAAAGTTTAATAAACATTTTTATGTCATTGTACCTTAAAACAAATGTGAAGTTCAAAATGATTGCTTTGAAGCTTAAGGGAACATTGTATTTCTCAGTCACTCAGTAGTTGAGCCCCATACATAGTTGAGAAATACAATTTAAAAGAAAGTTAAAAAAAAAACATTTCTCAACACTTTTTCTGTATCCATGGTTATTTACTTTCTGTGACAGCCTTCAGTGATGTACAGTTAGAAGCCGGCACTAAAAGTTTCTTATCTACTTGGCTCAGAAGGCTTTTTACTTCGAAATATCAAGACCACAGAGAAGCTTTTCTGTGATAGACAGAGAGGACAAAGCAGAGTTCTGTTAATCCTTACTTCCTGATTTGAAAAAAAAATCTTTAAATATTAATAACTGATTATTTTGAGAAAGCATTCCAACACAATTTGAGACCACACAGTTTCTAACTAGAAAGACGATTTTTATCAATCTGCTATAACAATTAAAAGAGAAATTTTAGAGATTATAGTTCGAGGGCAATCTGAGGTTTTATAAATTTGTACTCTAGTTTTAACTATGACTAACTGGATTAGGAAAACCAAAATGTTCAACTTTAATTTTAGCACACTGTAATTTTTGATAAGATTCACATAAAGGCTAAAAAGTTATTGTAAATAAGTGTTTTGTCACTGTTATAAATCACTATTATTATCATTATGACACTAGTATTCCCATATCTTTTTTACAGAGGAATAATTTTCTTCCCATTTTTTATTGTATTACCATGATTTAAAATGCTGTTAATTATAGTTTAATGTATACATCATTGCAACACCACACCCTCCACCAGAGTGTACTAGCAGAGGAATATAACTCTGTTCCCTGAAATAAATTTTCATTCCCTTGAGAACTAATTCATTGAGCAAGAATAAATTCATTTAATTTATTGAAAATATATAGTATATTGTGTTGTATTTTGAAATTAACCAGAATAGAGGAACATTTTCTATTTAAAAATTTTTTTTTAATTGAATCCCCATTAGGTACAGTTAAAGCTTTCATGATTGACTTTCAGTCACACAGAGATCGTACACCCATTTCTCCACCAGGGCGCATTTTTCACCACCAAAGAGGAACATTTTCTAGTTGTGGTTAGTGTATGGTATTGTGTGTAGTGATTTTCTGCTAAATATTCCATGAGTATATTTTGAATCACAGTGAGATAGACAGTTACAAAGTTGTTCATGATTGGGTTTCAGTCATATAATATTCCATCACCCTTCCCTTCACCAGTGTATGTTTCACAGTATATATTTTGAGTATGTTTTGAAGACAAAGTTCTAGGCATGGATTTTTTTTTTGTGCAAAAAGACAAGTTTCTAACTATTATGGAAATTAGACTCTAGTTATATGACAGAATATAAAGAAGTTTCACAGAGTGAGGCAATTTCAAAAATGTTAAGTGTAGTGAGAAAATTAAACAAGAAAATGAGCTAAGGAATTACTTATTTAAATGATCCAGCTTAGGTCTTTTTGAAGACATAACACTGGAACTGAGATGTTAAGAACAAGATGAAGGAGTCACTTATGAAAAAAGTTTGGGGGAGAGACTGAACTAGAATGTATATAGTAAGGGCTAAAATATGTGTGTCTGAGCAACAGAAGATATCAGTTGCTAGAGTGAGATGAGTGATCAAGAGACTGGAATAAGATGAAATCAAATAATTTGATTTATGTTTTGAAAGATAATATTAACTGCTATGAGAGAACGGATTGAGATAAACACCAGGAACAAGGCCGTCTATTAAGAAAATTCGTGCAGTTGTGTAGTTGAGTTTGATGAAAAATGAATGTAAGTAAGGGAGTGAGTTCCTAAGACCTAGAAGAAGACAGGATTCACACAGAAAATCAGGAGAATGTTTCAATGTACATGTACATGTACATGTGGGTAGAAATTATGTCAAGGGGCTAGAGTGATAGTACAGCGGGTAGGACATTTGCCTTATACACAGCCTACCCAGGTCTTATCCTCTCAGCACAGCCAGAAGTAATTCCTAAATGCAAGCCAGGAGTAACTCCTGAGCATCACAAGGTGTGGCCCCAAACCGAAACCAAAACCAAACAAAACGAAACCACAAACCAACAAATACAATCTTAAAAAAAATCAAGTATGAATTATAAAGTGGGTTAAGAGAGGGAGAAGAGACTTGCTCTGGCTCTAGATTAGTTCAAGGGAAGAGAAAGCAGCTTTTTCCCTATGAAGAAACTATGAAGAAACTGGTGATGACTTTTTGAGTATGCCATGTGTAAGCAATGCATCAGCAATAGCTTTTATAAGATCTGAAATATGACAATAGGGCCAGAGTGATAGTACAGTGGGTAGGGCGTTTGCCTTGCATCCAGCTGACCGGGGTTCAGTCCCTGGTATCCCTTATGGTCCCTCGAGCCCTGCTGGGAGTAGTTCCTGAGTGAAGAGCCAGGAATTATCCCTGAGCATCTCCAAGTGTGACCAAAAAAATACAAACAAAACAAAACAAAATAACAAGATCAAAGAAAACTCCCCGAAACCAAACTCCCCAAACCAGTGCACACACGAACACATATGAACTTAAATATGTGCTTATATTGACTTTTATGTTTGGGCTCAAGTGGAATTTTATTTATCTTTTTTTTTTTTTACCTACTTCTTTAGATTTTAAAAATAAAATATAACTGGACCCTTAACCCCAGAATATTGGAACTCTGAGTTTTGTTGACCTAATTAAATTTCTGTGGAGTTTCATTTTCTAGAAAAGTTTTAAAATAATTTATGTACTTGGGGTGGAGAGAAATAGTAAAGTGGGTAGGGCACTTGCCCTGCACATGACCAAGCTGGGTTTGATTCCTGGGATCCCATATGGTTCCCCAAGTCCTCCAGGAGTGATTCCTGAGTACCGAGTCAGAAGTAAAGCCTGAGCACTGCAGGGTATAGCCCCCAAATAAAAACAATAACTTTGTACTATAAATGAAAGTAACGTCAGCAATGTCTTTTGTTATAAGTGAAAGAAAATAATGATAGGCATACTGAAATATTTACTATATAACTGGAACAATTCTTTCTTGCTTTCAAATAATTTTTTTTGCACATGCCTTTCTTGCATTTAGTCCAATGTAGTTGCTAATCAACTCTAGAGTGTTTTAAGTAATTCACTTGCAGTCATTAAAATTCTGGTTTGGACTTGGTATTCTTTCTGGAAATAGCACTATTGTCAATACATGATAACATAGGCCAGGAATTTTGAATGAGGATTGCTAACTTCTCATCATGCTTTATGTTGATGGACCTTTACAAGATTCCAAACTTTGTAATATTAAAATTTTTTAAACTAAAACACTTGCCAGTATTTGGTAGGTTGTAAACATTCAATATAATAGATGGCACCCAGATGAAAAACATCTCTCTAGAAAGTATAGTGATATTTTCGAGTTCACTTGGTCCTAACAAGGTAGTTTATATTCTTGCCACCAGAGGCAAAACTTGTGCATCTTTTTTGGCATCTGATTAGTCTCTGAAGCACAGAAAAAAGTGATAAGCTGGCAAGTTTTAGACTTTCTGAGAAAGTTACTACTATAATTTTTGGACTTTGAAAATTTATTAAATTTAAGTTCAAATTTATACATCTGATAACAAGTGAAACATCTTTCTTTTTCCCTCTTGATTATGCAACAATAGTCTCCAGGAAACCTTGAGGAATATTTTTCATTTTCTGTAAATTAGTAATTGTATTATTACATAAATATTCCTTTATAAACCTGTTTCAAAAATTTAGTAACAGAAGTTTACTTACAAGTTGAACCAAAAAACAGTCATATTATATTGCATGTCATCTGGCAAAGCACCGAGTGTGTGTAGTGAAATAGAAAGCTAATGTTATCTGCAATAAACACCGTGATCATATTTTCACACTCTGGTTATGTTTTATGTCTTGCATGATCTCATTATTATCGAAAGTATATATTAAAAAGGCATTCCCAAATCTTGATTATTTAGACCAAGTGATTGCTGGTATGCTACTATGGTAATAGTATGCCAAAAAGTTTGGTATTTGTAGGGATTTACATTATTTGGTATTTGTAGGGATTTACATTATTTTAGACATATTCTTAATATAATACACCATTCTAGAATTTTTTTTGTAGGCTGTCTGGCTTAACCAATATTATCAAAATTTTTATCAAAAGTAGCAATAGTAACATGCTCTGGAATACTTGGCTTTTCCCCCCTGGGTGAGAAGGAATCAGGTATAAATGCTGATTAACACACTCCAGTCATTAACCTGTGATTATGTGGGCTGCATATTGAGCACCTGCCAAGATATAAAAATCTAGCACTTTGCTTCATTTGTGCAAAGATCATACATTTCTTTTGTATTTTGGAAATGTGAAGGGGTTCAAACCCATTATCTTTCCCCTCAGTGCAATAAAATTGAGTATACAAGATGTTTTCCAGAGATGGACTAGGTCCTATTTCTTTTTATTTATTCTTTCAGGCTGTGTGAGATCTTGTGACTGGGATTTGGAGAGCACTCAACATGAATCTTTTACAGGCATATATCACCAATATTCACTTACCATTGACAACAAGATTACGTGTTTATCGGGATTTTTTTTTCTGGGATTCATTCAGTTTTTTTCACTTGTTTGACTTACTTTTATACAATAACTTTATTCTGTCTCATAAATATTTTGTTTTCATTTCTTCCATCAATATGCTGCTAGAGTTCATCTCACACTCACATCTGTACTGTGTTGGTAGTTTGTTGTTTCCTGTCTACTATCCACATGCAAATTTTATTTCATAAACAAAGTATAACTTAATCTCTCTGTTATTTCCAGAAACTTAGGAGTAGTTGCTCTTTGGAAATTATTTAGATAGAGATAATTACTAATAGAAAATATGGTGTGGTGTAGACTAGCATAATGGTTAGAACAAGGCTTTTCTGCTCAGCCTTTATTTTTTGTTAGATTCAAATAATATTTGAAGATGCTAAAGACGAATTAAAAAAATCGCTTGTCAGAACTGATCATTGTTAATCAATAAAGCTGATATCCTAACACCAATATTTTTTCCATTAAGTTATGCCTCAATCTATAGGTGCTCTGATTAATGTACAATTTTTTGGTATAGATGATTTGGTATACCACTATACTGAAATATGGTAACTGGAAACCTGAAATGTGTGTACTTCCAAATGCTTCTAAGTAACATATTTTAGAAGGTAATGCATATGTTATGTAGAATACAGTTATTTACATGACTGATTTGAACTTTTCATGATTACAATGATAAAAATCTCAAGGCATTTCTAGGTCAGCTTGAATAAGATGGAGTTTCTTATGATAGGCTGCCTATTGCTTTGGGAGAAGGAAGCTGAGATTGTATTTACATGCCTCCAGATCTACCTTCTTTAATTTAGAGAGAGTTGTTTTTCATAAAGGCAACTCAACATAACGAATCCTACTCCCATCATTTAGAGATGAGATTGAAAGGGCTTTCTTTGATTATTCAGTCAAACCACCTGCATTAAGCAGGAAAGACCCTACTCTGTTCCTTCCACAAATATATCTAATCTTTCTTGAACACATCTAATGAATGTGCCTTAATTACCTTGATATGCAAATTATCCCATTTGATTGTCTTCTGCAAAGAAGTTTTCCTTGATTTCCAAGAGAAATGTAACCTTTTTAGAGAAGAACAACTTCAAGCTATTATTTCTTTTGTTAATATGGCTTTCAGTGTGATCACATTTATTTTTTATATTAACCTTTTAAGTATTATTTTGGTATTACTTCATTTCCATGACCTCTAGGCATTATTTTTCTAGGTGATGCAAATTGAGTTCAATAATGTATCTCTCTGTAAATCACCTTCTCAAATACAAAGTATAAATTAAAAACCTTTGATAATAAAAATTTACAATTAGGTGAAAATTAGAAATGAATAATTATGCATTTCACTTATCTTTATATTTTATTAGCACCCTAGAAAGTGGGAAGCCCTATTTAATACAATGATTGGAAATTATTTTGTAAACTTTTGGTTTTCATTATAATTTAACTATGATTTGTTTTTACTGATAGTGTTTCCAAGTATCTAGAATACAATAGTCTCAAGTTCATCAAACTTTTGGGAAAAAAATGTCCCTTCATTCAAGGATATCATCACAATATGAAGGAAGATATCCATTACCTAAACACAAAGAATTAGAACACTAATTCAATAATTTATTTATTTTGAATGTATTTTTGGTTAGGTTAAGTGGTGAATTCGTTTTTCACATAAATGCTGTGTTAGCTGCATTAATCTAAAGTAACTCATACTGAACAAACTGAGAGTTTTGCACTTCATTTCAGAATTCTACTTCTATTTGCTGCTTTGTAATAAATTGGAGGTCGTTTTTCCCCTCCTTTCCTTTTTTCCCCCCGGAAATGAAAATGCAGAGGTAAAGATGTACACATGGATAGGTGGCTGTTTTATAGGCCAAACATTCTTAAACTTTTTCCACTTATGAGAAATTTTTCAATGAGTTTACAAATAATATATATGTCTGTTATAATTTTATATGGAATTTTGACTACACCTGGTGGTGTTTAGAGGCTATTCTGGCTCTGTTCTCAGGAGTCACTCCTGGCTTGGGTCAGGGGATCATAAGCATGGGACTTAAACTGGGTTGGCTGCTCAGGATGGGAGATGTGTGCTGAAAGTAGATAAAGGGCCAAACGGGATAACCTCTCAGTATCTGTATTGCAGTCCATTATGCCCCAAAAGAGAGAGAGAGAATATGGGGGAAATTGTCTGCCAGAGAGACAGAGGGAGGGGTGGAAAGGGGGGAGATACTGGAGACATTGGTAGTGGAGAATGTGCACTGGTGGAGGGATGGGTGTTGGATCAATGTATGAGTGAAACTCAGCCATGAAAGCTTGTAACTATCTCACGGCGATTCAATTAAAACCCAATAATTTAAAAAAGCGCTGTAGCTCTGTCCTCCTGTTGTTCATCTATTTGCTTGAGTTGGCCCGGTAACGTCTCCATTGTGAGACTTGTTGTTACTGTGTTTGGCAGAGCAGGCCCAGTAATTTCTCCATTGTGAGACTTGTTGTTACTGTATTTGTCATATCAAATACGTCACGGGTAGTCTTGGTAGCTTGCCGGGCTCTCTGAGAGGGGCGGAAGAATCGAACCCGGGTCGGCCACGTGCAAGGCAAATGCCCTACTGCTGTGCTATTGCTCCAGCCCCTCAAAACATTACTCATCATAAATCAGGAAGTTTATCTTAAACTAAAGTTTTAAAAAGTTACATGGTCCTATAGAGAGACGTAACTCACATCTTAAGAATCTAGGCTGTAGATGTTATGGCCTCTCAGGTGTCAGTGTAATATCTTCAAACGTGCTCTAGCTATAAAACTTAGATCAGAGAGCTAGAGATAGTGTTTTAACTATATTAATTTCTGAATTAGAATTTCTGTTAGACTTTGAATCTGTATTTAAAATGTTAGAAGAAAATCTGAAGGCTCTTATGGTAAAATTCTGAAACTTGAAAACTGTATTGGGCAAGGTTGTCAAGAAGAAGAGAGACAGCTGGGCTGCCAGAGAGGTGGGGAGAGCTCAGTGTCTATGACATAACAGAGCTGCTCTCTATTCAAACTATCCTCGACAAACTAGGTCATGAAAGGACTCCCCATTAATAAAGCAGGGTTTTTTATTTTTTTAATTTTTTTGTGCTCTTTGGGTCACACCAGCGATGCTCAGGGTTTACTCTTGGCTCTGCACTTAGAAATCACTCCTGAGGGTTTTGGGGGAACCGTATGTGATGGTTGGAATTGAACCTGGGTTGGCCCTGTGCAAGGCAAACTCCCTACCCACTGTGCTATTGCTCCAGCCCCAATAAAGCAGGATCTTGATTAAGGAATCAATGGATCTGAGAAACCTTGATTGGATGTTGATACTTTTTAGTGTAACTATTTGTGTGGTGAGATATATGAAAAACAGTAACAACCAAGTTCTAGGTGGTTACTCTATTGACATTTGTTTCTGGGATTCTAATTTCTACCCCATTTTCTAGTGGATCCTAACTGCCTCACTCTTTTTCTAAAAGTTTTGTGTCTTTCCTACTTTTTCTAAGGTTACCTTGATATCCTTGAGTATTATAGATCCCCCTACCTCTCCAAACCCCAGCTTCTATCTTTAAGTAGGTTTGGGTTTCCCATATGCTTGAATATACGGCATTTCGATAATTACTATGTTGTCAGCTAACTCTGATCTACTTTCAACATATAATAGGTCCCTGGTACTTTGTTCTATTTACAAGGCTGTTTTTTGTTTGTTTGGGGTGATAGAAGTTAGGGAAATTTAATTTTACTTTTTATTTTACACATTTTTTTCATGCTTAATTCCGATAACTGGGGACTGCCCATTATCTTAGTGCTCTTCATTGTTTGGATTACAGTTATGCAAAAATAAATTCCTGGTTATTTGAGTGATATTTTGATTTCTGTGATGTGCATGTCTTGCTTCCAGTATAGCCTTCAGTTCATTTAAAGTATATTATTTTTTCACTGATTGCATATAAAATTCCACAGTTATTTTTTATATGTGCATCCCTTTCTCTCAAATAGAAAAGGAAAGAAAGATAATTTCATGAAGATAATAGACACGAGCCTAGGGTAACCGGTTATTTGTTATAGTAGCTCTTCCCTACAGCTCTGGTGAATTGTTTTAAGCTCTTCATGCATAGAAACTTGCTATGTAAGAACTTGTCCAATTATACTCTCCCAACTTTGGCATTATTGCATCCTTTATTTCCCAATACTTGATACTGAGAAAAATAAAGCATTGTTTTGATATAGTGGACACATTTTTTCTGTGGTTATTTAGAGGACACAAAATTTATTTTATTTTTTTAAATAAAGAAGTTGTATCTTGTGCCAGAGAAATAGTATAGGGTTAAAGCATTTCCCTTGCTTGCAACTGACCTCAGATTTGCTCCCTGGCATCACGTATGGTTCCTTGGATTCCTTGGAGCACTTTCAGGAGGTATCCATGAGCACAGACTCAGGAGTAAACCCTGAACACCACCAGGCATGGGCCCCAAATAAAACAGAACAAAGCAAGCCAAAACACTTCCCTATGAAGAGGAAAAGTAAAATTTTCAAATACTGATTACCCCCCCATTGGTTTATAATACTATATAACTTGTAGTACAGCATCACTCTTCCATATGGACAAGCTTCCTTGTACTCACAGTCCTAGTTCTAGAGCAGTCCCATAATTAGATCGCCCTTTCTTACCTTTCCTTCCACTTGTCACCTCTCTTTCTCTGGTAATCATCTGTGTCAAGTTTAATTTTTCTTTTTCTGTTCTTTGTTTTGGTTATTGTGTTCCACATATATGAAGGACAGATACTTGTCTTTCATTTTCTGATTCAGTTTCTGATTTAGCATAATCATTGCATAATCCATATATATAGTCATAAAAGGCAAGATTTTTTCTGTTTTTATTACATGCATAGTACTTAGAGTTTATATGTCTCATTTTCTTTACCTAGGCATTCTTGATGAGCATTTAGATTGTTTTCATGTGAATAATGCTACCATAAACATAGGATGCATATATCTTCAGATAAATAACCTACAAGTGGTATTTCTGGATTATATGGTATAAAAATTTCAGCATTTTCATGTCGAAAGTAGACTATGGACTGAACATGCTTGCCACTCAATGCCTCTTTTGCAGACCACAACACCCAAAAGGAGAGAGAGAACACAGGGGATTGCCCTGCCACAGAGACTGGGGGGATGAGGGGATGGGGGTGGGAGGGATATTATCCATGGTGGTGGAA
This sequence comes from Sorex fumeus, assembly GCF_029834395.1. Classification (NCBI taxonomy): domain Eukaryota; kingdom Metazoa; phylum Chordata; class Mammalia; order Eulipotyphla; family Soricidae; genus Sorex; species Sorex fumeus. The sequence continues at coordinate 1,214,055 of NW_026606087.1, forward strand.
AATGGGCACTGGTGGAGGGATGGGTATCTGATCATTGTATAATTGAAACCCAAGCACAAAAAATTGTAAATCTACAACTTTAAAAAAAAAATAAAATAAAGGGGAAAAAAAAAGAAAAAAAGAAAAAAAAATTTCAGCATTTTAAGGAATTTCTATACTTCTTTCCATAGAAAATACAGCAATTTGTGTTAGAATAATAGATATTCTTTACTGTTGCTTTATTTATTTGGTTCGCCCCAAATCATTTAATTTTCTAAGTATACAGATTCCTAAGACTAATGACTTAGGGATTTAATAGTTTAAATTTAATAGCTTTTAGGTAGGATACAGAAACTTTTATTTAATTTTTTAAATTTTAGTCATTATGATTTGAAATTTTACCGTATTTTCAGAGATATGGTTTCATAAATACAGCATTCCAACACCCCCACCACCCCCCGCCAGAGTGTCTCTTTCCCTTCACCACTGAGACTATAGCAATTTGCATCCTCCTGGACAATGCATGAGAGTTCATTTTTCCCCATAATCTTGCTAACACCTGTTGTTTCCAGTTATTTTGATATAGAGCATCCTTGTAGTGAGAAGTGATATCTTATTGTGATTTTGATTTGTATTTCCTAAACAATAAGTAAAGTTGAATATTTTTTCATGCTTTTATTCACTATCCATATTAACCTTTGAGAAGTATCTGTTGAAATGATCTGCCACTTTTTGGACTAGATGGTTGATTATTTTTTATTTTTTAGTTATTGACTTGTATGGATTTTTTACATTGACTGTCAACTTCAAATGATGTTATGTATGTATGATGTTAAGGGGCAAATATCTTTTCCTAAATATCTTCACTTAAAATAAGGTCTATAGTGATTGTTTTGTTGTCAAGGAGCTTTTTAGTTTGATAGAGTCCCATTCATTTATTTTGCTTTTGTTTTTATTTTGCTAATGTGCTCTTGGAGTTGAGTTCCCAAAGAGTTCCTTGTTGCCAGTGTTTGTGAATACATTACTTATATTTTCTATGTATTGAATGATTTCAGTTTTTATATACAAACCATTAATTTATTTTGGATTAGTGTTTATATATGGTTTTAGATCATGATTCACTTAATTATTTATTTTTGCATGTGGCAACCCTTCATCATTTGTTACGGACAAGTGATGTACTTTTTTATATAACCTATGTGTGTTTAGATTTATTTCTGGCTCTCAATTTTATTCTTTTGGTCCCTATTTCCGTTTTTATTCTAGACCATATCATTTTGACTACTATCATTTTATATTGTAGTGGTTTTTCTTAATTGATTTTGATTTGATTTATTCCAGTCTCTTATTTTTTCATCAAATTTTAGAACTTAATTTTCTTAAAAAGTGTCATTGAGATTTTGATAGATATTGCATCTGTAAATTGCTTGAGGTAAGGTGATTATTTTAACAATGCTTATTCTTCAAATTCATGAAAATCATGATTTTTCATTTCTTTTTTTGTCCCTTTCATTTCCCTTTGTTGATGCTGTGGTGACCAGGTAATGGTTATGGTGCTTGCCACTGTCACTTTTAGTTATAGTACTTGCAAATGTATTTGCCAGAAATTGTACTCCTTCATTTTGGTCCTTACAACATCTGTTTGTAGTGTTTACTGTATTTTTACATGATAGTATCTTTACTCACAAATGCCCAATGATTCTCACTTTGGTCACAGTGTTTTACATTTTTAGTTGTACAAAACTCACCAAAGATTACATACTTTCATCGTGATTCTCACCTCTGATACTCATCTCTCAAACACCAGAGTCTTTGGGACTACACACTTAGTTCATGTGGGTGACGCTAGCAGTTGAATTTGTGTCTCTGTGTTTGTCAGGTAAGGACTTTTGTTACTGAGCCATTCTGGGCCCTATTTTCCCATTTCCTTGTGGGTTTTTTGTTTCTTTGTTTGTTTGTTTGTTTTCTATTTCTTTAAACAGTGGATTTTAATATTTATCAATTTAGATGAAATTGTGAGTAGCATTGTTTGTTTTTTTTTTACTTATCTTTCTTTTCATTCTTCGTATGCGTGGAAATAGAACAGTTTTTTGGGTATATTTTCTATTTTGACATTTAATTTTTTCACTTATTATTTCTTGTTTCCCCCCACATACTTTTTTGTCAAATTTTTAGAATTTTTAATGTATGTTGTCATGTCATTGGTAAATAACTGTAACTTTACTATTTTACTTTGAATTTCTCTTGTGGGGTCCTCCAAAGCAGTGCTCAGGGAGCTTGAGGACCTATCCTGTTAATACTTTGCTCAGCTGCATGGACAGATGGTTCAATACTTAACTGAATGATGCAGTGTTTCTTTGGGTTAATGGAGCCGGGGATCACCAGCATCACATGTGGTGGTCTGCATGGCCCATCAAGACTGCACTTAAAAATGCTTAAGAGGTCATATGGTGTTAGGGATCAAACTCAGAGCCTTGTTCATGCCAGGTATACACTCCAACCCTCTGGGCTATGTCCACCACCCTTTTGTATACATTTTCTTATCTACTTCCCTATCTAGGACTTCTAAAACTATGTTGAACTACCCTGATAAGAAGGCACAGCTTTGCCATGATCCTCATCTTAGAGGAAACACCTCAGTTTTTCACTGTTGAATATGATGTTATTTGTGTGTTTATCCTATAGGGCCTTTATTATGTGAAAGTTTGCTCCTTCTATTCCAACTATGTGAGATGTTTTATTGTAAATAGGTCTTAAATCCTGGCAAATGTTTTATCAACATCTACTGATGTGATCATGTGAGTTTTTAGACTGGAGTGATAGCACAGCAGGTAGGGCGTTTGCCTTGCATGCAGCCATTCCAAGTTTGATTTCTCTGTCCCTCTTGGAGAGCCCGGCAAGCTACCAAGAGTATTCCGCCTACATGGCAAAGCCTGGCAAGCTCCCCGTGGCATATTCGATATGCCAGAAGGAGTAACAAGTCTCATAATGGAGATGTTACTGGTGCCCGCTTGAGCAAATCGATGAACAATGGGACGACAGTACTACAGTGCTATAAATGGTAATTTTGTAGGGTTCAATTTTCTTGTTTGTGAATTTTTGTCCTTTAAAGTTTTGAACTTTTTTGTAGCCTATAGAATTTTTGCTGAGATATATGATTATAGCTTAATGGGGTGCTTTTATTCCCCCCCAGCTGCCTTTAATTTTTGATAATATAACAATAATATCTCTTGGTGTATAAATTGGCAGTCATAAATCTGAATATTTTTAAGTTTCTGGATTTGTTCCTTTCTTCAGGTTTTAAGAGTTCTTGACTAATTTTTCTTTGAGTACACTCTCTTTCTTTCTTTTTTTTTTTTTGATCTACCATGCTTTCCATCTTCTGGCACATCAATTATCCTTATGTTTCTTTCTCTAATCCATTAGTTTTTAGGGTTATTTTCTTTTTCTATTTTTTTTTCTTGTGTTGGGCCACTTCTGGAGGTACTCAAGGCTTACTTCTGGTTCTGTGCTCAGGGATCACTCCCGGCAGGACTTGGAGTGATCATATATGGTGTCAAGGGTTGGAGGGGTGGACCCCACACATACAAGTGCCCACTATAGCTCTCACGCTGGTTTCCTTATTTTTTCTTAAATTTTATTTCTCTATCTGTTTGAGTCATTACTGAAGCAATTTAGTTTCTTTATAAGATACATACAGTGGAAGTTTCAGTTTCATTCATTGCATTTTATGTCCAGCATCTCTGAATTTTTTTGTCTTCAATCTCTTTGGTTAAGAACTCTTTCTGCTCCTTCATTTTCTTTCATATTTCATTAGTGTTTTGCTCTGGGTTAGAATTTATTTTGTGTATCTCATCGATTTTCTCCATATTACGTTGTTAACGCTACCTGTGAGACTCCCCAGTTTTGTTTTGAGGATTACAGAAGATGTTTTGTTCTCATTCAATCTATGACAGGATTTCATCTATTTGGTAGTTGCTTTGTTTATCAAGTTGGATGTATTGTGTGTCTAGTTTTTTATTTCTGTTTTGTTTTTCAGAATCTTAGGTAAGGATGAGGAGCCAATATTTAGGGGGTTCCTTCATTTACAATTCTGTTTGGGGTAAGGGTTAGCCTGCTATAAAATTCCTCACTGTCCTTTCTCCCATTGTGATCAGACACATTTCTTATCTGAGTACAAGGTCCACTGTTTCATATCCGTTCCCCAGTACCAGCCAAACACCTGTTGTCCTGGGTTGTTTATTTCTGATGGTAGAATTTCCTGAAACCAACAAAGTGTATGGGGAAGGAATTTCAACTGCCTTGTTACCCATTCTGAAACAGCTGAATTTGGTTTTTCTCGTTACACCCAGATTTAGGAAGCCACATGGAGTTTATGGATTCTTTCCTCACTCTGTTGAGAAAACTATCTCTAATCCTTGAGATATTCATGTCTCAAAATTGTGGCTTTCCCAGTGTTGGTTTGCAACTCCTACTGCCACGGGTTCCACTTTATTGTGACTGTGGCGGCACTCCAGCTTCTCTTTTTCAGTTTTACTTCACTTTTGGCTAAATACAACACCATGGGCTTTTGGCCGCTCACCTTTAAAATGCAGGTTTATGGATTGATCAGACATTTTTGGTGATGTCAATAAAAGTTAGATGAGATATTTAGTTGGTTTCTGGTTGTGCTTTAAGGAGACTCTTATGTCATCATTTATTCCTCCAAATTTTCTTCTATGTAAAGGAAATATATTTAGAGTAGAGAATGTGACCTCATGAAAGGCATGTTTCCACCTCTCTTCTGCTACTTCCTCTTTAAAATAGTGAATTTGAATTATAATCACTGTCTTTTGTACCTTATCATGTTCCTGGTTTCAAGGTTGAAGTTACCAATTTAACCTAATCTGACTTTGTTGGTTGAGTATCAGATGGTAGTTTGAGTATTGCGAGAGAGAGAGAGAGAGAGAGAGAGAGAGAGAGAGAGAGAGAGAGAGAGAGAGAAATTAGAATGTATACAAAGAAGAATGATCAGGCAGGAAGGCTGACTCATGGTTTCTGAGAAAGTAAGCTCTATTTATTAGCAAGAGAGATAATAGAAAATACAAGGGCAATATGCGGTATGTATTGAAAAAATCGCTGTTCTGTTCTTCTGAAATGAAACTATAGATTATAGGAGTGGGATTTATATTCCTATAAATATGAGTGCCCAACTGTCCTCCAAAGATGGAATGAACTGCTTTGGGAAGTATTCTCATGTTACTGTAGGTGTTTAAGGAGAGACAACATTTTAGCTTTCTTAAGCTATTAATCAAAAAATTTAGAAGTGGAGTTGTCACGCCATGCCCTACCAAGACTTAATACAAACCTAATTGCAGTTTTATCACTTAAAATGTGGAATTTATAACCAAACAGATGCTTTTCTGGTCAGCACAAGTGAGGTCATCTGCATGATAAACAATTTAACTTTTAAGGAGGACCTTTGTGTCTTTTTTTTTTTTTTTTTGCTTTTTTGGGTCCACCTGGCAATGCTCAGGGGTCATTCCTGGCTCTACATTCAGGAATCACTCCTGGCAGTGCTCGGGGGACCATATGAGACGCTGGGAATCAAACCCAGGTTGGCTGCGTGCAAGGCAAACGCCCTACCCACTGTACTATCACTCCAGCCCCGGATCTTTGAGTCTTGAGATTTTGATTCCATCTATAGAACCAATAGAATATAGATGATGCAAGGCTTTTTTGTGTACTTTTATTCACAGCTTTGCAGTTCTTAATATTTTTTCATATTTAGTTTGTTCGTTATAGTTACTAACCTTTTAATCAAATATCATGCTGCTGAAGACAGTTAAACAATTTTTTCTCTTTTTATATTTTTCTCTGAAGCAAAATAAGATCTAAAGACATGAGATTGAGAAGATAATTCAGTGAGTAAGGGATATGCTTTCACTCAGCTGACCAGATATGATCCCCACACTACATACGATTCACTGAGCACTGCCAGGGATGATCTCTGAACACAGAGCTAGGAGTAAGCCCTGAGCACAGACAGGTGATCATCCCCCCAAGACCCCCCAAATTAAAGCAATAGTTTTTTATTCTAAGATTTAGAAATAACAATTTAGCAAATATCAATAAAAGATTCTTCAGATGCGTGGTGAATAAATTTACAGTTACTGAATAGATAAGACTGCAAAGTGGCTTATATAAAGTGTAAAATGGCATGATATTCCAACTTTGAGAATTCCATGTGAATTTAATATATTCTGTCAAGCACCACTTTTAATAAAGAGATACATTGTTTTTCATTTTTAGAGTAAATGGTAAAAATCTCGCCCACACGGCAGAGCCTGGCAAGCCACCCGTGATGTATTCGATATGCCAAACACAGTAACAACAAAATCTCTAATGGAGATGTTACTGGGCCCCGCTCGAGCAAATCGACGAACAATGGGAGGGCCTTTACTTTACTTTTTTACTTTTAGAGTAAATGGTACTTTTGTCAGGAATAACCTATTGGTAATTGAAATTAATCTCACCATTTCATTTATGTAAGTATCTTTCTTTTACAATTTTAGGTCTGCATCATTGGAAGTTAAAATGTGTCTATGCTACATAAGTTCACCATTAAAATTCCATTTCTAACCTTTACCATAAATTGTCCCCTTTAGAGGCATAATACTTTTATCTTTGAGAAGTAACCTATAAATGTTAGTAATTTGGTTTTCAGCATATGAAAAAGGTTATATTTCCTTTGTTAATAAGCTTTAACTGGGAATTAGATTAGTTAAATTTTGTTCTTAAATTACTCAGAAACACTGTAGTAGAATGCCTCTTAAATAATACAAATTGGCAGGTAATTTTTGATTCATCAAAAAAAGAAGTTGTTTAAGTTGGATAATCAGAAAAGCAGTACAAATATACTATGTGTATAATATAGCTTAATATTACATATTAAATATGCATATATATGTAATTTATGTAACTCTGACTTGAACATTTATTTGAAATGTAAAATACATAACTACAGTGTATGCCAAGCTGTATGCCCTGGCAGAGAAGATTGATCACTGGCTTTTTGAGTTGCAGGTACACACTGATTCAAAACAAACAAAACCAGCTTTTAGGGTGGGGATGATCTCAGTAATAAAGCACAGACCATATATATTTAAAACCTGCTGTGTTTGATCCTAGAACTGCAAACAAGACAAAACATAAATAATAGCAATCCTCCAGGTTTTTAAAAAATTGTTTTAATGTTCTGCAGAAATTATATCTCCTAAATTTCTTCTGGTGAAAGACTACCAGGAACTTACCCACGCCTATAAGACCATTAAATTACACACACCTAGAAAACCATGAACTGTCTTAGAGAGTATTAGGAAGAACCTTTTTAAGGATGTAGACTTTTTTTTAGTTATCCGGGTATAGTCTAAGAAAATTGGTTTGTTATAGATTGGTGGCTGTCAGAAACCAGTGACAAATTGATGAATGGGGATCACAATACATCTTATTTGTAGGGAGGACAGAATAGATTAGAATAAAGCAGCAATTGGAAGAGCTGTATAACCAAAATGGGAAACAAAACAGAAATGACAGCATACAATGCAATAAGATAGAATACATTTAATTCAGCCTGGCTAATGTTGGAAGAGAATGGTAAGAAATAATAATTTCTTTTCCTGTAATCACATGGGAAGCACATAGGGAAGGTGATTCATGAAGCCGGTTGGAGAGGCCATTTTTCAGTCCTTCCTTCCAATAGCAAAAATTTCCACTTGCATTTCTTCAGTTTTATTGTGGATTTCTATTAGGTAAGTGAGATTTTATTCCTATTTTATGGTTTCTTTTTAAATTCTTGATATTTTATCTGAATGCTGCAACTTGAACCCAGTACTCTGTTCTACTTACACCTCCCTTTCTAGGTGCAGTAGGAAACCCAGCTAAATGAAAGTAATCATATACTGTAGCTGCTCCTGAGCAAAATAAAGATAATTCTAAGAAGTTTAAAGTGGGAATTAGTCAAATTCCTAGAAAATCTGATCTCAAATGCTTGGGTTATTGGAGTTTCGTGAGGGGCCAGCTCTTGGTAAAATTAAGATTGGTATAATATCCAAAGTATTACTTGTAGTCTTGAGCTCGTAAAGTGGTTACATCTGTGAGCTAAGAAAACTTTGAGACGACCTAAACTTAGCCAGGAACTTATTGGCAACCTCAGAAGAGAACTTGATGTGGACTCATCCAACCCTGATGTTTCTGAATTATTGACCCACAAAATTCATTAAAGATAATAAGCATTGGCTTAAGCACTAAGCTTGAGGGTGCTTTTTATATAAGGGTAAATAGCTAATTCAAGGTGAAAATTACTTTTAGGAACTCTTGGATTAGGATTAATAACAAAGTGGAATTCTTGTGTCAAAAATAGGTAAATCAGGGCCAGAAAAATAGTACAGTAGAGTGGATAGGGTGTTTGCCTTGCCTGAGGCTCACCCGGGTTTGATCCTCCAGATCTTTTCTGTTCTTCTGAGTGTCTTTTCAGAAGACCAGAAAAGATATTTAATTTATTAAGAATTTTTTGTACATCCTACCCAGGCCACTCAGATAAAATTGATAAAGCTAAAGCTTTAGGTTTGCTCATACCAAATTTCATTTTAAAGGACTATAGCAAAAACATTCTTATCAGTAAAGATATTATGATTACAGTCACTCCTGACTTTCAAATCTTCCGTATTTCCTTATTTTCTATAAAGGAGATTTATCTAATTTTTTTCTTTGTTTTGTTTTGGGGCCGCACCCAGTGATACTTAGGGCTTAGCCATGACTCTTTGCTTAGCAATCACTCCTGATACACTTAGGGCTCAAGAGACAATATAGGATCTGGAGGATCAAACCTGGGTGGGCCTCAGGCAAGGCAAACACCCTACCACTCTACTGCACTGTATTTCTGGCCCTGATTTCGTATTTTTGACACAGGAATTTCACTTTGTTATTAATCCTAATCCAAGAGTTCCTAAAAGTAATTTAAATTTTAAAGTAATTTAAATTTTAAAGAGGTAAAATTTACCACTTCTAGGCATTTCTTTTTTTGGGGGGGTGGGTCACACCTGGCAATGCTCAGGGGTTACTCCTGGCTCTGCCCTCAGTTCTTAGCAACACTGAAGCATCATGAACCGATGTTTCTTAAGATTTAAAAAATTAAAATGAAAGGGCCAGTGAGCCGGAGTGATAGTACAGCAGACAGGGCATTTGCCTTGCATGCGGTCGACCCGGGTTTGATCCCTGACATTCTATATGGTCCTCCAGGACTGCCAGGAGAGTGATTCCTGAGTGCAGAGCCAGGAGTAACCCCTGAGCATTGCCGGGTGTGACCCAAAAAGAAAAAAAAATATTTTAAAATTTAATTTAAAATAAATTGTTTCAAAGGCTAATATAAAGTGAATGCCCTGTATGACTGAAATCTTTATGGTTTCATCCACTCCCTAGTTGACCTTAGTGACCTATTGGGCCTTTCTACAATTTTCTTGGAGAAATGATGACTTTTAATTTTGTAAGTTATATTTGAGGTAGTAGGGTTTTAATAGTGTTCAAATTTATGGTATTGATATCCAAAGTTACTGCACACAATTGCCACTGTTGTGCCCATGACCTTATCCCCATCCTTGTGTCACCTCTGGTTTGACATTTCTTCTTTCTCAACCCTCCCACCATTTTTTGTTGATTGACAATTAGGTTTTATTGTATACTGTTATCTCAGGTCTATAGGTCAGTACCCAGTGTTTATTTTAGACTGACACCTCTCTCGGAGAGCCTGGCAATCTACCGTGACTTATTCAATATGCCAAAAACAGTAACAACAAGTCTCACAATTTGTTGTGAGACGTTACTGGTTCCCACTCGAGCAAATCGTTGAACAATGGGAGGACAGTGCTATACAGTGCTATTATTCATATTTTTTTACTTGTTCTTTTATATAGCACATGTGAGTGTGGTAATCCTGTATTTGTTCTTCAGCTCTTGGCTGATTTTGCTCAGTATGATACTGTCCAATTGCATCCTAGTTGCCTGAGCTGCATGGTGTTATTTTTTTCTTGTGTCTGCATACTTTTGCATTGTGTATAATAGATACCTCAACTTCTTTATTCATTCATCTGTTGTTGGACTTTTGGGTTGCTCACATATCCTGGTATTGTTATTAAGAGCTGAAGTGAAGATAGATATGCATATACTCAATTATCATAGTATGCCGGATAAATAAAAATAAAAAATCATACAATTTTATCAATCAATGCTGAGAGAACTTTTGACAAAATCCATCATCCATTTATGATAAAAACTCAGCCCATGGGAACAAGATTAGAATAAATGGAATGTTCCTCAAGATAGTCATGGTCATTTATAATAAACTCACACTCAACATTATAGTCCTTGGCCACCAAACTGTAAGCCTTTTGCCTGAGATTGGATACAGGAAAGGGTGTCCACTTTCATTACTAATACTTAACATAGTTTTAGAAGTCCTTGCTACAGCAATTACACAAGAAAATAAATCAAAGGGACCCAAGGGATCCAAATTAGAAAAGGGTTAAATGGTTAAACCATCACTATTTGCAGTTGACATGGCAGTGTATATGCAGTTGACGCTAAAAACTTTACTAGAAAACTCTAAGAAACAATAAACCAGTACAGCAAAATATCTTGCTATAAAATAATGGGAAAGTCTGTTGTGTTTCTATATTCAAACAGTGAACTAGAAAAGATAAAAACAATGACTTTTAAACTTCTTGCTCTTTGCTTCTTGATGGTATTGATCCACTTTGCACACATTATATACCAGAAGGACTGTGGATCTTTGATTTGAGAACCTGTGGTTATTGTATGTGAGCAGGATGGTAGTAACAACACTCTTGTGAATAAAAATTATTAAACTAACCTCACATATAAATGACATGGGTAAATTACGTGGAAAATTACTTCTGGGAAGACAAAATGGTTTTGTATAGGTTCTAAATGTTCTCAAGATGATCTAGGCAGAAGAGGCATCACTCCTACCATCTTTCCATTTCAATTTAGGAGCTATGGGAAAGTTCTCTTTATTATGGTCAATAAAAATCACTTATAGGCAGCTCTTCCACGTAGTTGTAGTTTGTTTTCCGTTGTTTTTTCCTTTCCTTATATTGAGCCAGAGGTTTATTTTTAAAATTTTTGTCTTTTTTAAAAAATTTACAGGCCACAGGATTGCTTTGTGATGAGGATGAGTGTGATTGGGGTAATGGATCGAATTACACTAACAGATGAATAGAATACCTTTTGTAAAAATATATCTGAGTTTTGTGTTAAGTGGAGAATGAACTGGGCATTCCAAGAGGTCACTAACCATGACTGGCACAAAAAAGCAGGCTACTCTGCATTATTCCACAGTTACTCTAAACAAGTTAAAGTATTTCTGCATGTGTTCAGCTACCATGAAAATGTTTTATTTTTATCATATGCATATATATTTAAGGTAGTACCTAATTAGCATGTATATAATACAATTATTATACTTAATATATATGAAAATTCACTTCCCTAGATTCTGTTTCTTTTTGGGGATGGAGGGGTACACACAGTGATGCTCAGGGGTTATTCTGGCAATAATCGGGGCACCGTATGGAATACAGGGAATCGAACCTGGTTCAGCCACATGTACAGCAAGCACCTCACCTGCTGTACTATCTCTCTGGTTCCTTTATTTTCTTTTTATCTGTTTCCCCACTAGTTTAATATTAACTATATCTTTTGCCTCATCTTTCTTCCTCCAGTTCTTGAAGTCATCTGGGCTTCTTTGCAAAAGAGGTACAGGAGCTATTAAGATTTATAATTTTTTTTTGCTTTTTGGGTCATACCCAGTGATGCTCAGGGGTTACTCCTGGCTCTGCACTCAGGAATTACTCCTGGCGATGCTTGGGGGACCGTATGGGATTCTGGGAATCGAACCTGAGTTGGCTGCATGCAAGGCAAATGCCCTACCCACTGTGCTATTGCTCCAGCCCCAAGATTTATAAATTTTTGATGAGAATTAGAGGCTTACATGTTTTATATATGTCATGCATTTTGGGAGGAGGACTTGAAAAGAAAATAATCTTTTATAGAAAAGGTGAATGTATGACTACTTAGAACCATTTCCAAATAATATTGTTTCCAACTCTTAAGTTCTCACTTAGTAAAATATAAAAATGTTTAGTTGTTCATTATTTCAAATCTAGGAATTGCTTCTCACAGAAATGTTTGACTAATTAGCCAACTTCTCTGTACTGTGAAGTAATACATGTACAAATGTTTCATAATAAACTTGTTGTTTTGTAAAAACAAGCCAATCCCCCCCAATTTTAATGTCATGTGAAAATTAATGTGACTATGTGCTGAAATATCAGTGGTAAGAGCAGATGATAAAACAACATTTCTGTAACTTTAGATAGGTGTGTATATAGCTAGAAAATAAAGATTCTCACTAAATTTCATTGAAGAAATTAAGGTTGGCTAAGTTTCTAGCACATATCTAGATAATAATATATTTTTGGTGAACAATAAACTTTGAATATTGAAGCTATTTACTTAACTGGTTTTAACGGTATAGATATTTTTTATTTGATGTACATTATATTTTTAGATAGGAAGAACATAGGTAATAAAAATATTCTATTTTAAAAAAGCTTTATTAGTTTGCAATACCATTTCAAATGATTGGTATAGACTAATAAGTTAAAGTATCCAGTTAAAATATTTTTGAAGCAGATATTGTTAAATTTTTGACTATCTAAATATCTATCACATACTGTTATTCTGACTGGAATTTTTCTCTAATCCTGTGCTCAGAAACAAATACACTAATGATTTAATTTTATTTTGTTTTTCTAGGAGTCAGAGAATAATAAGTTATGTTCCCTATATTCCTTCCGAAATACCTCTACCTCACCACATAAGCCTGACGAAGGGAGTCGGGATCGTGAGATAATGACCAGTGTTACTTTTGGAACCCCGGAACGCCGCAAAGGGAGCCTTGCCGATGTGGTGGACACACTCAAACAGAAGAAGCTTGAGGAAATGACTCGCACAGAACAAGAGGGTATGTGTGGACTTGACTGTTGGGCTTTATTCTTTTAAAGATTACTTTTTTTAAAAGTGGGATTTCACGGACCAGAGAAATGCATAATTGGCACTAGCTAGGAAAAAGTTATTCGGAGGTTACTATGGTGATGGCAGGTTGTGATCCGTTAGGAGTGTTAAGCAGATAGCTCCATAGCTCCATGTTTTTCTAAAACGTTATTTCATTTGATGTGATCCTTTTGAAGGCATATTAAGATTTTAAAGAAAGTGGACTGTAAGCCTTGCTCTAGAAAAAGCTAGTTTGGGGATTTTCACTTTAGTTTTTGAGTTTTCCTTCTTATTTCCTTTGGTGGATGGTATTCTATTATGAAATGTTACCTGTTTACAAATTATCCCACACAAATTAATTGTTTTTTGTCATCTTCATAAATGTTATTTTAACTTTCAAACCATTTAAAGTTGAGATGAGAGTTTTCAAGGTCATTAAAGCTCATTGTTCTGGGGGTGGGAGTCTTCTGACGTGACTCCCTAAGACAACGTCCCATACCTACTCCTCCTACTCTCTCCACAGAATCCGCAAGTGTACGTTCATTCAGAAAAAACGATGACTGACAACTCTCAAATAATAGTTTAAAATCTTTAGAAATTCAAGTTATTACTATGCCACACATTTTCTTTATTTCCTCTGTGCTTTACAAATCGGTCTGTTAGTTTACCACATTATAGATTTTAGGTGCTTTTTACTTCTGTATCTATAGAAGAGTCACCACGCTCACATCTGAAGTTCCAGCACCATCCCACCATCTGAAAGACTACCTGCTTGTATTTCCACCCTCCCCCTTCCCTTAACTGTATTTTTCCAACTTTTTTTCCATTATGAACAGCGTTTTAGAGATGAAAATGAAAGTTAATTAATGATTCTGGATTTATTACTAACATTAGAAAAACGCAGGATGAGTGATAGTTCAGTGGGTAGGGTGCTTGCCTTGCATGTGGCTGACCTGGGTTTAGTACCCGGCATCCTAGATGGTTCTGTGAACACCACCAGGAGTAATTCATGGTTGTTGAGTCCAGAGTTATCTCATAGCTTCACTGGGTGTGGCCTCTAAACAACCAAAACCAAACCAAAACAAAAATCCTTTAAATTTAGACCCCTCTAGCACTGTAAGGATTTGGGTATTTGACATAAAGGATTTTTTCATGTAACTGAATTTTATTTCTTTATAGATTCAAAGTTCAAATGCTTCAAATCACTTTTTGAAAGTGTCAAATTTTCTTTTATAGATGTGTCTACCACATCAGCAATTTTTGTGGATATTTATAAAATATATGTCTTTCTGTCTTACTATCCAGATTATATGGCACAAAATATAATTTTAAAAAATGTCCCAGGTTCATGATGCAATAGAGTGTGAACTCTAGTACCTATCTAATAATTTTGCAACCTTGGATAAGTCCTTCATTCTTTCCAAGCCAAAACATTTTAAAATTTGTTATGACAGTATTACCTGATTTGACAACCCAACCATTTTAAGAATTATAGTAATGAATATAAAAGTCTCTTATGAACTGTAAGCTATATACATTAGAGTGCTTAAAATGATTATCATATTATAAATGTCAATTTTATTACCATGGTACGATATAAGACTGTCTCTAGAGACCAATGAGATAATTAGAATGGTTTGGTTTATAGTTATTTCATTGCAGTTACAAAACTTGGAATTCTTTTGTCTTCTTGATATTGGTATATTTCTTGTCCCACTTGAGCACTGTCACATGTGTATTTATTTGTGTGTGTGTGTGTGTGTGTGTGTGTGTGTGTATGTCTCAGTTTCTTTATTGATATTAGGCTGCAGGTTGTTATTTATTGCTTAGTTGGGAATAATTGCTTTGGGATTTGGCCTGTACCTACTCAGAGTTTATTGCTAGCTCTGGCACAGGAGTGACTTCTAGGAGTGTTGTGAGGAGAGGACCATATGGAGTGCCAGCGACTGAATCAGAATGAGTGATATTTAAGGCAAAAGCTTTCTCCTCATACTATCTCACTGCCGTATGAATAATTTAAATTTATTCTTTTCATCAACTTATATATTTTGAAATTGTATAACTGTGACCATCTGAATGTATTTAATATATGAACAAAGTATATCTGGGCAAGCTGGTGAAGGACTTTGGATAATATATGCTATCTTTAATCTGGATATTATACTTGGTCTTCATACTCTTGGGTACTCAGAGATTGTATATTCCTCACTCTTCATTATGAGTTCTAAAATAGTTCAAGATGTGATATCAGTAATCTCTAAAAAGTAACAGTTAGATATTTTTAATTGTAATTCATCAAAATGCTTTTGTTCTATGAGTGAGTGCGTTTCAACATACTTTGAAACCCATTCATAGAACAAAGCTCTTTGGTGTAAAGGAAAAGAAATTGACTTGTGTGTTTTTTGGTTTAGACTACTAGAGAATTCAAAATAATATTCCTTTCCATTCTTAACTGTTCTTTTTATTTTATTTTATTATTTTTAAATCATAAAAATAAAAAATTATTTATTTTTAAATAATAAAAATAAATAATAAAAATAATTCTGAGATACAGAATTAAAAAGCTGTTTTGGGTGGGGTTTGAGTCAGACAGTATTCCAACACCCAACCCTCCACCAGTCTGTATTTCCCACCACCAATGCCCCCAGTTTCCCTTCCGCCACCCTCCCCTACCTGTCTCTGTGGCAGGCACTTTTCTTTTCTCTATCTCTCGGTCTGTCTCTTTTTTATCTCTCTCTTTTCTCTGTCTCTTTCTTTCTCTCTCTCTTTCCCTCCTTTGGGACATTAACGTTTGCAACACAGAGACTGAGAGGTCATCATGTTTATTCTTTTACCTATTTTCAGTACAAAATTCTTATCCAGAATGATCATTTCCAATCTTTGTTGTAGTGGTTCCTTCTCTATCACAACTGCCTTTTTGCCCAGCACTTGAAGCATGCTTCCAACTGCGGACCAATCCTCCTGGCCCTTGCATGATGTGACATTTTGAAAAGAATTTTGTGAATATATAAACTTATAGCTAGTCCATCAAAAATTTTAGCAGATCTTATTGTTATGCTTATAAACCTCTATGTTTAAAGTAATTGCTTAAGGAATTTCAAATATCAGATACATGAATTTAAAAATAATATTGTGAGTTTTATGTGACAGACTGTCCAGTGAGGTTGGTGTGGTGAATATGCCAAAATTTCTCCAGTGTTTATTCATGTGACATTGCTAGAATTATCTTTATCATTAAGTATATGGTTATTTCATTGAGCAACTTAGTTCAATGGAATGTGATGTACTATGGTATATTATGTTCAAATTAGAATTACTTTTTTTAAAGAAGGATTCAAAAGCATTGGGATATTCTCAGAGGGGAATAGTTGACATGAGATCCACAATTATTTAATAAGAGAAATGGTTGAAGGAACTTGATACATTAACCCAAAGAAAAGGAGATAAAGGATGACGTGATTGGTTGTCTTTAAAGATGAAGTCATATGGAGGACAGATTTAGTTTATTCTGTCTAGTTTCTTGGTGATGAATATAGATTAGTGACAAGATGTCACAAGGAACCTGAACTAGTGTAGAACAGAGGATTTGTCTTTTTTCAATTTCAGGCCACTGTTAATTTTATAATAATATGCTTATACATTTTTTTCTGTAGCTCATGGAAAGATGAATAGTATTGTGATAATATTTCTACATGATGATTTTTCTTATTTTGGCCAGTTGTATATGGAGTGAGGGTTTTTAACCTTTCTGCCCTCACCTTTTTCTTTTGGTCCAATTCTTTGATGGATCTTCAGAAATCCTTTCTTATTTTAAATGCATGAAGTAGGAAGATAGTTCAAAGGGCTGTACTAAGCATAGAGTTTTAATTTTATTTTATGTTTTGGCATTTGGAGTCATACCTGGCAGTTCTCCGGTCTTACTCCTGGCTCTGCACTCAGAAATTACTCCTGGACATAGACAAAGTATGCCCCAGAGACCATAAATGATGCTGGGGATTGAACTTGAGTTGGCTGCATGCAAGGCAAGTGCCCTACCCAGTGAACTACTGCTCCAGTCCTTAGGGTTTTTTTTAACTTAATTCTTTTTTAAATTTTTTTGTTTTATAATATTATTAGTAATAGGTTTTTTTGGAGCATATACTTTTTATATTCTTACATAAAAAGTTCCTGGTTGAATACTTGGCATCACATGTTCTACAAGTACCACTTGGAATGATGACTCCTGATCATTCAGTGGAGAAGACTTCTTCTAGGAGAAAAAAGGAAAAATTAGAATCAAAGAATAAATTCATGAAGTAAAATTAATGGACTTATGAAGAAAATAAATTATCAAAATATTGAATAACTTAAAAATTTTCTGTTATGGTAGAAAGGGCTTCTTTTCATTAATTAATAGGATATAACGGAAGGCCTAATATTGTAATTTTGAAATAGAGATATGTACAACGTATATTTTGAGCAAATTCAACAAATATAATATGATATAAAATATAGTGATAATATCAGTTATAATGATATAGTTATAATAAACAACTTATGGTTTGTTCCCTGCATCCATAATTTAAAGGAATGCAGATTTTTAATTAAAGTTTCATGAAGAATATTTTTCAGCAAAGTTCTAAGGCCATATGAATTCTATAGATGTTGTTGAATTCTATAAACACTGAGTAAAAACCACCTTTGCTACACAATGTGAGGCACCTGTAATGATCCTAACTGAAAATTTATGTTCTAGTAAGTGATGTTAGATGTCTACATAACAAACTGATTCAATGTCTACTCTGTAAGTTTTGTGAGAGCTATATAGACAAAGTATTATAGAGTTTAGGGAATAAATTGTGTCTGGCTATGAAGCAGTGGGAAGGTTCAGTGGTGAAATGGGCTATAATTGGTTTGGGGGAATAAAAAGATTTGTGGTAGAAATGGAAGGGAGAGACATTTCAGGCAAAAGAAATAGTCAAAGAGCTTTAAAACGATCACCAGTCCAGATTCTAATTTAAGGTATGCAGGATGCATATGGGAAATAGATGGAAAGGATACATTGTGCTTAGATCAAACAGCCCTTTAATTCTTGACTAAGGAGTTTGAACTTTATTTTGAAGGTTTTGGAGGAAGTATTTCTATTTTTTTTAAGCACAATAAAATGATGGATTAAAGGTTTCCTTCAGGAAAGTTAATCTGGCAGCTCTGTATTGGATGTATGGGTGCATGGAGAGACATTAAGGAAATTGTTTCAGGCCAGAGATAATGAGGGCTTGAACTAAGGCAGCAGAAATGAGAAAGGGAAAGGGGATACATATGGAAAAGCCATTAAGAGATAGAATTCTTAAGACCTGACTTTAAAGTATAGACCATAAGAAAGTAATGGTTCAAAGATAGCCTAAAATTTCTAAAGTTTTGATAAATAGGAAGGGGATAATACAATTAGTTTTTAAGAATTGAATTATCTGAATTACAGACTTACAAAGTTATTCATTATTAAGTTTCAGGTGTAAAGTATTCAAGCACCAATCCCTTCACTAGTGTCCACTTTTATCCACCAGTGTCCCCAGTCTCCCTCTCACCCCATCCCCAGCCTGCTTCGATGACAGAAATTTCTCCCTTCACCATTGCCCTAATACAATTAATAAAAAAAAAAAACAATTAGGAGAATGTGTTTTGGTGATGGGATCAATGAGTACTTCTGCATTTTATTTTATAGTTTGATAACTAATTTTAATTATCTGCTTGAACAATAAAACAGGAAGTTACCATGGAGAAGAGAAGTTATTATTTTTTAAAAAAAATCATTGAAAATATTCCAATAGATTTCTGGTAGCACAGTGGGGCTGGAGCGATAGCACAACGAGTAGGGCGTTTGCCTTGCACTTGGCTGACCCGGGTTCGATTCCTCCACCCCTCTCGGAGAGCCCGGCAAGCTACTTAGAGTATCCTGCCTGCACGACAGAGCCTGGCAAGCTACCATGGCATATTTGATATGCCAAAAACAGTAACAATGGAGACAATGGAGGCAAAGTCTCACAATGGAGACTTTACTGGTGCCCGCTCGAGCAAATCGATGAACAATGGGAGGACAGTGCTACAGTGGACAGTGCTACAGTGCTACATATTTCAAGGTATAAGCTATTAATAACTTCACCAGTATTTACCAGTCTTTGACTCTCTTAAGCCTCCAGTTCCACTCCTTATTTGGGATATGGAATATCTCATGAGACATATAAGAACTTTCAAATGCATCATTCACCTCTCTCTTACTACTACTGCCTAGTTTGAAGACTAGGCAAGACCTCATGATTAACTGACTGACAAGTCTGTGTGATTGACATCATAAATGACCTTCCCTGAGTCATTCTCATACTGAAGAATATTTTGACGCTATCACACTAAATATCTTCTTCCTTTCTCCTCATTTCCAGGAACTGAAATTTTGTTTGTTTATTTATTGTTTCCTGTCTTAAACAACATTTACATGATAATTCCCAAACTACACATTGTAATAGTAAAACTACTCCTTTTTTTTGGGGGGGGGGTCACACCCGGCGATTCGCAGGGGTTACTCCAGGCTCTACACTCAGGAATTACCCCTGGCAGGGACCATATAGGATGCTGGGAATTGACCAGGTCGGTTGTGTGCAAGGCAAACGTCCTACCCACTGTGCTATTGCTTCAATCCCTAAAACTATTCTTAAACTGGATGATTCTTTGATCAGTAATTGTCCTGTGTTTAATCTGCCATTTCTTCAGAGATGTGCTCTTTCCAGAGTAGTGATTTGACTGGATTTTTGAAACATGGATGAACAAATGTATTCTGTTTGAAGTTCATCCTCTGAAATTGAGACTTGTGGAAAAATAGGCAAAATTGCTTTTATAAATTTAACCATGATTTTTAGGAGTTCATAGATGCTTAGAGGGCTAGAATGGATAGAATAAATGAGTATCAGATTATACCTTTTAAAACACACTCAATATTGGTTAGTAGACTGTGCAGAAAGACTTTGATTAATAGATTCAGGTTAAAATGTTTCCAAGATACAAACCCTTCAGCCGTGATTAAATGATGAATTTTCGTTATCCTTGTATCACCCATCTTGTTGCCAATGAAGCTGGGCTCTAACATAAGCGACAGTTGTCAGAAAATGAATACTTTAAAAAGGACTTCTATATCTAAATACATATATTTAATCAGAGAGTCCTTTGGCTTCTGAAAATA
This sequence comes from Sorex fumeus, assembly GCF_029834395.1. NCBI lineage: Eukaryota > Metazoa > Chordata > Mammalia > Eulipotyphla > Soricidae > Sorex > Sorex fumeus. Next base: position 1,234,354 of record NW_026606087.1, read on the forward strand.
AGTTGTCTAATGAGAATTTCATTTGAGCAGCTGTGACTGAGGAGGTCAACAGGCATTGCCTAGGAGAATATGGCCCAGCTGGTTAAATCTGGTTGTTGTCGTGATTTAAATGGTCAAGTGCTGCTTGTAATCCAGGACCGTCTGCTTGTAAAGGGAAGAGTGAGTGCTTCAGCATAATGTACAGCTGTTTTAATCTCTCTTTAATAATAGTGCTTCAGCCACTATCATGTCTTGTGTATCATACTACTAAGTATATGATCCTAGTTCTAGTGAACTAGTTTGGGTCAGGTGCTGGAGGCATGTGAGATTGCAGAGAAAGAGATAGAATAATATAAATCTCATCTCTCAGACAAAAATAAAATCATTCTGACTTTTGGGAACCTTTCAGATATTTATTTTCAGGTAATAGTTATAGTAATCAAGAGGGAGTGATACAGCCTATTGCTACATACAAGAATTAGAGAAGTGGGCTCTTTTTCACAGAGGGCATACATTTAATATATGAGGTTTAGTATATGAGGGTTAGGTACAGTTCCATGGGATATATAGTGTGCAGAAATTTAAGTAGTTGTCCAGGAAATGGTATGCTGCAAGGTATCATTATAATGAAAGTCCTTGTGGATCAACCTGAGTATTTATGTTGAGAAGAGGTGGGAACATTCCAGCTTTGGATTCCTGGTGGGGTAGACTTCCTGAATGGATTATGCACCTGTTACCCAGCATAAGAATGAGCATGTGTTTATGTGTATATCTGATGCATTATTATCGTTAGTTACAGCTCCAAACAATAATTTGTATTTCTACATATATTTTTACTGATTATATTTAGTTAGCATACAGATAGAAAATTGTTGCTCAGCCGATAACTTCGTTTCATTAAGGGAGAATGTAGTATAGTTGAAATATTGTTTTCTCATGACCTACATCTGGGTTTGGAACTCAGTTTTGATTTTAATCTGATATTTAGAGATGTTATATAGCCTACTGATTGAGAATATGGGCTCGGCACTTAGTCTTTCTGAGTCGGAATCTTCAGCACTTGTGAGATGGATATCATAGGGCACCTCCCCGTGGTTCAAGTTTCTCTCTCAAACCAAAAAATGAATGCAGTTAGAGTGCTACTGTGCAGATCAAGATTCAGTTAATTCATACTAAAGCATTCGAACATCGAACTCACATAGTAAGTGTTTAATAAGTGTAGTCAACATTATTCACTAGATGTAAAATCTTGGGCAATCAAAATTTTTCGTGCTTCAGTTCCCTCATCTGTAAAACTGAATGAATGATACCTTGCTGATTCATAAGAGTAAAGTAAAGGCCCTCCCGTTGTTCATTGATTTGCTCGAGCGGGCCCAGTAATGTCTCCATCGTGAGACTTGTTGTTACTGTGTTTGGCATATCGAATACATCACGGGGAGCTTGCCAGGCTCTGCTGTGCGGGCGAGCCGGGCTCTCCGAGAGGGGCGGAGGAATCGAACTCGGGTCGGCCATGTTGGCTGCGTGCAAGGCAAACGCCCTAAAAGGGCTGGAGCGATTCATTAGAGTACATAAAATATTATGCATAGCTTCTACAATTATAAAAACAATTATTACCACTGATATGACAGCTAATATTAGCTATTATTAGTTGAAGAAATGTTTTGTTGAGAGAAATATTGCAAGAATCTCTTCCGGCCTCATAGACAGAATCATAGGAAATGTCTCATGGTGTTAGGAGATTTAAGTTTGGCAGCAATGACATTCTTGTTTTCTGGAAGAGCAATTAAGTTTAACTCTCCTTTCAGGCATTTTGGAAAAGCTGATACTAAAGTTTCTCTACTGGAAGCCAATCTTCCCTGCTGAGAAATATGTGGTATATGATGTTGTCAGTGAGGGAGATTGGTGAGCTCTTGGATGAAGTTTTTAGATAGTACCCAGTTAAAGAGCAATGTATTCCTCTTAAAGGAAAAATCTATTAACAATCCACACTAAAAAATTTAACATTCAAGCTATGTAGAGCATCAGATGAATCTTTTAAGACAAAATTTATGGATATTAGGTTTTTGTCACTATTCTGATTGAAGGTTACATTGATGAAGCATTTAGAATGTCCAGATTCAAACCTTTCTTTATATTTCTCATTCATGGGAGAAATTGGAAAGGTTTTGGGGTTTTGCATAAGAAACACATTAAGTATTCATTACAAACCCTCAGAATTATTATTTCAAATAAGTTGAAATTTCAAGTCATTTAAATGCTGAATTTCCCAAACATATCCCATACTGATGCAATCTCATTTAAATTTATTTATTTTTCTCTTTAAAGTACATCTATACTCATATGATATTTGTGTCCTTACTCTTGTTTTGAAGTATTTGTTTCATCTCCCATAGCAAATACTTATCTAGTACCAAATAGTCTAAATAAACATGTTTTTTGAAAATATTATACAATTAGGTATCCATATCAGAAAACAGAACTACTGTTTTTTGAATTGAAAGAGTCATGCTATATATGTTTTTGTGTTAAGTATATATTTTTAAATTCTTTAAAATTGATTATTCTTATATTGCTCTATAAAATATATAATCAGTCTAAATTCTATGCACTCACACATACTGGATAATCTTGATTTCAATTTGCTGCTGTTTTGCAGCTCTAACATTATTGGCAATATATTAGTTGATTAATTATTCTTATTAATTTCATTTGTGTATCACCGCTTTAAAAAGACACTTCAAGTTTCTTGGCCCACTTCTCTGATCCAGATTCTGAATCTGTGGACCTTTTGGTACATCATGAGCATTTTTTATGTTGAAAATTTATTAGATTGAGTTTATCAAAATTTGTATTGGGATTCTCAAAAGTGGGAGGGGTTTTCATTTCTACATTTGAAAAATATAATATGTTGGTAAATCTAAAGAACAATAAATAGAAAATAAGTTGTAAACTTACATAATGCCTGATACATATTGATTATAAACTATGAAAATAAACACTCATATATTTATCATTTTATATTAAAAATATAAAATCTACTGATCTATGTTTTGCTTCGTCTTTTTTTTTTTGTAGGAGTACTGCTATTTATTCAGCCATTGATTAGCTGATTGAATCGGGCATGAACTCCAAATTGCTTCATCTTTTTAATTACTTGCTTTCTATCTGTAGATAACTACTACTACCAGAAATTTAAAAACTTTATCACCTTCCGTTTTCATTAGAAAACAGTTTTATATGACTCCTAACATATATTGTATAGCTTTATTTCTTTATTTCTTTTCTTTTAGTGAGTTTTTATAGTTTTTTTAGAAACTTTTCATGCTCATAATTTTATTTTTAAATTGTTTCTTGCCTTTCATACTTTATCAGTTTTGTTATGTGAAACTCTAGTTTATTTTCACTTTTGTGTGGTATTTCATACATTATTCGTCTGAATGCATTATTGAATGGACATTTTCCTATTCACAGGACAGTTGAATGATTTCCAGTTTTCTGCTACTGTAGCACTGTATCACTGTCCTCCCGTTGTTCATTGATTTGCTCGAGCGGGCCCAGTAACGTCTCTATCATGAGACTTGTTGTTACTGTGTTTGGCATATTGAATACGTGACAGGTAGCTTGCCAGGCTTTACCATGAGGGCGAGGTACACTCAGTACAAAAAATAACTGTGTGAACAGTCTTGCACCTATCTTTTGGTGCATGTGTGCCAAAGTTCCTTCTCTAGTGTGGAACCCTGGAGTGGAATTGCTCTTGAAAAAGTTTTGTACTTTTTTCCCACTCTTGAAAACATTATACAAAGAACTTATGACTTCAGAAAGAGTGTGTGCATGCATGTGTATTATAATCTCAGAGTATAACTAGAACTTTTTGGTTCTGCTTTACTCAAATTATCAATTATACAGCTTTTTTTATTATCACTGAAAATTTAAGAACCTCACTGGAGCCCTTCATGCAGCCTTCACTGGAGTTTTCTGTTATCCTTTTGTGTTCTGTCTTACTAGAATGTAGATTTCAACTGCAAATACATTAAATTTCATTACTGGATCATGAGTATGATACTTGTTTGAAAACAAATATTTTTCCTTTTCATAATACCTATTAATTATTAGGTAATTATTATTTCATAATACCTATTTTAGGTTTTGAGCGATAGCACAGCGGTAGAGCGTTTGCCTTGCACGCAGCCAACATGGCCGACCCGAGTTCGATTCCTCCGCCCCTCTCGGAGAGACTGGCAAGCTACCAAGAGTATCTTGCCCGCATGGCAAAGCCTGGCAAGCTCCCCGTGACCTATTCGATATGCCAAACACAGTAACAACAAAATCTCCAATGGAGATGTTACTGGGCCCGCTCGAGCAAATCGATGAACAACGGGAGTACAGTGACAGTGACACGATGAACAACGGGAGGACAGTGACAGTGATTTTTTAATTAGAGTAGCTCCTTGTCTCTATATCAGGTTCACAGATATTTTTCCTTTAAACACCTACTTAAAACTCACAATTAGCGAGAAAATCCTTTTTCACTTCTCTATTCAACCATCTACCCTGAAGTAGACATTTTTTTCTAGCCAAATAGTTGACTTGGCATTTGAAAATATAAGATTCCTTTTATATATTGACTTGGTCTTGATGTGCATTCTTGTCTTGATATTGTTCATTTACTGTGTGGTTCATATTTGTTTATTTATTTAAGCATAGTTTCTTAATTTAAAAAATGAGAACGTTGGTTTAGTTTAAGAGCTAATTTCTAGAGTTAGGTGCTGCTCTTATTTTCTTGCAGAGTTTGTATCTATATGATTTTTTGGGGGGTGCGGTTGTGCTATTTCTGTCAGTGCACATGGCTTACCCATGACTCTTTGTTCAAGGATCACTCATTGTGGTATTCTGGGGATGATAAGTCATGGTAGGAATTGAACCGAGGTCGGCTGCTTGAAAGACAAGTGCCTTGAAATGTGTATGATCTCTTTGAACCCTAGAATTTTTATCTAAATTTCAGTGTCTTCTATCAGTCATTTTCTTTTTCCAAACTGTGTTCAGACAGTGTAAATCATTTGAACAATGTCATAATGAATTTGTTTCATTATACTTGAAATCATCCTTTACCATTCACAAGTGGTTATGATGCTAGAATCTTTACAAAAATAAAGATAAAAGTTTCTATTACAATTTTACTGTCTGGAAAAGTAGTTGCCCTGTGAAGTATGTACTTAGACAAGTCAGTGTTTAATTAACACGGAAAGTGTGCACATGGTTGAGAGATTGGGAAACCAAAGATGGTGTAGGTGCCCTGAGAGGCAAAGGTCAATAATTCTATTTTTTTTGACTGAATTTTCAAAAAGGGCTGTAAGGGGAAGTTTTGACTATACTTATGATTGGAATAGCTGTGATAGTCAGACCTATCATCACTTTCTTAATTGTTTTGAGGGTTTCAGTAAAATTTTGGCATTGATAACTGAGATGCTAGACAAATCCTCTTTCAATGAAGTAATAGAGAATAAGCCATCCAGTAGTTTTGGAAACACACAGTATCCTCCTAACTTGTAGACTCCCTTGATCATTCTCTGAGAATTATCCTGAGAGTTGAAAATCCGTCAATGCAAGTATATGGTTAGAAAACATAGGCTAGGAAGTAATATAGGAGGTAAGATACTTAACTTGCATGCAGCTGACCCCTGGTTTGGATTCTGGCACCACATAATGGTTCCCTGAGCACCACCAGGGAGTATTTCTGAACACAGAGCTAGAAATAGCCCCTGAGAATATCTGGGTATGGCCTAACCTTTACATCTCCCTACCTCCAAAAGACAGTTGTAATTATTGTGAACAGTAGTTGAAAATTGTGACCAGGTATTTTGTCATTTGCAAGGAAAATGAAGACAGTGAAAACCTCCAGAGTTTAGCATAATTAAATGCTTCTGTTTGATTTTTGAATGGAGGCAACCAGTAGTCAATGGGAAATTTATGGAGTAGCTAATAAATTGCATATACTGAGATTCGGTAATTAGACTTCCTGGAACTTTTTTTTATTAGATTCCTAAGAAATGCCTGTAATATGAATGTTTTGATTATAAAAGACTGAACTCTCTCTTTTATAAATGCATATCTGGAGAGATAGCTCAAAGGTCTGGAGTGCATGCTTTTAATGTGAAACCCCTGGGTTCAGTTCAGGAACCTCATGGTTTGTGGATCACACCTTTGAGCAACCCCTAAGCAATGAGCTGGGAGTTGCCTTTGGATACAGTTGGATGTGGTCCAAAAGATGAAATAGAAAGTTAGTAAAAGAGCAGTAGGTCGTTCTGGAGCTATCTCCCTTTAATTTTAGATCAATGATGGAGGTTGGAATAAAATATCTTAAGTACCCATTATACAGAGTTCTATAAATAAATTTTTGGTCCTTTTGATAATACTTGATGCTGTCACAGAGTGAGCATGCTATATTGGAACACAGAGAATAAACATAAATGAATGCTTGCTTACCAGTGTTATTGCTACAAATGTCATGTTTTCAATGATTCAGATATTAATTTTATTTCTTTATAATTGATTTTTTTTTGGAGCAACACCTAAGCTCAGGGCTCTGTTCTTAGGTACAACTCCCTTTTTCCTGGCCCATTATTCAGTGCTGGGGGTCGAACATACATTGGCTGCATGTTAAGTAGGTTTCTTACTCCCTGTACTAACTTTTTAGCCCCAGTTTTAATTAGACTCAAGATCCCTTTGAAAGGTCTGATATCACTTTCAGATAAACTGAATTTACTTGGCCTGCCTTATTGGTGTTTCCTGATATTTAAAGAGTTTAAGCATTTTACTGGCATACGAATATTGGCATCTGATCAATGATTTTCAATCCCTATTTTGTTTGGAATAAAGTTCTTTGATCAAAATCAAAATATAATACTATGGCATCCAAAGCCTATTTTCAGTAACTTCTTCCTTTTTTTTCAGGTCACTCCTGTTGCACTGGTCTTTTCCCCTTTCCCTGAAGCATGTGAATTGCATTTGCTTTCCCCACTAACTATCTAGAATGATTTGACTTTAGTTCTAAGTATACTGCCTCTGTATTATTCATATCTCAGCTTAATTATCGCTTCTCAGAGAAGCTTTGCTTCACCTCCAGATCTAAAGTAGAACACAGTTACTCTCTGCCTCATTATTGTATATCATTTCGACCTTAACATTTTTCACTTTGCGATATATACTTATTCACTTTTATTCTTTATTGTCTGTCTCACTCCACTAAAGGGGAGAAATCAGTGAGAACATTTATTTTCCCTGTCCACAATATTTTTTCTTCCCAGTGCCTTTAATAATGCCTGTCACATAAAACTCATATGTTTGTGGGTTGGGTAGATGAGAAAAGATTTTGAATGATCTGAAGTGGTGTCTCAATTTTCGTGTCTACCTTTTGTCTTTGCTATGCTTCCCCTTCCCTCTACCTCTCCTCCCCCCATTCTGATACTCAGTCCCTTCCCAACTATTTGTTTGCCTTCAATAATATTACAGGTCCAATGGCAAATCAAATTAGTTTACTTTTTTAATGGCTTTTCCTTATTGATGTACGTGACCTGTCTTAAAGTAATGTTGTCAACAGAAATATAATCCTAGATTTGGTTTCATTTTCTATTGTCCACTAGGTAAGACATGCACTTCCTAGCTGTTCCTAAGCTACAGTCTTCAGTCTTAACACACCAGAACTATACAAAAAAACTATAACCTTCACCACGAAGTCATAGAAGTGAATATATATTTTAAATATGCTCTAATTATCTCAAACTATGGTGAAAACTGAGAAACACCATCTTTTACTGTCTGTGGCTACTCCACCCTCTACTTGCTGTGTGGTCAGTATTAGCTTCAAAGGTTGGGGCTATTCTTGGTCTCTGATGAAAACTAACTTCTTTGATTTTTTTCTACTGTAGATTTTCTTTTAACAGTAGTACTTATTCATTATCCCCACATCTGCTGTGCTTTTCTTTTTCCTTTGAAGTGAATATAACTTGGACATTCCTTAGTCACATAAGATCCACTACACATCATTAGAATATTGTTCCTGGAGTTCTTTTGTAATTTTTCTGTAGTGTGCATTTTGATTAAGAAACTTGAAGATGTAACAATCTCATCACAAGCTTTCTCATCTAAAAGTCAGCACTGAGTTGAAGTTGAATTACTTATTTAGTCCAACACATTTCATGTTTCTATTATCCTTTCTATCTAAAATAACCTTCTATCACTCTGTGCATATCTAAATTTTCCATTATTCCACAGAATCCAGATTATATTTGATCTCTTACTACTTTAGCCCTTGTGACTTTCTCCCTTTATAATGTGGGTAAAAAATTAAATGTGTAAGAACAGAGATTAGAAAAGTGATTACCAGAGGACTGGGAGTAGAGTAATAGGTAGAGGCTAGCAAAAAGATATGGATTTTGTTAGGAGGTCTGAGGATCTAACATGTAACATGATACTTATAGTTGGCAGCACTGTTTTGTATGATTGAAACTCACAAAGATTGGTAAATCTCAGCAGAATATCACTTAAATGTTCTCACCTCACCAAAATAAAAGAAAGAAAGAAGAAAAGAAAAGATAAAAGAAATTGTTGGATTGATAGATGCTAGTTGACTGGGAATATTCTATCACCATATTGCATACTTTAAGCATTTACAGTTTTTCTTGTCTGTACCTCACTAAAATTGAAGAAGGTTTCTATACCACTCCACTTAGAGTTATAATTCTAATTATATTGTTTCTTATTTAAATTGCACTGTAGCACTGGTCTCCTGTTGTTCATCAATTTGCTCAAGCGAGCACCAGTATGTGTCCCAACAAATTGTGAGACTTCTTGTTACTGTTTATGGCATATAGAATACATCATGTGTAGCTTGCCAGGCTTTGCCGTGCAGGTGAGATACTCTCGTAGCTTGCCGGGCTCTCTGAGAGGGGTGAAGGAGTTGAACCTGGGTTGGCCATGTCGGCTGCATGCAAGGCGCTGTGCTATCCCTTATCCGCTGTGCTATTGCTCCTTTTGAAAGCAATTCAATATTTGTCTTCCAGTTTCTGACTTAGTCTTTTTCAGTGTGATCAATAAAGGTATCTAAATAAATTACAAAATTTTAGCATGTCATCATTTGGAAGATTCAGCACAGTGATTATTTCAGTTGTTACCCAAATGGTTATGCTTACTGCAATTATAAAAATATAAAAATTTTTATAAAAATTGAAATAAGAGTTCCATGTACATAAACAATGCTAATCTAAAATTTATATATAGAAAAAAGCAGGCACTGGAACAGTAAGATATTCTTAAAAAGAAAATTAAAATATCAGCAATTATTCCAGTCTATTAGGTTATAGTATATTGCTGTAACAATCACAGTAATGTAGTAGTTATAGGAACAGATATATTGACCAAAGGAACATAGCAGGGAACCCACAATAAAAAAAATTGAGCCTCCAAAACATAGTCAACTAAATTTCTACAATTTTTACAACTTTATTATTTTTTGTTTTTGTTTTTTAGTTTTTAGGGAATGATTTTAATAAAGCACTAACAATTCAAAAGAGGTAACGGAAAGTAAATTTAACCAAATCTAAAGAAACAATTGTAAATATGCCATTGAGGTTTTAAAATGGATTTTTAAAAATTGAAAGTCTAATTTTCAATGTTAAAATACTAATACTCATAAAGAGATGTTATTTTTTTTTTAGACTTATAAATTTTTGTGCTTGGGTTTCAGTTATACAACTTTAATAAACCTTTACTCTGTTTTGATAATACCTAATATCTTATATGTATCAATCTAAAATATATTTATTTATAAAAGATCAGATTAAAAATTATGTTATAGTTCAAAAGAATCAGTGGTTTAATGAATCAATTCAGTATTTTAGGGAATGTCTCTCTAGATCACAAAGCTTTACTTCTCCTGTGTGGAGAAATAAAAGTGGAGAAAAAGAAAGATAAACAAGAAAAGATGAATGCAAGGATACATATATGTGTCTAGTAGCTTATAGTTTACTGAGGGAACATATACACATAATGATTTATTACAAGTGCTAAACAATAGGTAGCAATATGCATTGGTGATAGAAAGATAAGACGATCATTTTTTTAAGAGGTATGGGAAGGGAACTATAGACATATGAGCTACATTTTGGTGAATTATAAACTATTCAGAGTGACCAAGACATAAGAGAATCTCAGAGACAGCACAGCTTGTACTAGGTTTTAATGGTATGAACAAACCAGTGGTTTGGTAAATTCAAGAAATTTTGTGTAATTTAGAAAAGGAGGCACGACAAAAAAAATGGATCGAAGTTTTATTCTGAAGAGTTTTCATTTTATCTTTTGTCCATAGAGAGTAATTGAGAGCTTTTAAAAAGAAGGATGCATAACATAATTGGTTGGACATATTTTTTGATAAATATCTTTGATGGAATTTTTACTATTAGTTGGTAAAAGACAAGATCAAATGCAGGAAAATCTGTTTGTAGATGCTTTTCAGTGGACTACCCAAATATTAATTATCCAAACAATTAAGAACAGTGGCAGGGGATAGGAGAAATAGATATATTTTTGGATATATTTTTGAGTTGGCTAGCTAGGTCTGGATGTGAAGTTGTGAAGACAGTTATATACAGCTACAATTGTAGTATTCTTGCTGAGAAATTTAGTGATCTTGAAAGCAAGATGGTGAACACAGGTAGGTGAGATGATTCGGGGATATTTGGGTTTAGCTGCACTGAGTGTGAGGTTTGGGAATGGGATCCACCCAACTTGCTAATGGAAGACTTAGTTCTGGATGTTAAAGGAGCTGCACACCCTTTGGTTACCATTCCTACCGTTGTTCTGAATTTAATTTTGCTGTACTTTTTGCCTCAGAGAAATCATAGCAATTAGTTATTTTTTGCTTTCAAATAGGTTCAAAGGTGCTGCATGTGTGGAAGCTTTATAATTTGTATTCTATTCATATAAAAACAGAAAGATGACTTATAAGCCATTATGGGTTGCGCACACCTTTTCTGTTCAGGTAAAAATCCTGAAGCCCAGTGGTTCAGTATTGGTATCCCCTAGAAAGTTAGAAGATTCAACTTCTTGGACCTCACCTTTTAAACCTGTTGAATCAGAAAACCTGGGAGGAAGTCCAGAACCATGTGGTTAAAGAAGCTAGCTTGGTCATTTCTGCTGTACACTAAAGATCGGGAACTGTGGTTAACAGTTAGCCTTGCTATTGTGTGTATTATACTATACAGTAGTTCACAGGAGACTCACTCAAGCCACAGAAACTGCTGAGAATACAAAACCTTATAAAGTATATTTTCTATACATATTTGCGTATGATAGTTTAATTTGTAAATTAGGCCTAGTATTAAATGGAATAATATAGCAATTTGCTATAATAAAAGTCATGTAAGTATTGTACCTTTCTCCTCTCTCTGCCATTTCTCACTCTCTGTATCTCTGACTCACAGATATCTTATTGTATGTAGCATATTCTGGTGCAGTTGGTCACAAAAATTGTACATAAGTGGTGGTGGGAGTGGGGAACTGCAGTCCTAGATCATTCAGTCCTTCGAATATACTGCCATGACATCATCTCCTACTGGAGCACATATAAGCAGCTATGTGCAATAATTGTCTAAAATGTGATAAAATATTGGATATTTTTAGTTGGATAAGAAGTAGGAAAAAAGGCCCTCCCGTTTTTCATCGATTTGCTCGAGCGGGCCCAGTAACGTCTCCATTGGAGATTTTGTTGTTAATGTGTTTGGCATATTGAATACATCACGGGTAGCTTGCCAGGCTCTGCCGTGTGGGCAAGATACTCTCGGTAGCTTGCCGGGCTCTCCAAGAGGGGCGGAGGAATCGAACTCGGGTCGGCCATGTTGGCTGCGTGCAAGGCAAACGCTCTACCGCTGTGCTATCGCTCCAGCCCAAGAAGTAGGAAAAAAGTACAAATATGTGCTATATATGTTAAGGTGTATAGATAATACAATCTCTTTTATTACTCTTTAAACTTTATTTCCTGTACATTTATATAGATACAGTAACTCAAAAATAAAAAATTTTGTTATGTGATTTTAGCCCTGGCAGTGCTCAGGGCTAACTTCTGGTTTTGTGCTCAGGGATCACTCCTGGTGGTGCTCAGGGGACCAGATGGGGTTCCTGGGGAACAAACCTGGTTCAGCTGTGTGCAAGTCAAACACCCTACTTGCTTGCAGTACTATCGCTCTGGCCCTTCAAAATTAAAATTGACCTTATACAATATCATGAAGAAAGTTAAATTCCAGGCAACGTTAGTGAGTTAGTGAGTTAGTTTGGGTGAATATGTTCGGAGCTCTGGTGATGGCAGAAAAAATGCAAGCGGAAGAAAAAAAAAGTTGTGTATTTTCAAATGTATTAATCTAGACTTACATTTTATTTCTGTCTCTCTGCCTCAATGAAAGATACAACACCTAATTCATAGCATATTTTCCTTTGCCTGATGGTCCTCAAAGGATAGTATTGGCTGAAGAAATACATGGGAAACAAAACCCACAGTGTTTGGGCATTAAAGAGATTAACATTTGATTGCCAAGAAAAACTGTGGGGTCTTGTTAGCCGTGTAGATGGAGAAGTTGAGGTGGCCTGGGCATAAGTGAATTTCCTGGTTGTTTAGGTGAACAGCTTCAGGTTTCTGTGGTGATGAACTTTAGTTTTCGTTAGCCCTACTGACTCTGCCATTCCTGCTGTTTTGCAACAGGGCTTAAAAGTGCTTTAAGTGCTTGTGACCGTAGTAATGAATGAAAATGTCTTTCTAGCACTGAGAGGATTGCATTAGACTGAATAGTCACCTCCCTTGTAAAAGCACTATTAGAGTGGGGCAGCTGTAAGTAAGGATAACGATTTGTGTCCACTGCTTATTTACTGAAAATTGTCAATGTATTATTTATTGAGAGCTCTCCAGACAGTGCTTGTCAGAATAAAAATGTCAGCTCTGAGCAAAATGTTATAATACATAATAAAAATGCTAGGTACGCATTTTAGGGAGACAACTAATTAGACCTGCTTTTTCTTGAGGAAGGGGCAGTAAAAAATGTCTAATGTTTTGTGGACTTTCTCCATTTGCATAAGTCCCTTTCTCTTCTCTCATTGCTGCTCAATATTTGATTTAGTGTGGCTGAGAAATAATTTGGACAACTTTGGATTATTGCCATTTGACACCCCAAGTGGCAAAAAGGCTTGGTGAAGGAGGAAGGGCCTGCTGGCCATGCCCAGTGAGCTGCCTTCACCTCCATGTTTTGTCTGAAATTAGAAGATGTCACTTCCTCCCTGAGCAGTGCTCGTGGAAAACTGCCTCCAGTGTAAACAACATAAAATTATTAAGCTTATTCCTCAGCCGTGCTAATTAACCCCAAACAAATTTCACATTAAGGAAACAGAATTCAATCAATGTAAATGTTATTGCTGTGTATTACTGTAAGCAATAATATAGTGGCTAAAATAATTAATTATTTTGGATTTTTTTAAAGAAAGTATTCTTTTTTTATGGTGGCGCAAATATATTTCACTAATTCTTGCCCCCCACTCCCTTTTTTCTTTGGCTTTTTCTACCAGAAAACATAAAGACCCGTCTGGCAAAGCCTGTGTAATAGGCAGAAGGGAAAAATGCGTTTGGAGTGTTTCAGGTTTACTTACTCTACTATAATTTCATTGGTAATACATATGCAGATTTTTGTCTCCTCCTACCTATTGTAGTTCATTACACGTTGTAGCAATTTCCTATCATTTATTTTACAAATCAAATAAAAAGGTATGTGGTAATTTGTGATGGTTTGGGAATGATTTTTTTTTTAAAAAGAAAAGGATTAAATGCAGTCCACATCAAAGGGGAAAAATGACATGCCATTTTACTGCATTTTAGATTGGGTGGAAGGAGTTTACAGTAAAGATTTTGCTGTTTTTTTTTTCTTTTCTGGGTTTCCATAGGAAGTCATATTACCTTCTTCAAAATCATTTTCTTACACTAAAAAAAAACTAGATTTCTAATAATTGCTTGTTTGTGCTTGTGATGACTGGATAAAATTTATTTGCTATCTTCATCTTCATCACTCTCAAATGTCTCTAAAGACATGAAGTATAGAAGCCAGATGACATGCAACTTTATTTTTCATGCAGTAAAATGCACATGGCTTAACGTGGAATTATTTATCCATTAGTGAGAGCATAGTCTGTAGTTTATGGAAAACACAAATCACACATAAATGTGATTTATATTAAGATACTTCTGACATATGATACCAAATCTATACTGTCAAGTGTAAAATGAAATTTAAAATAATTCAACAAAATAAGTCATAATAAAAACAAACTGTTGCTTTTCACAGATTTAGCAGGGACTTTTTTTTTTCATTGCTAAGAATTGAACCCATTCCTCATGCATGAAAACTTACACTTTACAATTAACACACATAATGGCAATGTAAATATTTATTTTTGGACTTCTACCATCTTCTAACTAATGTTAATTTTGTCCTCTGTGTCTAGTTAATTCCATATTCTTTTCATAGACTATTTTTAATCATTTGATATTTCTATTAAAATTCTTTATTGTTGTATAAGTATTTACTATTTTCATTATTACCTAAATACCTAAGAAGAAAATTGCAGCTGACTATAGCAAATTGCAACTGACTGTAGCAACTATATTCTCATTATAATTATACTAATATAATAGTTATACTAATAATGAGAATATAAGGAATATCCATAGCATGCTACTTAAAAACAAAATAGTGTTTTATGATGTAGTTGATAAAAAATTAAAATATTGTGAAGGTTGTTGTAAAATAATATTTGATTATAGTTTTTATTCAATTACACATTTTAGTCCCAAGTAATTTGCTTCAAATGATTGCTTAATTTTTTATCTCTTTGTTTACTTTATACAAATAGTTATTTTCTTCTTTACCACTATGAACTTTTATTTTTGCCTTTCCTAATAAAATCAACTTTAAATTTTGTTTATTTGTGTGTAGAGGAATCTGGTAAGGTACTAAGACTGCAAGAAGCTTGGTTCTATCATTGAAAAAAATCATAAAAACTTAGACAATGATAAATTTGTGTTGAATATGGTCATTCATTTTAGATGTTTTTGACTAAGTTATTTTAAATAGAGCCTTAAATTAAACATATGATACAGAAAATAATATAGGAAGGATAAATTTTATAGCTAGCATTTGGGTAGCCCCCTGGAAGACAGGACACTTAGAAAATATGAAATGTGCAATCCCTATGATTTATATTCCTGGACATTAAACTTGTATTATAACACTCATCCAAAAGAAAATGCAATAGAATTCTTAAACACGGATACCATTTAGGAGAATCAGTGTTAATATATTTTAAGATGAAATTCAAAAGGTTTGCATCTAGTATTTATTCCCTCTAAGACTATACTTGACAAACTGCAGTAATCATGCTTTTACAGTTTTCTTTCTATATTTTAAAAGAAATGAAAGTAAAGAAAAGGTAAAGAGAGACTCCAGAATTTTGAAACCCAGTGGTCCTGAAGTGATGGGAAAATAGCCAAGGTGTCACAGCTAATTTCTGACCCTGTTTTATGAGTTCTGCTGTTCCTTATTCCCCCTGTCAGCCTGGGAATCCCTGAGGCTGTGCAAACTGGCCGAACATCACTCAATCCCAGTTTTATATCCCCTTTTAATAATGTTGAGTCTATTCTGTCCAACTTTGATTCAGACAACCTGCTTGTCTTGAAAAAGTGATATATTTAATCAGTGACTCTGTCTCCAGCATAGCTCCCACTGCGTGTGACTAGAGCCGAGAGTAGTGCAGTGGTCTGTCACTTCTGTTTGAATGGGTAATGTGGAGCCCATCAGCTGAAAAGACAGGAGCTGGAACTGCTTGTTAGGACACATGATCAAAAGCCACTCTCTGCTTTCTGCCAATCAAACCTTATGTCGCCTTGTGGGGCAGACATTAAATAGATTTTTTTTCTGCCTTACACTGTGGGCACTTTGCCAGTTTGACATGTGAACTGTTACAAAAGAGCAGAGTTTTGGCTGCTGGCTGGCTGCTTTAAAATATTACTGAACACTTGTTGTCAAAATGAAATATTCATGATACTATATTATGATAAATTCTTGAAGTATTATTCAGTGCTTTTATCTTGTAATTTGTGGGCTCCCCCAAACTTCTTGGGACAGAATAAACAAGAGAGTTGCTTTTGGAGTAAGGCAGACAAGACCCTGTAAATGGTAAATCAATCCAAATAGCAAAGTCAACACAATTGCATGACAATAGTTTTCAACAAGAGGCTAATTGCTTTGTGAAAAAAAAAATTGTTGTTTGAATGTTATTTTATACCGTCTTCCTTGCCTTTAACATTTTCTACATATTTTAAATGAGGATAACAATGGTTTTAATATTATATTTTAGTCCCAAATGTTAAAATTTTACTTTGAATTTAATTCAGGATCTCATACTCTTTGTTTGAGAAAATAAATGTTTTTCTTTCTCTGTTGGTGGGGGTGTGCCACACCAGGTGGTGCAGTACTCCTAGTGGGTCTATGGGACTGCTTAGGATGCCAGGGATTAAACCTGGGTTGGTCTCATGTAAGCCAGGTGCCCTACCCACTGTACTACCACCTCTCTAGTTTAAATCCATTTTTAAATTTGAAGATATTCTCTGATTTGCAGCTGCTTTGATGCATATTTTGTTCTGATTTTTCTTTTTGTTCATTCTCTGAAGGAGATGCCCTTAGATTTGTACCCTTACTTTAATACCCTTACCACATAATCTTTTAATCTAACCTCTCTCCCCCTTACAGCCTTACTTTATTTACTCTTAGCAACCCAGGGATGCTTGTAGCATAGATATGACTTCTAAATGTTTTTAAGAAACGCCAGAGTGCCTAAGTACTTTTGACATACAACACTGCTGGACCTGGCATTTCTTATATTTTCCAAAGACAAATAACTGCTCTAAAAACAGTTAAATCTTAGATGGCACTTATAGCTCCAAACTCGCCACTTGGTACTTGCTGTTTCTTCTCTAATGATCATTTTTAAAGGAGTTAAACATTTTTACCAAAACATACCATGGCAATCTAGTGGAACTCATTTAAACAGTGAGCTACACATAAACAGCTGCTCCTTCAATAAGCCATTCTTTATAATACCCTTATTACCTTCTAGTGTCTCAAATTCTGATTAGTCAACAGTGCTGATTGCTGCACGGCATTCCGTTGCCCATCTTCTTTCTGCTCAGCTGCTCATGTCTTAGTTGTTATTTGATTACAACACAACTTGTGCATTGTTTTTCCAAGTTGCTCTTCATATTGTGTCTTAAAAACTCAGAATTATCCAGGGAAACTGGGATGGCGTGAGAGTGACTTTCTTTACACACATTGAAAATGTCTGAATAAAGCATGGTGTAAAAATTAATACAGCTTTGGAATACTCAGGATGGAAGGAAAATTTGTGACTTAAAACTCAGTATCTGTGATCAAATGATGAAACAGATTGTGTGGAAGTACTGAAAAACATTTGAGTGCTTTGCATTTGTAAAGAGTCAGAAAATTATTATATTGTAGTTACTAAATTTCAGTTAGCTGTAAAGTTCAGAAGAAGTAACTGTGAAAGTGTAACATCACAAGAAAGGCCTAAAGGACCTTCATCTTTGCCCCCAAATTAGATAATATTCATTCAGTACAACTCCTATAATGCTCCCTAAAGCCCCCATCCCCACACTAAATAGGATAGGATATTGGTAGTTTAAGTTATTATGAAATAAGTCAGGGTGAGAAAAATCTGTATAATGAAGCTTGATTTTCAGCTATTCCTTTGTTGTGACCCCCTGGAATCTACTCTTGGTGAGTAGGAAATGCTGACAACTAGAAATGCAACCCCAGTAAAGGCCCTAAATCTGTCATTGTGCTCTGGAATCTGCTCTGAAAATAGCAAAGCTCTTTTGGTAAATTAAAAATCGGTGTGAATGGGAACAGATGTTGACAAGCTTTACTTTATCTTGAGGGATGCCAGTTAAAGAGAAGAGGGTCAGCAAGGTTAGATGTAGGAAATATATTAAATGTGCTAACTTGTTCTCTAAAGGGAGTTCTATTTGATGATGTTAGTGAATAGAACCGTATCTTTGAGCAGTCTAGGTAAGAATTATACCTACAATATTTTATTTAGAGGAAAATTAAAGGCATGATATTATTTCTGGGAGAACTATCTCTTTTTGATGTTCCTGGTCTTTTCTTTATCAATATGTCTTGGCTAGAAACTGTAGGATTACTGTTAGGGTTTACTTTCCAACATCGCTTTGGCATAGCTTTTGCAAGTATTCGTTGAACCCTGATGCTGCAGTAGAATCTTTGTACTGATATTTGTCAAAAATAATGAAAATGGCTTATGTTCTAGAAATGTACAATTTATCAAATAGCTTGTATAGTCAATTTAAATAAGTCTTGTAGAAGTTTCAGTCTTGATTTGAAAAAATAGCATAGGATGAATTTATTTATAAGAACCTTAATAGTTTCTCTCAATTCCTTTTACATTTTAGATTACCTTATAATTTTCTAAATCTACATGAACAATAATGATCAATTTTGTCAGTATTATTCACACCTTTTATTAATTTAACATAGATGAATAAATGTGAATGTTGTGAAGAGTTGATTGGGAATAGATTTTAAATCTGACAGTTAGATTACAGGGTACCTAAGAAAAAATGGCTCTTTCACTAGGTACCTAGTAATTTAATTCTTGTTTGAAATTATTATAATTTATTACAGTGTGTGGGTCCTAATGAATGTCTACTATTAAATGAAAAGGAGAAATTGAAATTAAGATTATGAAATTCTTTTAACTCATATCTTAAAATCCTCTTAAACAATTCAGAAGACATTAATAAGCTATGTGGCTCTCTTTTCATATACTGTAATGGCAAATAAAAACATTGTTTTTTCAGCATTTAAGGATTCTAAAAAATGTTGAATGCCTTCAACCTCAAGGCATGTAGTCTTGTAATTTTATAAAATGATAGTAGCCATTATAGTAGCACTGAAATTGACAGCTCAATTTAAATATTTATTTGGATTATACTCAAAGTTTTCTAGAATGTGAGTTTTTCAGAAGTGATTAGGTTTTATCCAGATTAAATATTTAATGTAGGACAATGTAAGGTTTGATAAAGCTGTTTCCTATATTAGATTAATATGCTAAAATTTCTACAAGTCAGGGAGAGTTTTAAAGTTAAAGCAAAAGATGTCCAAATGCCCACAGACACTGTCACTTAACTCCTATCTTGAGCTCAGTAAAATCTGTAATGTGTGCAAAACAAAGATCAGATCTTTGGAAAACAACAATTTCTAGACAGAAACAATAAACTGAAAAAAAAACCTTTTTTATTTTAAAAAAATTACCTTAAGTGTCAATATACCCTGGGGTCTACTGGGAAGAAACCTTTCTCATAGTTAGAATAAATTTACATTAGTGCCCCTTTGAATTTTAAACTATTAGTAATGCTTATATAAAATCCCTAAAGTTTTGTCTCCCAGTTTCTAAACTTTTTAAAAAGTGGAGTGCACCATAGCACATGTATGTATAAAGCTAGCAATTAGTTTATGTGTGGAGAAAGAAAAATTGAAAATGTGGGTGATAAGTTTATATTTGATTGCAGAGCGTAGGCTTGCACTAATTTTTGACAGCTTCAAAATAGTGCTAACATAGGAGGTATAGGACCTGGCTGTCTCTCATTGTGACGACCTCCTCTACCAACTGTGGATCTGGGAAGAAAAATGCAACTTCTTCAGAGTAGGTATTCGGGTCGATTTTTATTTGTGTGTGGGGTTTTCACAAGATGTCCTTATAGGCTGTGAAACTGTGTGCCCTTAGAAATGTAAAAGTCACAACTCCATTCTTCCCCTTTATAATTAAATTATCCTTCTGCCCACCCCCGGCTCTCATGCACATTTAAGGATGTATATTGTGAAAGGAATGTAGTTAGTGCGCTAACTGTTTTTAGATGGAAGGTGATTTGTTGTCTCATAATCTAATAGTTGAGCTCAAGTTAGTCCAGGCATCTGGGAGAAATAAAGGGCAGAAGCAAACAACGACAATATTTTCTTAGTAGCGATTACTGATCACCTTAAAAAATGTTTACAGTAGTTGTTAAATAACGACACAATTGGACAGAATTTATACTGCTTAAATTTCTATACATATATCAATTTTCATCTATAGTTAATGTTCACGTGGTTGCTGTTTGTCACTGTTGCTAGTTAAATTCCCGTGTCTATCATCTACTGTTACAAAAGTCTAAAAGCTGAAGATAAAACTTTCTCTTGATCGAGTTGAGAGCATGATGTCTGTGCTATGAAAAAATGCTTCTTCCTAACATTTTTTGCTAATTGTGATGAAGTAATTTTTAAATGCTAACTTTGAAAGCATTGATAGTTTACAAAGCCATATCTATTTTTATAGTTAATTAGATTTTATCTTTTGTGTCCCTGATGAAACCCTAAATGAAAGATGGAAATATGTTTGCTGTGGTATATTTGATGTGATTGAGATGAGATTAAGCTGTTTAAATGATTTAAAAATTATATTTACTTTAATTCAGTCTGTTAGGTTCAATGCTGATCTGTCTTCTGGTTTGCATTGTGGCATAGCAAACCAAGCAGGAAGGGTTAAACTATTCAGCATGAGGGTTGGGTTAAAAAAGCTGGGTTCTCTCTTTCCTTCTCAGATACTGAATTCTTCAGTCAAAGTTAAATTTGCTGTTCAGATGTTAGCTGTACTTCTTAGCAATGACCTTGTGGGTAGAGAAGCATGGCACAGTGGCACTTTCCAGCTGTATTCAGCCTATCCGTCGGGGTATAATCATGCTCAGTCCCAGCACCGCAGGCTTGGACATATGTTGAGTTTTATTTCTTTCTTCTGACATTAATCCTATTCACCAGCTGTTCTGCCAGCTGCCATTCTTCAGCTTGGAGATTACATTTTGGGGGATACCAACAAAGGTCTAGTTGACCACTGCTTTCTTTTTCCTTCCCCCACCTCGGGATTCTTTAGAAATGATTGGATCTGGAGGTTAGGAGAACTCAGTCCTTTCCCACTGTCACCTCACTTTTCCTTGGATCTAGACATTAACATGATTTATGATCACTTTCAATATGTTATAGATAAGCCTTCCAAAGAGCCAGATTACCACCTTACTTATAAATCCCCTTTCTGCAAAAAGGTTTTTAGTTTACATTGAAGGCTATAATTAATGTTTCTTATGCTACTATATAAACAACATTATTAGTGACAAATTCTTTTGATGTCCTAAAACATATTCCAGCTGAAAAGATGCTTTCAGTTCTCTTTTATTTCTCTCCAGGTTTCAGAACATATATCTATTAAGACGATACTTTTTTCCTGAGCTATGGTTTCACTAATCTTGTTTGAATGGGCTATTAAATCTCTGTTACACTCATAATATATACTAATAAGTAGTATAGATTTCTCACTTCGTATTCCAGATGATCTGTCCATAAGCAGGATGTTAAACATCTGTAGTTTAAGCCTTTTGGGACTAACAAATGCATTAATGCCAGAAAGAAATGCAGCCTAGACAATAAGGTCACGGAACATGTGTCAAAGAAGCACCCTAGTGTTGTTGAGTCTGTATATACTGTTCATTGTTAATCTCTTATTTTTTAAAGGATAAAATTATTAATAGATTGAACTTGTAATCATGTACGGTACATGTTTATTACATTAATACAAACAAATGCACATAATTCCCCATATGTATTGTAATTCTCCCAGCTGATATTTTAGTCATTTATCCCAGATGCCTCTCAATACCATTCTCACAGCCATTAATCTATCTCAGAAGGTAACACTGCTGTTTGTTTATTGACAAGATTTGCCTTTATCTTTTTAACTTTGTG
Organism: Sorex fumeus; assembly: GCF_029834395.1. NCBI lineage: Eukaryota > Metazoa > Chordata > Mammalia > Eulipotyphla > Soricidae > Sorex > Sorex fumeus. Next base: position 1,256,283 of record NW_026606087.1, read on the forward strand.
GCATCTCTAGGTCATATATAATAGCAGGGAACTCAGTTTAAATAACACCGTTCGACTAGAGTTATTAGAATGAAGAATGTTCCTACTGACTTTTAAAAAAGTAAAAACTATTTGTGTATTTTAGAAAGCAGTTTTTTTGCTTGTTTACTCATTGTTTCATTTATTTGTAGATTCATCCTTCCATCCTTCCATCCTTGTGCCCATTCAGTTGTGTATATAAAGTATAAAGTATTTGTTTTAATCATTCATTCATCCATTCATTCTATTAAGCAGGGTATTACTTATCAAGCCATATTAAAAAAAAAACAGAGTGTTTGCATTTTCCAGACCATATAAGTCTTTAAATATGACAATCTATAGAAAAATGAGAGGAAGTTTATAAATTGCTTGCTGAAAACCTATTGATTCCATAGTACCCCTCATCTATTCCCCCAAAGTTCTGACAGTAGCGAACCCCATTTGCTAAATATGGACATTCTATTTATAGAAATATTCATATTTTTATTGGTGGCCAGAGCACTGCTTATAGGAAAACCTACAGGTGACTAATAGGAGTTGCTCACTAAGTGGAATAATGAATAGTATTAGGTGTCAATTAAATCAAGCTTCCCCGAGGTGCAGGTGCTCCACAATGTACTGACACATTTCAAGTAGCAGTGCCACTTCACCCATGCATATGAACAAGCACATTTGCATATTAAAAAGCTGAAAATTATTTAACTGAAGCAAAAGTCTTTTAGAGATGATGGAGGTTATTAAAACTGTTGACAAGAAAGAAGGTAATTGCCTGAAAATGAGAGATGACATTCTGCTATACACAGGGAACGTTGTTTTTGTTGTATTGTGCAGCAGTGCCTGGGTGTATAACCTATTACATTGAGATTGCTCCTATGCAATTAGACCCTTTTTGTCCTCACTTCAATAAGGCTATGATTATGAAGGATTGAAGAACACTTGGCATATTGAATGTCTGTTGTTTTTATAACTTCGTCAGAAATGACAAAACACGTTTTGTGTCCTGTTTTTTCTTTGTAGGCTTATTGATTCTGTGATTATAATATTCATAAAAGACAATGTGTTCATGGTTGAACACTCTGTCATTTATACAGGTTTTATTTTTTCTGTCTCAGCATAGTATTTGTTTGAATGCCAAGGTGTTAGTCATAAGATGAGCAGATTTTTTAAAGTAAAAGATGAATAGGTGAGAAGTTTATCATGCTAATAGTCCCCAAATATTACTATTAAAAGTGTCATAAAAATGGATGATTTCATAAGTTTCAGATGGAAATAATTTACCAAGTAAGAAAACTTGAAAGCTGTTTTATTTTATCTTTGATTAAGTACTGTGTATTTTCACTCAGATTTTTGAGAGATCTTGCTATGCTATGGTTGTTTATCAGAAGTAACAGCTCATGGTTCTAGAGGAAAGACCCTTTCTTGGTACTGTAAGAGATGTTGCATCTGGATTGACTTTTTCCATTCTATGGGTAGCAACTAAAACAAATACAATGACCATGTCAATTGAAAATAAAACATCACAAATCTTGCAAATATAGGAACTTTAGCATTTTAATAAAGCACACTTTATTAAAATGATGCTTGTTGAAAGATTTTTTATCTAATCACCTTAATTAGGTGGGCTTCAACTCCCAGCAGAGCCATTGTTGCAGTACACGAAGTCCATTTCTACCATTATATTTTTTTCCTTGAAAGATGAGCATTGGTGTTTTTTGGAATACAGCCAGCAGAGAGTATCAGCTGGACTTTTAGGCCTACGGTATTACCCCATTTGCTCTTGAACCAATTAACTCCTGAAGTTTTTATTTCTGGCATGGATTTAAATCCAGACTGGTTTGTCAGAGAGGGAAATGGTAAGATCTCAATAAAGTTCAGGGTACCCAGAAAGTTTTCTGGGGGGAAGGCAATGTGATTGTCATTTATATTTTCTTTTATTCTTTGATTTGGATGCATCTGGGCTTTAGTAAATTAAGAGGCACACCTAGGGTTTTTGTTAGCAGCTGTCTAGTGATTTATCTAATCTGACATGTTCATTTCTTTAAGTTGAAGAGGGAAAATGTCTTTAGGCATAGCAATCTGACTCTTGATTAAAAAGATAAAAGTGAGATACCCCAGTTCTTTTCAAACTCACATTATTTACTGCCTGTTGAAAATCTTAGCTATTTAAATAATGAGAAACCTGATGTAAGCATGCTCAAAGATGTTTTAGAAGCTTCCAAAGTATGCCTAACTTGTTACTTCACATATTCAGATCTAGTCATATATCCTGTTCTTGAATTTCTATTTGTATAACCAATCCAGTTTCTGTATGAAATAAAATTATTTTTGTTTTAACTATTGTTAGGTATCTTATTTTAAAATGTTGAGTATAGTCTCAACCTTATTTCATGTAACTGCTATTTGTAGGCAATACGATTGTCTTAAATTAAAGCTATAGTTAATGAAAATGTTTTTTCTTGGTTGATTAACATTTTGGTGTAATATTTCATTTTCTCAATAATCCACATATGTAATGAAACTAATAATTTATTACATTTTATCTGATCTCTAAATAAACATCAGTATTTGATTTGGAATTTTATGGAGCAAAGGTAAAAGTTACCTTTTAAGTTAATGTGTAGGAAATTATACCTTGCATGTATTTATTTCCTAGATGAATTATTTAATAAAAACTAAGAGATGAGACAAATAATTTTTATGGCTCTCAATGGTTTTGGAAGCTAAGAGAGTGTTTTTTATTTGTCCAAGGAAGACTTCTTTGTAGAGAAATTGTATAGCCTTAGGGAAGAAGATACGTTCTGAATTTTCCATAGCTGAACTTTTTCTTTTATTCACTCAGATATTATTGTCATTGGGCCATATACATAGTGAGCAGAGCTTACTCCTGGCTTTATACTCAGGGATCATGCTTTGTGGTCTTGGGGACCATATGCAGTGCCAGAGATTAAACCAGGATTAAGCTGCATGGAAGGCAAGTGTCTTAACCTCTATACTGTATCTCCAGCACCACCACTGAACTCTTAAGAAACTTCATGGTCATATACCATTGAAAAACTTGTATAGACATCCATATGGCATATGCTCATAAACTTTTCTTAGAATATGAACTACGAACATACAAATGAATGAACTCTAAAATATCTTACTGAATGGAAAATTCCAGCTTTAGATTTTATTTGTTCTTTATACTTTGATATCTCCTTCTAGTAGCTAATGTTTCTTCTATTTATGTTTCTTCTACTTATGTTTCTTCCCTAACTCATCATATTGTTAGGGGCTGAGAGTGGTAAAACTGGGACTATAGAAAAAAACAAGTGAGAAAAAAACAGGTTCACCAGGCATTGTGGACAAAAATTTGAATTAAGTGTTTAGGTTGATTCAAACTAGATTAATTCTATTAAAATATTTTTGGTAAGACAACGTTGGTGAGTTATTTTTCAGTTGAGAAAGGATATGAAGGGATTGGTTATGCTGGGAAAACAGTCTTTTGATTCAAGGTGATTCCCAGATAATATTGGACATAGAACTTCTGCCTTTACTATTTCTTCTGAACATTTTTTTTTCATGTAAAATCAGTCAATGAATAGCTAGTGCAAACAGCATATAAAGGCAGCATAGAGCCTGAAGGTATACAGGAAGTTGGCAGCACTATTGCTCAGAGGCTTGACTCAGTTTCTCCCTTATCTCTCTTATGCAGATTTAATGTACACCAACCTCATGACATTTCAGATTTCACTTGCAGCACATCTTCTCTGCTCACTATTTCAAAATCAAGGAGAGAATCTGGGAAACTTCTGGAGATACCAAAGGACCTAGAAATCTTTTGTCTGGGATAAAATATGTCAAGACTTTATTTTACATACATGCATGCATGCATGAAATTCTTGGGATATTAATTTATTAGTTAAAAATATTCTAAATGCACACTTACAATTACTTTATAGTTTTTTAAAGACCCCTATATTATTTGAGTTTTATTAAACATTTTGAGCAAGATGGAGGGCATAATATTATCTTACGCTAGAAGTAAAGAAATGAATGATTATTATATGGAATAGTAAATAAATTGGAAAATGAAGTGAACATTTTTGGTCACTTAGTATCTTCTTCAGTGTTCTTCCTTAAATGTTGCCATTTGAGATAAGCATGGCATTTAGATGGATTAGTTGGCTGTAATAAGATCTAGTTGAACTAAGTTGCCTGACAATCTCATCAGATTCTAAATGAGTCAACTCATTGACCTAAACTCTATTTGAGTATTATTTCTTTGAGCTCAAAGTGTTACGTACTTCTTTCAGGACAAGAAAAGTCCATTGGGAGGGTCATACATTTATGTTTATATTTTCTTTAAGAAAGTGGGGGGACAAAAGACAGAAGTGAGGAGGAAAAGAGAGATTAAAGAAGGAAAGATGAAAAGGGATGGTATAGAATACTGTAGCACGTTCCTTTGTTCTATTTAGGTGGTTTATTTAATCAGAGTAATGAATTTACATTCCGTTAATCTAATAATGTGTTTAGAATGGCAACAAGAAAAGAAAATTTGGTTTGTGTGTTACACCTGGTGGTTCTCAGGGCTTGCTCTTGGCTCAGTGCTCAGGGAACCATGTAATACTAGGGATGGAACACATACCTCCCTATGGTCCATCCCTTTGAGCCATCTCCCAGCCCAAGAAAGTATTTTTTGAAAAAATTCTTATTGTAGAAAATTTCCAAAGTTAAATAAAAATGGAGTACCTCATGTACCCATCACTTAGTCTAATAATTATTACTATTTATTATTATTATTTCTCTATACCATCATGTTTTGGGTTTGTTAGCAGATGAAAAATTGACAAACTCCTTGAATATTTTTTATTTATTTTGAGCTATTGTTTTTATTATCATTTTCCATTAGCATATGTAAAAATCAAATTATTGTTACATTTGTTTGAGTTCATTTGAAATATTAATATTATTTACTTTGTTCATTTACTTTATGAAAGAACCATGTAATGTATGGTTCTTTATACTGTACCATATATAAACCACATATATACTTCCAAACAGACCTTGGAATTTCATGTAAAAATTATAGTTTCTAATACAATTCAGAATTTAATATGTACTTTTGTTCTATCTATATATGTATTTAGGGCTGGAGCGATAGCACAGCGGGTAGGGCGTTTGCCTTACACGCGGCCAACATGGCCAACCCGAGTTCGATTCCTCCACCCCTCTCGGAGAGCCCGGCAAGCTACCGAGAGTATTCGATATGCCAGACACAGTAACAACAAAGTCTCCAATGGAGACGTTACTGGGACCGCTCGAGCAAATCGACGATCAACGGGAGGGCCTTTACCTTTATATATGTATTTAATATGTACAAATAGTCATCAATTAGAAGAGGTAATGTGTTTAGGGTTTTGGACTTGTTTCATCATTGTTAACAAACAGTTCACGTTATTCAAAACACATTAAATGACCACATGGATAAGCACTGAGATAAAAATGGGAATAAAGTGCTCCTGACCTGGAAGAGGGTCCTGAGGAGATGGATGGTAGAGTTATGTGGATGTGGAAGTCAACTAACTCACATCAGGTTCTATAGCTACTGAACTTCCCTTACCATCACTATTCTAATATGCTTTTGTAGTTTCTTCATTATTTCCTACAGAAACTGAAGCCCAATGAGGGTGAATAGTTTGTTAAATTAGGCCTTGTAAGAAAAGGTTTAATTTCCCAGTCTTTCTTCAGAATTTATCAGATTGTCTAGACATGGGAGGTAATCAGTAAATGTCTGTTTGATGAGTGAATGTATAAAAATCATGTTAATAATAAAATAGTAATTTAATAAATTCTGTAATAAATGTATAAATAGGGAGGGGCTTCAAAAGTAGGGGAGAACTAAAAATGTTTGAAAAGTATACATTTGAAAAATTTCTCTACATACAGATATTTAAAACTTGATTCATTCTGTCTGGAGTCCTTTACTGATATTTTAGCCTACTGATTTGACAATGTTATTTTCAAATTGTGAAGTAATTTCTGAAACGATAAAAAGTAAATTATGGTCAGTAGCAAAAACTAAAATTTATTAAAATTAATAACTTATTTACTATAAAAATAGGAATTCTGTTAATTATATTATCTAATTAGCATGCACATTCAGTACTCTTCTGCTTAGAGACCAGAATTAGAATAGAATATAGTAGAATTGAGTAGAGAGTATCTGTAATATTAGATAACAGTTAACATTTTTGAGTTGAAAATGACACTTTTTTGTTAAATATTGTACTAAGATGATAAAACTGCCCCATTTACTTGACATAGCACTAGCACTATCTAGCACTATCCTCCCATTGTTCATCTATTTGCTTGAGCGGGCCCAGTAACGTCTCCATTGTGAGACTTGTTGTTACTGTGTTTGGCATATCGAATACGTCACGGGTAGCTTGCTAGACTTTGCTATGTGGGCGAGATACTCTCGGTAGCTTGCAGGGCTCTCTGAGAGGGGTGGAGGAATCGAACCCAGCTCGGCTGAGCCAGCCGCACGCAAGGCAAATGCCCCAATATCCAAAGAAGATATTTTAATATATTTAGCATGCTCCAATTAAAATGAAATTAAAGTCACACAAATGTATAGATATTTTTAAAAAGTTTTTCGTCAATGTTATATGTGCATATGTGTGTGTGTTCATGATCCTTTTATAAATTATGGTTTAAGGAAAGTCATCTTTAATACAGGGTACCCTATTTGGAATATTATTTCACCTGATCAGCACAATTTGATAGCCAAAATGTTTATTATTATAAAACAATTCAAGAATTCCGTATAATGATTTCAATATTACATTTGGTTTGCTAAATTTGATTAATACTAACATTTGAATAGAAGTTTTTATTTACATTTTTGGTTTTGACTCTCAGAAAAGCCACATGAAAATTCCATATATCTATCATAGGATTCTCTTTATGTGTACATATGCATGCATATCTAGATGCTCTTAAAAATGCCAAATAATCTTAGATATACATTTTTTAAACTTAATGGCTAAAATAATCATATTGTAACTTGCTAAAATAATTATATTGTAACTTGCTAAAATACTAGGTAGAGTTATTTGTGTATTCTCTTACTTAAAATAGTGAAAGCATTTAATTTTAGAAGAGTAACTTTTAACGGGCCCTAAATTTTATAGCAGATACATTAGGAATGAATTATCAAAATAAATAGATTTTTAATGTGTACATGTTTTGGAGCGATAGCACGGCGGGTAGGTTAGATTTCTCCGTCCCTCCTGGAGAGCCCGGCAAGCTACTGAGAGTACCCCGCCTGCACTTTAGAGCCTGGAAAGCTCCCTGGGGCATATTTGATATGCCAAAAAAAAACAGAAACAGCAGGTCTCACAATGGAGATTTTACTGGTGCCCACTCCAGCAAATCGATGAACAATGGGAGGACAGTGCTACAGTGCTACAGTGCTACACGTTTTTGAAGATTGATGGGTAGCATGGTTTTTCTTTAAGTATTTTCTTCAATACATCTTTTCCTCCTAGTGGTCTAAGTAATAATAAACAAAAATTCAATGGTAATGAATTTATACACATATATTTAAAGCAACCAGACTTGAAACTTCTAGGATGAAAGACTTTTATTATGGAAGTGTGATTTTCTTTCTTTTTTTTTTTAAGATTTATTTATTTTTGTTTGGGAGCCACTACCAGCAGTGTTCTGGGCTTACAACGGGCTCTGTACTAAGAATCACCCCTGGCAGTACTCCAGGGACAGCCCATATTGGGTGCTGGAGATTGCACCTGGTGGGCCGCATGCAAGGACAGCACTTTACTCCCAGGACTATCACTCCAGCCCAGGAAATCTGTTTTTCTAACTGTTAATTAAAAAAAATGAATTAGCAATACTTTCCTCTGTACTCTTGGGCTATTATATCTAATGAATATAAAAGGGATTCAGAGATTGATCCTAAACAAGAGTATCAAGAAAGAGATATAACTGATATATTTGAAAATATTTAATTTTATATCTATGTAAATCTTGTCTTAATTCTCATGCCACATTCATTTCATACACAATCTTCCATATTCAGGCACCTAAAATATTAAAAATCATTTATTTTGATTATAAAAGATCTATGCATACTAATGAGAAGTAAATTAAATAAATATCTACATTTTCCAATAAACACTTGAGCAGTATGTCATGCCAAATGTAGAAGTTATTCTTTTTATCAAATTTAGTGAAAGGGTGAGTTGATTGTATCTTCTCACTTCATGTGAAAACATAAGTGTAGCGCATCTTTGTAATATAGGGATATTATTAAAACTATTTGACACCATGAAATGCTTTATTAAAGTATTGAAAAATACTAAAATTACTAAAATACTAAATAAGATAAAATATTGATAAATAATGATTGGTAAAGATAAAGTACTGATAAATACTAAAATTACTAAGATACTATCAATAAATACTAAATATGATAAAGTATTGAAATTCCCTTGCCTGATTTAATGGAATTTTTGCTTTTGATATAATGACCGTATCTCCTAAAGATATTTTATTGATAACTGGAAGGCTATAAAGTTTTACTGGATCTGGATTATTTGTTTCTATCAATTTTATCATTACTGAAAGGTTTAATTATGCTTCTGAGAAGCATAGTAGAAGAAAATAATATATCAATATCAATATGTTTAATATGTCTAATAATATACAGTTTGAGTGTATTTATAAAGATTGTTGTATCTTGTAGGAAAATGATACTTGACTAGTAAGTCATGTGTTTTTTATTCAAATATACAAACAAATTTGAAAAATCTCCTTTGAGATAGTAGTTCTGGTTTCTGTTATACAGAGAAAGAACATGCAGACAAGTTAGCAATGGAATACATATTAAACCGGAATCAGTTTGAAGACTTTCGGCTTGTGAGCACTTGGCACCTTTTATCTGTTTTATAAAACACAAGATTTATTCTGTTGGTGTTAAAAAAGTTGCTAGACTTTACTTCTGATACTTGAAAACTTCTTTGAAAGGTCATATATTGTGAATAAAAGAACTGTATTTTACTGTTGCTTGATTGTAGTTATAAGGAATTTTATTCTTTTTCTGCTATGCTATTCTGTTAACAGCTGGCTCTTTCAGATTGTAGGGATGATTTAAATCGATGATAATTGAACTAACCTGCAGCCACAGCACATTTTGTCCTTACCAAAAAAAAAGTCTTTTTTTCCCCCCCTGCCAGTATATAATGTTTGTTTGACAAAAAAATAGAGGACAGTCAAGGGAAAGGCATCGATTATAATAATGTTATTGCTTTATTTCTTATAAGCAATTAAAATGTATGCATGTTATATTTTTACATACATAACCATGCAATGTAACTGCCTCTCCTTGTTTTTAAAAGATGCTTATCTAACACAGAGAAATAAACCATCCACAAGATAAATGATTCCCTTTAGCTAGTGGCATGATCAGTTACTTGATGAGAAAGTAACAAAGTCTATAGGGAAACCCAACAATTTCATTTGGATTGGGTTTTAAGCAAGTCATTGTTTCATTTGGAAAATGTGAAATCGGTGAATGGGCTCGTTCTCTTTGTACAGGATTACAATAACACACGGAAGCTTATGAGTGCTTCTGACAGATGTGTTGGCGGTTTGCCACAAAGTGAAGGGTGCGGCCCTGACTGACAACTTGCAATTATATTATGATGAATGGTTCTGATGTGTGTTCAAGAGAAAACCACTTTCTAGAAAGTGAAAGTCATACATACGGTTCCTATAAAAAATCAGTTCAAATAAAGTATCATAACTTTCTATTTTATTTCAGCATTTTGGTGGGCTAACCAATTTGAGTGTTTTTCCTTTCACAGAGGTCTCTGTTTTTGATAAATCAAGGACCAAATCCAAAATTTTTGTGGGGATAACTAATTTGATACCATTTTTGGCATTAAAATTACTTTATCTGCATTTTTGACAAAACTGACATTTCAAAGTCTCTAATACTTACACAAACACTTAAACATACACACATGCCTGTAGCGTGTCCAGTGAAACTATTGGAGTAAGCATTATCATTTTTATATCCAGCCAATTCTTCTTGATTGGTTTTGCTGTTTGCTTTAACAGTGAAAAACATTATCCATACAGTATGGGTAGATTGAAGTTTTAGGTCATTTTGAAATTGTCTCCTCTCTTTTATGATACATGTTGCCTTAAGAAAAATCTGAACATGGCATCAGAGAGATTTTTCAAGAGTTAGCATGCCTCATCAGTATGGAATTTCATTACTCACTGATGAAGCTATAATGCTATAATGCATAATATATGAATAGATTAAACTGGCATTTTTATCTTTATAAGAAAAAAGTAGTTTCACAAACTAAATAAAAATATGAGTTAGGTTTTGAATGTTTTCTATTGCACAATGCTTAAATTATGCATATTGAAACTTTCTTTTGGTGCATAGATATAGTATATCTTACTTAAAATACTGTTATAAAAGTATGAGTTTTTATTTGATTCTCTGAGGATCCAGAGGCACATTGTGGATATGAGAGGTAGCACAGCAGGTAAGGCTCTTTGCTACCATGCATTTGATTTGGGTTCAGTATCTGACCAGCATATGATCCCCTGTCCTTACCAAGGAGTTTTCCCTTCGTGTAGAGCCAGAAGTAAACTGAACACAGTCAGGTATGGCCCAGAGTCAAAGGAACAAAAAAGCAAAAATAATAAATAACATTGGGATAATAAAGATGAAATTAAAATGTAAGCTGTAATACATTGTCTACCAGAAAATGTAACAAACAAAAAATGTCAATAACTTGTAAAAGTCACACAATAATTTTATTATATCTGAAAGAATAATATTATTTTCAACAGATAATATAAAAAATGGAGAAAGATTACTAATTGACCCTGAATTTTTAAAAACTTAGTTAAATTAATATAAGATTGTATAAAGATTTAAAATATTCCTAAAATAGGTTTTGAAAACTTTATGGCTTATTCGCAGCAGTCAGGTTTTGTCCTTTGAACTTATTTTTCTCTGATTTCCATTGTGATGTAAAGGGTGTGTCAATTCTGACATTTTATTTTATAGCCCGGCAAGATACCGAGAGTATCTTGCCCGCACGGCAAAGTCTGGCAAGCTACCCGTGATGTATTCGACATGCCAAACACAGTAACAATAAGTCTCACAATGTTACTGGGCCCACTTGAGCAAATCGATGAACAACGGGAGGACAGTGACTGTGACGGTCACTTTAGTTATGGTTCTTTAATAAATTTAATTTTTATTAAAGAACCATACTGATAGTTGGTTTTAGGCATACAATAATTCAACACCAATCCCTCCAACCACTGTCAACTTCCCTCCACCACTGTTCCCAGATTCCCTCCCTATTCCAATCCCCTCTCCACCTCAACCTGTGAACTTGACAGTCATATTACAAATTTTCATTGGTTGCTGCTTATATCTCATATTTTCAGTTCTGTTTAATCTGTGTTTGGGGTTTATAGCTATACCCCTTCACTCATGTCATTGCTGTATCTGCTATAACTGAAGCCCGATACCTATTACTTCTTGTTTTCTTCTTTTCTGATCACCACCCCCACTCCATACCTTGATTTCTTTCCTCTTGTCTCCTCTCTGAATACTGGGGCCAAGGATTACTTTTTACTACATTTTTTAATTACATTTCCTCATCCAGTAGTTCTTTTTTCCACAAACAAGTGAGGTCATCTTGTGTTTGTCTTTCTTCTACTGGCTTACTTTGCTCAACATTATATCTTCTGCTTTCATGCATGTTCCAGCAAATTGCATGATTTCATTGTTCCTTGCAGCTGCATAATATTCCACTGTATGTATATTCCATGTCTTCATAATCCATTCATCTGTTGTTGAACACCTATGTTGATTGCATATGTTAGCTTATTGTACTGAGTATAGCAATTAGTAATAGTGTGCATCTGTCCTTTTGAGAAAGTGTTTTTATATCCTAAGATAGATGCCCAAAAGTGGAATTGTTGGTCATATGGCAGTTTAATTCTAAGTTTACAGAGAATGCTCCATACTGTTTTCCGCAGGAGTTGAACCAGGCAACACTCTCACCAGCAGTAGATAAGACTTCCTTTTACACCACGTTCCATTCTCACCAACACAGGTTGTTCCTACAGTGTTTGATATATGCCATTCTCATGGGTGTGAGATGGTATCTCATTGTTGTCTTGATTTTGATTTCTCTGATAAGTGATGCTGACCTTTTTTTCATGTGCCTACTGGCCATCCTCCTTTCTTTCTTTGAGAAGCACTTATCTATTCATTTCCTCTCCTTGTTGGTTGATAAGGTTTTTAAGTGTATTTTTGTTGATCTTTGTGAGTATTTTACATATCCTGGACATCAAACTTTTATCTGATGTGTTGACCACAAATATTTTAACTCTGGTATCTTAATAGTGGTACATTTTCATTGTTGCTGAGATAAATAAAATCTTTTATAATGAAGGAATGGTAATGTTAGAATGTATTCTAATATGAGTCAGATGTTCTGCAATTGCACTGTGGATAATCTTGTATGAGAAAATAAAAAAGAGACTTTCACATGGACATTTTAGCGTTTTGGTTCTGTTAAGTTAGTTTTCCTAGATTCATTGTTTGTCCTTCAAGACTGTACATTCAAGGAAGAGATTGTGAGGTTTCAGTCAATGGACACTAACTGCATTTCCATTTTTGGAATCCCAGAACTTTTTTACTTTATCAGATCTAGGCTTATAGCCTTGCCTTATTTGATCATCTATAAGAACTTGCTACTCTAAAAATTGAGCTGTTATTGACATAGTGTTTTTAAAATTAATCTCATCTTCACCAAGTCCAAGCTGTTTGGTTAAACATGTTATTTTAAAAATTGAATTTTCTTTTCTCATTTAGGTCAGTGTTTCTTAACCTGTTTTCTAGTCATGGCCCCCTTCTGGCTTTGTTTCCTTCCTGTGACCTCTGTCCTATGAGTTTGGTTTCTTACTTTCATGCTGTGACCCCAAATTTATGCTATTTTTTATCTGTGGCCCTCTTGGAATATCCTGGTAGTTGGCAGGGGGCACTTATGATCCCAGTTGAGACATGCTAATTCAGGTTATCTAACTCTCCTCCACTCCCACTTTTTTTCACTCTAAAGTTCTTGGTTCTCTGAGGCCTTCAAACTGTGTTTGACTTAGTTTAAATGTGAAAGAAACGAGTGTTTACTAACCATTTGCAAGTTAAGACTTGTTAGAAAGCTTGGCATCTAACCTATGAGCTCTGAGTAATATCTTACATGTAGAGTTTTCATCTGACATATATTAGTGGGAAGAAATAGATTGTATTGTTTTATGTTTGTACCATAGGTCATAATTATTGTAATGTTTATAGGATAATAAACTCATTAAACAATTATGTTCTGTTGAGGTATTTAAAGCCTTTATTTATTTATTTGGGGAATTGAGGCCACACTTGGTGATGCTCAGGGGTAACTCCTGGCTTTTCACTCAGGAATCACACTCCAGGGGGTGCTCAGAGGATCAGATAGGATGTGGGATCGGCCATGTGCAAGGCAAATCCCCTGCCACTACTATAGCTCTTTCCCCAAACCATTATTATTTTAACTGAAAAAATCATCAGGTAGGTAATAATTAGATTTTATTTGAGATATTTATATTTAAATGGAAAATTCCTATAATAAATTGCATATACTTTGTGTTAAAAGTTTTTAATTATTTGTAATAGTGAAAACAAAATAGGCTTAATAACAGTCTGAAGTGAAATCAACCTATCTTTTCTCTAAAATGGTTGAGGTGATATGGCTTAAAATATAATACGGGGGTAAAATTTGCCTTAACTGCTCATCATTGATCCCATCATTGATGTTTTTATTTTCCAGCTCTGGCATTAATCACTTACTTCTGTCATATCAGACACGAAGTGCTTTTTATACAAGATCTCATTTAGTTGATTTAGATACTTTTATTATCTTTACAAATGATAAAATTGGCTTAATCAAGGCCACAGAGTTAATAATTGACCAAACCTAGATTTGAAACCATGTTGAATAACTCAAACCCAATATGATTAATTACCCTGAAAGAATATATTAAGCTATGAGGATAATTGACCGCAAAATATGGTTCTATATTCTTTCTCTAATAGAGAAGAAAGATAGATGAATGGGGGGGGATTCCTTTTCTATCCTGATCTGAAAACACATTTGAGCCTTTGAGGTTGTTACTGTTCTAGGATTAGGGGTGAATGGAAAATAGGCACTCTATGAAAAGGATTTACTTTTTATTAAGCATTTTTGGACATTTCCAGATTTTCAACAGTGCAATTTTTTTCTTGTGTCATGTTGGTCTCTTTGTAGGTGGGAGTTACTGCTCATGTAGTATCTTAATCTCAAACTGCCATTATCTATTTACCATAGTCTGAATTTCTATTAAAACCTTGGAAATTAAGTTGTCATAACAAAGAATGAAAAGTCCAATATCATGATGCTGACTAATTTATTTCTGATTAGAGCTCTCCTCTTGGCTTGTAGAAGTCTGTTAGTCTTTTCACTATGTTTTTACATGAGGGAAGGAGTGAACTAGAGAGATGTGAAGTGAGAAAACACTGTAGGGGAGGAAAAATATTCTGAGTATATTTTCATGTGATTCTAAGCCATTTTTAGTTAGTTACTCCGAGAGTATCTCGCCCACACGGCAGAGCCTGGAAAGCTCCCTGTGAAGTATTCGATATGCCAAACACAGTAACAACAAAGTCTCCAATGGAGACGTTACTGGGCCTGCTCGAGCAAATCGACGAACAACGGGAGGGCCTTTACCTTTAATTATTTTTGGTTTTTGGGTCACACCTGGTGATGCACAGGTGTTATTCTTGGCTCTGCACTCAGGAATTACCCCTGGCGGTGCTCAGGAGACCGTATGGGATGCTGGAAATTGAACCCAGGTTGGCCACGTGCAAGGCAAATGCCCTACTCGCTGTGCTATTGCTCCAGCCCCGTTAGTTATTCTTTGGAGTTCAAGTCTTATCCTCATTCTTAAGTTGGTTTGTCTTACTGTTGAGTTGTGAGAAACCTTTATTCTTAGTAGTAAATCCCTATCAGGTATTATAGGTTACTTCTAAAATATTTTGCTAGATTTTATAATGTTTTGACATTATAGTAGTGTTTGACATTTTAATAATGTTCATGGTTGGGGAAAGATTCACGTTCTAATAGGATCCAGTTTCCTGAGAAATCCAGGAGGACTCCATCTTTATTATGCAAACTAAACAATATATATTCCTATTTCCTCCTTAAGGCCAGTGTACTCCAAGAAGTAGATTCCCTCTGTTTTAGTCACCCCAGGGCCTAAATACGAAGGACTACTTTTAGGGTTTTGGGAAATTGTACCAATTGTATACATTTCTAGGAAAAATAACACTTAATCATGATGTATGATATTTTTATATACTGCTTGCTTCAGCTTAATAATTTTGTTTCTGTTTGCTTTGTTCTGTTTTTACAAACAGATTCCCTGGTCTCACAGCTAAATAGAATGTTAGACTCAGTAGTTTGTTTCTTCTCCTTTAAGGATTTTGAATGGGTTTCCTTCCCTTATTATAATATTTATCTCAAAAATCAACTCTTTTGATATAAGTCATTGCCTGGTTAGGTAGCATCAAATTTAAAAAAATGTTTTCTAATTTATTCCAAATTCTTCTTTTAAAGTGATTAACTTGTCCTGTCTTGCTGGGGACTCTCCCTGTTTAGAACTCAAAGTACCATGTCTCATGAACTCCCTTAATCACAGACAAACCAGGACAATACACTATGACTTTATTATAATTTTAAAACAGACCATTTATACTTATCAAGATCAGTCAGTGATAGTTATTTACAATACTATTAATAATTATTTTTCATACATATACACCACATCCATCATTGATAACTATATCTTTAACTTCTTAAAGACTAACATTTTCTCAGTAATTTTGCCAATTTATGTTCTCACAAATAGTATACAAAAGTTGCTTTTTCTTCATATGCTCTCTAAGACTTATTACTGTTGTTAATGTGTTATTTATACAGACCTGTGAGATAGTATCTCACTGTGGTCTTAATTTACATTGAAGATGAACATTTTTTAATATCGCTATCATCCATCTGTAAGTCTTTGTTGGAGAGGTGTCTATTCAAATCTTCTGCATATTTTCTAAGTGGGTTTTTGTTGTTGTTAAGTTGCTTGAGTTCTTTTTTCTATCTTGGATATTGATCTCTTATAAGATGTATAGTATGAAAATATTTCTCCCTTTTATAAGACTATCTTTTTGTTCTGTTTATATTTTATTTTGCTATAAATAATAATTTTATTTTAATGTTTTTACAATTGTTTATTTTTATGCTATTGTGCTATATTTTCCAAAAAATAAATATAACTAATGTCATGGGACATTTGACCTGAGTTACCTTGGTGCATTTTGTTTTATTGGGTTAAATTAATTAAACATTCATGTATTTAATTAATTTGAATTATTTTTGCATATGGATTAGAGAGTAATCTTGCTTTATTGTTTTCATGGGGTTGTCCAGTTTTCAAAGATTAATTTGTTGAAGAGATTCTGCTTTTCAAGGTCCTTTATCAAAAGTTCCAACTTTCAATAGAGTATGTTTATTTATCATTTTTCAGTTCTGTTCCATTGATCTTTGTGTCTACTATTTTTATTCCAAAACTACATTTTAAAATTAGTGCTGCTTTGTAGTATAAATTGGAGGTCAGGTTTCCCAGTGTCTCCATTTTCCTTTTGTTTTTTAAGGTTGCTATAATTGTTGAGGTTTTTTTTATAATTACATGTAAATTTTAATGTTTTTGTCTATTTTCTTAAACCATTGAAATTTTGATTGATTTTTGTAGTTGTCTGTAATCAGTCACTTTGTTGTACTCATTGTTTCCAGTGGCTTTTCAAATGTATTTTAAAATGTTTTCTGCATAGTTTATCATAACCTGCAAATAATAGCTTTAACTTCTTTTCTGCTCTGGACTTATTTTAATTTTTGTGACAACAAATTTCTCTGAAATGTCTGCTGCTATAATAAACACAAATTCTTATGATTGTGGACAGAACCCCTTATATTTTCTCCAATTTTCAAGAAGATTTGTTTTTAATTATTGAATGTAAAATTAACTGTGGATTAATAACAATCGCCTTTATTATGTTGAGATATCCCTATTTATTTGGAACTTTTTTGTCAAAGTTTTGGGGCACACCTGACATTGGAGGGCTTATCTTTCAAGGTTTAGTAGTGGTGAATTGCTTATGTTTTTGCTTGTCTGTTAAAATCTTTTTCAATTCTCCAACAAATAATCTGACAAGGTAGAATCTTCTTTTGGTGGGGGACATACTTTGGAGAGCTAGGACTTATTCCAGGGTCTGAGTTCAAGGAGCACTCGTGGCAGTGTTCAAGGGACCATGTGAGGTACCAGGAGTGAAACCTGGGTGGACTGCATGCAAGGCAAATGCTTTGCCAGCCCTAAGATAGAATGTTCTTTGCTGGAAATTCTTTTCTTTCAGAATTTTGAGTTTCTCAAGCCATTTTTTTCTATCTTTAAAGATTTGGTGGAAATGCCTTTGGATAATATGAAAGTTCTACTATATGTTATTTCCCTTGATGCTTGTACATCTTATTACTATCATTACTATTAACACTTAAGTTCTGTATTATTTTGGTTCTGTTTGTATTAACTTTTATTCTTTTGGTTGTGGTGTTGGAGGGCACACTGACCCACTGGTGTGCTAAATGATTACCCTGGGCTAAAGATTACTCTGAAAAGAAGAAACTGGGTCAGTGGGGAACAGAGAGATTACTGTTAAAGAATACTATGGACTTGACTTTTCCTGGGGGTTATTATTGTCTTAGAAGAGAGGGGAGAGGTAGTATCTGCAATCTCCCTTTCTTGAAGGTCTGAATCTTATCCACAAGCTCCTGGCCACTTCCTGTTATCAGTTATCCCCGTGTTGCTCTAGTCTGTAGGTTTCGCTGCCCAGCTCTTAGATGAGTGCAGACATAAGGGAAATTAGCTGGGATTTCAGAGAGACTTCAGGGCTAGTAGTAGTCACAGGTGAATCGATTGAAGCAAACTCTCAAAGTTGATAAGTGTTAATTAATAAACGAAATTCCTCCCTTACAAACTGAACTCAATTTCTATACTATAGATCAAGCTTTCTTAAACTTTTTTCACTCACCACCCCTACAAAGACATTTTTAGGGGTGGCGTATATAGCATAGATACACAAATCAAACCTTTACTGATGATAAATCATAAATTTATATCCAAACTAATTTTTCATGACCCTCGCAATCAATTATAATTGTGGGTTTAATTTAAGAAGCTAGGTTCCAGGGTTGGCGTGATAGCACAGCGGATAGGGCTTTTGCCTTGCATGCGGCTGATCTGGGTTCAATTCTCAGCATCCAATATGGTCCCCAGAGCATGCCAGGGGTAATTCCTCAGTGCATGAGCCAGGAGTAACCCCTGAGCATCGCTGGGTATGAATCAAAAAGAAAAAAAAAAAGAAGTTAGGTTCTAGGCTTACTTTCTCAAGTTTCTATTCTCCCATGGACACACATTTTTGTTCGCTTGCTTTTTTCTGCTCGGGAGAAGCCCGTGTTCTCTTTTGAACATGAATTTTGAGGCAACTACCCCACAAACTATACTATTGCTTTAGCCCTGAAGATCAACCACCCTTTTGCCACTAAATTTCACATATTATTTCTTTTTAAAAGATTTCTTAACATTTACATTTTTATTATCCTTTAGAGCAAATGGTTACCCTAGTGCTAATGTTCATGGTTTTGCCTGCACCTTCATACTGCATGTTCACCACCACCAAAAGTGACCAGGATACTTCTCTGCTGTCTTTATATTACTTCTAGTCTGCCTCTTCTCTCCCTTATCCCCATTGTTTGAATAACCTCAGTTTTCATAATCTAGTCAAAGGTAACAAAATTACCTTTAAAAGTTAGTGACTTGGTAAAATAGTCATAATTTATGAGTTATTTCTTAATATGATTATATATACTAATATATACACTCTATAAGTTTACATAAACTCTATAATCTTATTATGATTATATAAACAAATATATATATACTCTTAGATTATAACCTTAATGAAGACTGTGTTCTAAGTTTTTGGGGAGTAGGGAGTCCCATACATGTTTATTTATGGAGGAACTCTAGAGGCATTTCTAATTTCCAATAAGATTGGGAAAAATGCCCAGGTGCCTAGTACCATTATTTAGTATTGTTTTATAAGTCTTGGTCAATGCAATTAGACAAGAGAAATAAATTTGTAAAAAGGAACTAGAATCAACCACATGTCCAGAAATTATATTATGCTCAAAAATCCTGGAGAACTAATAAATTGATCAATGATAAAACAATGAAGCAAGAAAAACTTTAGTTTGAGTAAAATATAAACTTAAAAAAATTTTTTAGTTGAATCACCGTGAGAACAGTTACAAAGCTTTCAGGTTTAAGTCTTAGTCATACAATGACCAAACACCGATCCCTTCACCAGTGCATATGTCCCACCACCAAGAACCCCAGTATAACCTCCATCCCACCCCTCCCCCTGCCTATGTGGCAGATGATTTTCACTTTACTCTCTCTTTTTACTTTGATTACATTCAATTTTTTGACAGAAGACCCACTATTATTATTTGGAATTTCCCCCCAACTATCAGACCTGCCAAAAAGGCATCATTAGATAATTTGTTTGCTGATAATGAAGAGCATATGATGTTGCATGGCCGTGACAATGGCCATGTGATTTTGAATTTCTGGTATTTTAGTAATTAAGTTTGAGAGATTTCTGCCAGAAGATGCTGGGTTCCCAGATTGGTTTATGTACCTCTGGGATCATGGCTGTTTGGGAGCCGAGGAGCTCTTTGTGGGAGGAAACTCGGGGTCATGTCCAGGTGGGTGGAAGAGCCAGTTTCGCCCCCTCCATCCTGAGAGGCCCCACACGCCCCGTACCTCTCTGTCCCATAGGCTCTGAAAGATGGTGATCACCATGCTACCACCAAGGAGGAAAAAGCGGAGGGACAAACACCCTTCCCCTCCCAGTGCAGCCTGGTGTCATAGCTGAGTTTACAGTCCAGAGGCATTTCTTCCAGAAGCCTCTGGATTCCAAGATTGATTTGCGTGCCTCTGGGATCATGGCGTTTGGGAGCGGAAGAGCCCTTCATGGGCGGCAACTTGGGGTCTGGTCCGTGTGGACTAAAATATAAACATTTTAAAATAAAGTATTATTAGATGATGAATATATGTTTGCTTGAATTCTACTTGCATATTTTAAGAACTCTATGTAATAATAATACAACCAGTTAGAGAATATAGCATTAATTGGTAAGAGAAACTGTAGTAGTAGTAGTAGTAACACTGTCCTCCCGTTGTTCATCGATTTGCTCAAGCGGGCACCAGTAACACCTCACAACAAGTTGTGAGATTTGTTGTTACTGTTTTTGGCATATTGAATACGTCACGGGTAGCTTGCCAGGCCTTGCCGTGCGGGCGAGATACTCTTGGTAGCTTGTCCGGCTCTTTGAGAAGGGCAGAGGAATCGAACCCGGGTCTGTTGTGCAAGACAAACGGCCTACCCACTGTGCTATTGCTCCAGCCCAGTTTTACTATAGTTTACTTAAATTTAAAATCACAGAGAAGGAACTAAATTTTCACAATAAAGTTAATTTTTGGAAAACAAAAATAAATCTAAAGCAAAGATTAACTAAGAGTCAAAGATGAGGGGCTGGAGCAATAGCACAGCAGGTAGAGCATTTGCCTTGCATGCAGCAGACCCAGGTTTGATTCCTCTACCCCTCTCGGAGAGCCCGGAAAGCTACCAAAAGTATCTCAACCGCAGGGCAAGACCTGGCAAGCTACCCATGATGTATTCGATATGCCAAAAACAGTAACAACAAGCCAGGTGTGGTGGCGCGTGCCTGTAGTCCCAGCTACTCTGGAGACTGAGGCTGGAGGATCCCTTGAGTTCAGGAGTTCTGAGCTGTAGTGCGCAATGCTGATTGGGTGTCCGCACTAAGTTTGGCATCAATATGGTGACCCTCCCGGAGTGGAGGACCCCCAGGTTGCCTAAGGAGGTCAAGAGAAACAAAAAAGTTTAATTAGGAATGAACTTCTGAAGAAATATGAAGATTCTATATGACAATAGTTTAAGACTATTTCTCAAAGACACAAAAGTACATCTGAATAAATGCAGAGGCGTCCTCTACCATTAAAATAACTAAACATAATAAAGAGATTAATTTATCATAAATTGATTTATAAAAGTAAATTCCAGTCCTAGCTTTAAAAAATAAGACAAATTGAAACAAGTATTTATATGTACAAACAAATATACAAGGATAGCAAAGATATTTAAAACTACAAGGATGTATTTGGGGATAGTTCTTTTAGTAAACATTGAAGAAAACAATAAAGTTTTAAAGACAGATGAATAAGTAAAACAGTACAATGGAACTGAAAGTTTAGAAATAAGATCTAGTACACTGAAAGTTAGTATATATATTTGAAAGTTTTTGCAGGCTATCGAATGTAGCCTGCCCACAGGGCAGAGTCTGGCAAACTCCCCGTGGCGTACCAAATATGCCAAATACCAGTAACAATGATGGGTCTCATTCTCCTAAAGAGTCTTGAATATAATCTCAGGGCTAGGATGAAAGAGACGTTACTGGGGCCTGCTCAAGGCAATCGACGAATAACAGGATGATGAAATGAAATGAAATGAAAATTTGAAAGTTAGCATTTGTTTTTGTTTTCTCCTGTTTTAAAATGTCAAAGTAAGCATTAAAATTTTAATAAAATGTGTATATTTGCAAGTATTAAAATATTTTAAATATAGAAGACCAGTTTATGGGGGAAATTCTCTCATTTAAAAATGAACAAGACCATTGGTTGTTGTTACAGTTTTAACACCAAAAACTCAGTAATAGTGGGATGTTATTTTACTCATACTGTTTTCACATACATGCACTAATCAGTATGCAGTGGAGACCCAGGGGACTCCTTTGCAGATGACTGGATTTTTTCTTTTTTTGTAAAGCTTCCTCCAGTTCACTATACACTGTGAATTCTGGTCACTTTTATAGTCCTGAACTTTATATTTTCACAATTCAGAAAATTTGGTAAGCATTCTATGTTCATTGTCCCTAGAAACTCTTTTAAGGCAACAGACTGGAACAATAGTAGGACGTTGCAATTTAGTCCCTGTCTCTTAGAAAATATGTTCTTTTTTTTTTTTTTTTTTGCCTACGTCCAATATCTTGTAAACTCTTCTTCCACAAAACATCATGGTCTAAAATATATTATGTGTGATTTCTATGTTTGATTTTATGCACACTGTGTCGTAACATGTAGTCTATCCTGGAGAATGTTCCTGGTGTACTGGAGAAGGATCTGTTGTTGACTCTTTGGAGGTGGAGAGTCCTGTACCATGTCTGTTAAGCCTAACTTTTCCGCTTTTTTTCTTTCTTTGTTTAATGTTTATTTTTTTTGTTGTTTGGTTAATCTATTCTGTGGTGAGGTGCATGTGTGTGTGTGTATGTATGTGTGTGTGTTTAATTACTACTGTTGTGTGTTGTCATTGATGATTTTCCTTGATCTATTAGCAGTTGCATTGTATATTTTTATGATCATTGATTTTTTTGTATATATGTTGTTAAATGTTGTCTTCTGTATATATAAATCTTGATTACTATAGAATGTCCAGCTAACACCCTTAAATATCTGGAATCTGTTTTGTCTACTATAACTATGGTTGCCCCCATTATTTTTTAGGCCATTATTTGCCTGTAATATTGTTTTAAGCCTTTTACTTTGAGTCTGTGTTGGTCATGAAAGTTCAGGAATTATTCCTTTTAAGCAGCAAAAGGTTGGCTTGTTTTCTGATCTATTCAGTCACTTGGTGCCTTTTGATTGGTGAGTTTAGATCATTGATATTAAGTGAAATTGCTTAAATGAAAGTATTTGTTGTCATTTCCTGAGGCTAGGGGTTGAGCTCAAGTTTCTTGCTTACTGGAATCTTTTTATATTTGTATATTACATATATCTTCTCATATAAATATTTACACACATATATAGTATATATAATATATATATATATTGTTGGGGGGCTGGAGCGATAGCACAGTGGGTAGGGCGTTTGCCTTGCATGCAGCCAACATGGCCGACCCGAGTTTGATTCCTCTGCTCCTCTCGGAGAGCCCGGCAAGCTACCGAGAGTATCTCGCTCGCATGGCAAAGCCTGGGGCCCCCCACTGAAGTAAATCGATGAACAACAGGATGACAGTGATACAGTGATTATATATGTATATATATATATATATATATATATATATATATATATATACCAGATTCCAATTGCCTATTTTTGATCGTGTCCATAAGTGTGTTTTCCTCAAGAAAGCATATAGTTTGCCTAGGTCTGCATACGCTTTTTGAAAGTTGGAAGCATATAAGCCTCGAGTATATTAGTTTTGAACAATTTATTTCTTCATTCCTCTGCACCTTCTCTGCATTTTAAAAAAATATCTGACTACCTCCAGGAAAAGTTTGTCTTTGGATTTTGTTTTGTTGTTTGGTAACACCCATCAGTATTTATGCTTATTCCTGGTGAACTTGGAGAATCTCATGGGGTGCTGAGGATCAAAACTGGCTGCTCTTTGGATGTGTATTTCATCTGACCAGTTGACTATGCAGGTTGACTTTAGGTTGACCTTGCGACCAGGGCGTCTGCCTTGCATGCAGCCAACATGGCCGACCCGAGTTCGATTCCTCCGCCCCTCTCGGAGAGCCCGGCAAGCTACCGAGAGTATCTCGCCCACACAGCAGAGCCTGGCAAGCCACCCGTGATGTATTCAGTATGCCAAACACAGTAACAACAAAATCTCCAATGGAGACGTTACTGAGCCTGCTCCAGCAAATCGATGAACAACGGGAGGACAGTGACAGTGACAGTGACAGTTGACTATGCCATATAATCCCTTATGGCCTGTATAAATGAAATTTGGTAGATACTCTTAAGTTTTATGAAAGGGTCTCCTTATAGATACATTTTTATTTTATCTTGCTGCCTTCATAATTAGCTACCTTTGGCTTTTGTCATTGCAATTATAAAATGTATTGATGTTTCTTCCATTTAATTTCTTTTATTTGGATCTCTTTTAGTTTCTTGGATCAGGGCTACATGACTCCATCTTCTAATAGGAAAAGTTCTCTGCTATAATTTCTTTCACCAATTACTTTTTTCTTATTTCTCTATTTTTTTTTCTTATACTCTTATACTCCAGTTTTCTCTTGAAGCTATCTTAAAGTTCCCTGATAATGTTCTTTCAGTTTTTAAAATTCTCATCTTTTTCCAGTTCTTTACTGCAGATGGTTTCATGTATCTTATCCTCAGGCCACAATTTCACGCTTATTTCCAAATTCATCATATTCTATATACTAAATAAATACAGTTGTATCTATCAATTAATTGTTCCATGGTATGTTTTTATAAAAATGTAGAAAATTTATACTGGGATGGCAATTCAAACTTATCAAAATTTAAAATTAAAACTTTCTTTTGCATGGTTGTGAAGAGAAAGTACTTTTGTAGGAAATAAAAATTGGCACAAATCTTTTGAAAGAAATTTCACAGAATCTGTGAGACTGAAGTTTCAGTGCAAGGGCATGAAGACGTAGTGGTGCTTAAGCCGTGTTGTGCCAAAAATTGTTTGGGCCACCTAGCACTGCTGGGACACTTTGGGTCAACCAAGTGGTTTTGTGGTGACCTCCATAACTGTACCCAGTGTTGCTAAGGGGCTGTGTGGTGCTGGGAATTGAATTGCTATATTATCTCTTAGCCCCACAAAAGTTGCCTTTTTAGTATACTTTAAATTAATGTATAAGAATGTAAAAAGCCAAATTGTAACCATAATGGTAATAGTTATCTCAAGCAAAAGTAATGAATGCTAATATTAGTGGCCATAAATTTTGATAAGAAATGGCACATTTACACAGTTTCAAGATACTTACCCAAAGAAGTTATTTTCTAGGGCCAGAGAGATAGTATAATGGATCAGGCACTTTCAGGAAGCTGACCCAGCTTAGATCCTGGGCATCCCATGTGGTACTTTAAGTCCTACCAAGAGTGATCCCTGAGCATTGAATCAGGAATAAACCCTGAGCACTGCTGAATATGATCCCCAAATTAGCAAAACCAGTTAATTTTTTTGCTTATACATAAGAAACAAATTCTTATCATTTCAAGTTTTATTACGAAATTGCACCAATTCAATTACAACTTTAGATGTGACTTCTAATTATTTTCCTCTTTCTAGCACATCTGCAGTTACTTTCTATGCAAGTCTTGCAACCCTCAAAGTTATCCATGAGGATTTGAGTCAGTTTCTTCAAAATTTAAATTATTTTTGAGATTTTTTGCCTCCTCTCATAAATCCTGTGTATTCTCCACGATAACTGGAATGAATTCTTTTCAGGAGGTTTTTTATTTACTTTTCTCAGATACATCACAGCATCTATGGCAGCTATAACTTTATATAAAACATGTTCTTAAAAATTAATACTTGAAAATAGAAAAAGTCACTTATCACCACAATAGTTATAATGAAAAACATATGACCTATTAGAAAAGTTAACAAAACTGACAAATACTCAAGTTAGCATAGGCTTTTGGGAAAATGTTGCCACTAGAATTGCTCTACTCTGGAGCTGCCAGAAATCTTTATGTTGTGAAACTGCAATATTTGAAAAAACAATAAAATGGAGCACAATGAAATGAGGTATGCCTATTATGAAAATTCTGAGTTCTTAGTAGCTGATAGAGATTTTAAGGAAAGAATCATTTAAACTGTCAAATGCTAATGATCAGATCTTCTTCAATTTTAGGAGAACTGTTTATTTGAAGGTCTATTAATAATTCTAGTCAATGGCTCACAACACTTTTCACAAAAATATAAAACACAAGGCACGGTTTGTATTGCTTTCTGTAGTATAATTGGAACTATAAACTGAAGGTAACTACCTTTAGAAATTTTGTTTTGGTCATGAAGGAAATGGGACTGATTACAGAGCTCATTTCTGCTGCAGATTTTGTATCTTGAAGAACTCTATGGGTCTTTGCTGCATAATTCATATCTTGAAGAATCATGAAAGAAGCTACAAACTAGGATGAAATTAGGACCCTTGTCAATCATTTTGACTCTTGTTGCAAACTCTTTTGAAGTAAAACATGCATCATCATCATTAATATTTTATTACTACTGTTACTTTTTATGAAATCCACATTTGATAAATCATCTGAATATAAAAATTCTTAGTCTTCCTGCTAATGTTTCATTTGTTTATTATTTTGGAGGGATATTTAGGCCACACCAGGCTCTGCTCTGAGGAATCATTCCTGGCAGCACTTGGGGAATTATATGTGGTGCCAGAAATTGAGCCTGGGTCAGCTGCATGCAAGGCAAGTGCTTTGCCCTCTATATTATCTCTCCAGTTCTAGCTAAGTTTTCTTGACAATGTTTGAGTTTTGGACTTTAATGCATATTCTAAAAGCTAAGGTAGGTGAGTGTGAGGTAGAAAAAAATCATATCAACTTGACAAGACTTGTTGGTTTTGAGACTAAAATAAATGTTAGGGAGATAGTATTAATTAAAATGGTAGATTTTTCTAAGCATGGCATTATCACATAAACTATGCACCATTTTTTTCCTCAGCAAGTAATTTTTTGCCATTTAAGGTTCTTACATCAATCCCAAGTAAGATCTGTGAATTCTTCTCTACACTTTGATCTTAATGCATCAATGATCTGGCCATAGAATGTTAGCACAGTTTTTCTTCCTATGATGAGTCAAGGGTAATTTATTGCAGTAAAGGCAATATCTGCATATTTTAAGCACCTGCATGTAAAATAGAATTTCATTTGTGAAAACATTGTTGCCTAGCAAATGCAACTACTCTAAATATTGTACACCTACAGATTACTATCATTCACGTAACAGATTGTTAATATGGTGTGCAACTCTCTTCTTTAAACATTACACTTTTGCGTATTGCTTTAGCTAATGATTACAGAGCCTGAACTCTGAGACATTGTCTCTTCACTTTCAGAATGTACTTTTATACTGATTGGTATTTTTATTTACTTAACCATGCCACATTAAGATTAACTTTTGGACATTCTAATAATATTTTCTGCCTGTTTTGGTATAGAAAGCAAAAACCCCATTTACAAAGATGATCAGTGAGACAAGTACCATCATTATAGCAGCACAAAGCAATTGTCACAATTTTCCTGTTTATAAGTTTCTTGGTCACAAAAAAGTAAGTTCTTCAAAGCCGGAGCATTGTTTATTATAATAATCATTAAAGTCAAATTCTCAATGTTTATGTATACAGAACATATCCACATATTGCTCCTTCATTTGAGATAGAATTGCTTTATTGTTACCTTTTTTCTATTTTATTTAGTTTTGGAACCATATTCAACAGTGTTTAGGACTTCCTCCTGGCTTTGTACACAGGGACCACTTCTGGCAAATGTCAGGGAGGGATGTGGTGCAGAGAATCAAATCCAGTGCTTTAGCCACTGCACTATCTTGCTGTCCTGATAGATAGACTTGCTTTGAAACTCAGCTAAGAGTAAAAATCAGAGTGATTTGAACCCTTTTGATTGCATCACCCAACTTCTTGAAAGGTGTAATCCTATCCCATACTTCAGCTAAATGTGTAGCATATATTTGTACACCTCCATTTCGAATTGGGATACAATTGACAAATAGCACTGTGCAAACATTAGATGCACACCATTTTCTGGTTTCCACTTTTATTGCATCATAGTTACCACCATAGCAACAATTTACACCTCTTTCATTGTTGGGTTTTTTTTTTTGGTGCTGAAAATATTACCTATTTTGGAGCGACTTTGAAGTCTAAACTACAGTAGTATTAACTATAATTACTATATTCAGAATTAGTCTATATAATTTATCTACTATTTTATTTAGTTGCAAATTCTATCCAGTCAAAATGATATATTTATATAATTGAATTTTGAGAACTTACTTTCAGAAATAGCATTATTGATGAGTTTGGCTTGTTATTTATAGCTAAAGAATTGTTAAGTATTCACATTTGATACTCAGAAAGGGACACAATTTACAGACTTTGTGTGGTTGGTGTCCTGTGGTTAATTGAAATAGGGATGCAGTTAGTAAGTCTTGTCCAAAAAGCAGAGGAACAGCTAATAGAAAGTGCAGCTTTATTGCCAGGAAACCAATTTAAACTTGGAATGATGTTTACCAGCACAGGCTATAGAGAAAACTTCAAAGAGAGGGAATACAGATCTGGTTTTATGCCTTTTAGAACTATGGTTTTGTAACAGTCTATCCATGTTTATTAATTTTTTTCAGAAAACATACATGTTTATGAGGGAAAATAATAAGAATAGATTTGAGGAAAATAAAATAGTAATCCATCAAAATAAAGAAGGTGGTGGGGAAATATCACTAGTTTGGTAATGAAGAGTATGATTGTAGGACTCCATTGCTGAGCCTCCCCTGACCAGTATTTTTCAGACAGAAGTCTGTGCCTTATCAGTTCAAAGATATTCATAGGTTCTGTCTTTGCCTAGTCAAAGCCAAAGCATGTAGCAAGGCAGGTTCTCCTAAAGAGGGTTTCCTGTCCTCATAACTGCAAGTCTCAGTCCAAACTCTTTTTGTCTGTTTTTTTAAACCCCAAGAATCCTTCTGAGTCCTTCCTTCCTTCCTTCCTTCCTTCCTTCCTTCCTTCCTTCCTTCCTTCCTTCCTTCCTTCCTCCCTTCCTCCCTTCCTCCCTTCCTCCCTCCCTCCCTCTCTCCCTCCCTCCCTCCCTCCCTCCCTCCCTCCCTCCCTCCCTCCCTCCCTCCCTTCCTTCCTTCCTTCCTTCCTTCCTTCCTTCCTTCCTTCCTTCCTTCCTTCCTCCCTTCCTCCCTTCCTCCCTTCCTCCCTTCCTTCCTTCCTTCTTCCCTCCCTTCCTTCCTAACTACTTCCTTCTTCCTTTTTTCTTTCCTTGTGGATGGATGAAAATAAGAGATACAAAGTACAAAGTTGCAAAAAGTTTAAATTATAGGAACGTCACCACACTATCAAGTGCAACTAAGACACTGTGTTGAGAATTCAACTCAATTCTAACACTGTCACTGTCACTGTCCTCCCATTGTTCATCGATTTGCTCGAGTGGGCTCAGTAATGTCTCCATTTTGAGACTTGTTGTTACTGTGTTTGGCATATCGAATACGTCACGGGTAGCTTGCCAGGCTTTGCCACACGGGCGAGATACACTATCTACCAAGAAATAGTGTCAGATTCTACAGACTAAGGGCACAGTTATCCATGACATCACTACTGCAGGTGTTGGACAAAAGTCCTGGCTGATTTAAGGTCTCTGACCAATAGACTAAAGTTTCCATTGTTCACCTCACTACACACACACACACACACATACACACACACACACTTTTACATATACACAGGTGTTCCATAACAAACTCACATCATTAGGGCTGGAGAAATAATGAAACAGGTAAGGGGATTGCATTGCATACAGCTGAACCAGATTCAACCCCTTATACCAAATACAATTACCTAGCGCTTCCAGAAGTGATTCCTGAGTGCAGAGCCAGGAGTAATCCCTGAGTACCGCTGTGTATAGCCTCTAAACCAAATATTAAAACCCAAAACAAATCAAACAAGCAAGTAAAAAACCAAGCAGAGATTATTATCTAGGATTCTGAAATTGGCTATATAAATTCGAAGTTCCCAAGAGTTGACTGATCTGCCAGAACAGGTATAGAACTTAGGAAACACAGTTACTTATTAGATCATTGATACAAAGGATATAGAGGTTAGGAATCAATAGGAAGAAAAGATGAATAGTGGAACATGGTGGTGAGATTTCATGCTCTCTGCAAGCACCGCTTTCCCCCAGATTTCCATGTCTTCACTAAACTCTGAGGCTCTTTGAAACACCTTCCCTTGCAGTTATATGTAGGGAAACACAGAAACATAGTATTTAATATAGAATCATAACTGATTAATTCATTGGGCATTGGCAATTGAACTCAATTTC
Organism: Sorex fumeus; assembly: GCF_029834395.1. NCBI lineage: Eukaryota > Metazoa > Chordata > Mammalia > Eulipotyphla > Soricidae > Sorex > Sorex fumeus. Next base: position 1,286,494 of record NW_026606087.1, read on the forward strand.
CAGCCTATCTTCATTCTCAGGAAGTTAAGGGGATGGGAAAGAACATTCCTGCCTTTATTTACATTGATTTCCCCAACAGTCACCTCCCATCTTTGGGTGTTTCCTTAAAGTCATGTTCATTAACATAGCAAAAGATACCTTTAAACTCTCTACACTTAGGAAATTTCAAGAGGCTGCAACCTTAAATGAGGTAACTAAAAGGGGGTATGTCACAAGACATTTGGCAACACTGAAAGGTCTGTGAACATTGGTAAAGGTAAAGGTAAAGGCCCTCCCGTTGATCATCGATTTGCTCGAGCGGGCCCAGTAACGTCTCCATTGGAGACTTTGTTGTTACTGTGTCTGGCATATCGAATACTCTCGGTAGCTTGCCGGGCTCTCCGAGAGGGGCTACCGAGAGTATTCGATATGCCAGACACAGTAACAACAAAGTCTCCAATGGAGACGTTACTGGGCCCGCTCGAGCTGTGAACATTAAACAATGAAAAATTCATTCAAAATCAACTATGTTATAAATCCAAGGTGTTTATGGCAAGGCTCACCAGGCTGCAGTTCTCTGGCAAAAAGGTGTCATAAGTGGAAAAAGTTTCAGAAGACTTCGTGCAGGTACATTACAGTCTTTAGACACTTGTCCAATCCACAGAATTCATGTTCCCCTGAAAACTAATGTAACTATGGAGTTTAGTTGACTAAATCTCTCAAGTGTGAGGTATTAACTGAAATACCTATGAACCAGTTATGAGCTATGAGCCAGCTAAGAAATGTGGGTGAAGATCAAACATGTATAAGAATTTTTATATACTTTTTATAGATCAAATCATTTATGAAAATGGATTTTATTCATTTTCTCTACATAAACTTTTTAATTAGAAAAGTTAATTTTTTTAAGATCAGTTTTAGATTCACAGCAAAGTTTCAGTTAATACCTCACACTTGAGAGATTTAGTCAACTAAACTCCATAGTTACATTAGTTTTCAGGGTAACATGAATTCTGTGGATTGGACAAATGTCTAAAGACTAATGTACCTGCATGAAGTCTTCTGAAACTTTTTCCACTTATGACACCTTTTAGCCAGAGAACTGCAGCCTGGGTGAGCCTTGCCATAAACGCCTTGGATTTATAACATAGTTGATTTTGAATGAATTTTTCATTGTTTAATGTTCACAAACCTTTCAGTGTTCCCAATTGTCTTGTGACGTGCCCCCCTTTTAGTTACCTCATTTAAGGTTGCAGCCTGCAGTTTTAAATAGCTAGGCCACATATAGTAGTTTTGTTGTTCTAAAAAAAAAAATCCTCTGTCCATCATTCCATCTCCCCCAATACTTGGCAGGAGTAATCTTTTTTTGACTCCATAGATTTTCCTTTTTTCGAGATGTGAGATAGGTGAAATCATGTAGTATACAGTTTTTTCATTTTGACTTCTTTCACATAGTGCATGTATTTAAGTTCCCTCCTTATCTTTTTATGATGTTAAATCACATTTCTTTCGTAGTATTGAATAAGATATTATTTTTTGGGATGCATAATTTTGGGGTTATCTTTTTTTGCCTTTAAGCAGATAGTTTTTAGATGTTTTTAATTAAAAAACCATGATTTACAAGGTTATTCATAGCTGAGTTTTAGGAATGCTATATTCCAACTTCCAACACCAGTCCCACCTCCAGTGTCAGTGTTCCTCCATCAGTGTCCCCAGGACCCATCCCACTCCCCTCCACACCCAAGCTTGCCTACTTGACAGACACATTTTTAAGTATGGTTATTGTGGATTAAATCTTCTACTTTCAGTGTTGTTGATTCTGTGGTCTGTATATATACCACTCCACTGTACTACCAAAGTGCCAGAAACACTTGACCTCTGTACCACAGATTTCTTTTTTAAATCTATTCACTTATTAAAGGATATCTTGGTTGCTTTCAGCCTGCTATAAATATCTGCATGCAGGTTTTATATGGGCGTATGCTTACAGTTCACTTGGGTAAATACCAGACAATGAAATGTTTGAGTCATGCTCATATGCTACAAGTTTGTTTAGTTTTGTAAGAAACTGTCAAACTGCCTCCCCTAGTGATTGTGCCAGTTTCATTTCTATCAGCAATGTATAAAAGATACTATTTCTCAACATCCTGTATCAGTATTCTGGGTTTTGACTATTCAAGGTGTGTAGTGGTATCTTTTGCTTTAATTTTCAGAGCAGAAGTTTTTATTTTATACAAATACATCTTATGCATAATTTTGTTCATGGATCATGCTTATGGTGTTGTCTAAAAAGTTGTGTGCATATTGTACTCCTCCTAGGTTTTGTTTTTTATTAGTGACTAAGATTTTATAATTTTGCCTTTTTAATTGATTTCTGTAATGTGTTTTGAGTTGATGTTTATGAGTGGTGTAAAACCTGAGTTTAGTAATTTTATTGTACATTAATGCCACTTGTTCCACCACCATTTACAGAAAACTGTCTTTACTCCACTGGATTGCTTTTTGTGCCTTTGTTAAAGATAGATTCACTATATCTCTGGAGCTCTATTTCGTCTTTCTATTCAATTTCATCGCTGGAGTGATAGCACAGCGTGTAGGGCGTTTGCTTTGCATGCGACAACCCGGCAGACTTGGGTTTCATTCCTCTGCCCCTCTCGGAGAGGCCGGCAAGCTACTAAGAGTATCTTGCCTCTGCGGCAAAGCCTGAAAAGCTACCAGTGATGTATTCCATTTGCCAAACACAGTAACAACAAGTCTCACAATGGAGATGTTACTGGGCCTTCTCCAGCAAATCGATAAATAACGGGAGGACAGTGCTACAGTGCTACATTCAATTTCATTTATCTATTTGTCTATTGGACTGGAGCAATAGCATAGTGGGAAGGGCGTTTGCCTTGCACGCGGCCGACCAGGTCGGCCCAGGTTTGATTCTTCTGCCCCTCTTGGAGAGCCCAGCAAGCTACCGAGAGTATCTCCCCCGCATGTCCAAAGCCTGGCAAGCTACCCCTTTTGTATTCAATATGCCAGCCAACACTGTAGCACTGTCCTCCCATTGATAAATCGATTTGCTTGAGAGGGCCCCAAAACATCTCCATTGTGAGACTTGTTACTGTGTTTGACTTATCGAATACTATTCTTGATTAATGTTTATAATAAATGTTGAAGTTGGTAATTTCCTTCAACACTGTTTTTCTACTTTAATATTTAGTTGGCTATTTTGTGTCTTTTGTCTTTCAAGGCAAACATTAGAATGAGATTGTTGATATCCACAAAATAACTTACTATTGCTTTGAGAGTACATTAGTACAGTACATTAGTATAGCTTTGATCGAGAGTACATTCTATCTAATAAATGATAAAACTATTGAGTTCCACTGAATTCTGACTTTTGGTGAAACAGTTCATTTTGTGACAGAACTATTTTAGGATTCAGCTCTGATAGTATTATCTGTTTCCTTTGTTGTTGTATTGATTGTATTGTAAGCATAATTACATTCACATCGAAATTTTGAAAATTGGTCCTTTTCCAAACATGATAAACTCTCAGGGTCTGTATTGCAAACCATAATGCCTAAAAGTAGAGAGAGATTATGGGGAGTCATGTCTTCCATGGAGGCAGAGGGAGGGTGGAAAAGGCGGTGTGTATACTGGGGATATTGGTGGTGAGAAATGTGCACTGGTGGAGGGATGGGTGTTTGATCATTGTGCGATTGTAACCTAAACATGAAAGCTTATAACTGTCTCATGGTGATTCAATAAAATTAAAAATAATTAGTCCTTTTCTTATTATTTAATGCCCTTTTGTACTTCTGATAACTTTTGACTCCAATATCTGAATTTTGAAAATAATATAGTTACTCCTGCTTTTAAAAGTAACAGTGTTAAACTTGCGAGGGGATTGATATAATACTTCAATAAATGAAAAAATTTTTAATAGTATTTTGTGGGCCTGGAGCAATAGCATATTGGGTAGGGCATTTGCCTTGCACGCGACTGACTCTGGTTCGATTTCCAGTATCCCATATGATCCCCCAGACACTGCCTGGACTAATTCCAGAGTGCATGAGCCAGAAGTAATGCCCAAGCATTTCTGGGTGTGACCCCCCCAAAATAGTAACTCTTACACCACAACAAAAAATAAGTTAATAAAAATTAGTGATTAAAAATAAGTTAATAAAAATGAGTACATCTTTATCCACCACTTTAATCTATGTGTCTATATATATACTGAATTCCTTTTAGATATTATAGTTGTCTTGTTTTGTCATCAGTTTAATCTATGTAATTTAAATTAATGTATTTAGATAGTTGAAATTTTAGTAAATTGTTTTGTAGTTGGATTAAGATATACTATAGTTATTGCTGTTTTCTGTTTGTTATTTATAATTCTTTTTTTCTTTGATGTACAGGGAACCCAATGGTACTCAACAAACAGGACAGAGAGTTCAATATTTGGGCCCGGCAATATGGTATAACTCAGACCCAGCAGTGTTGGAGAACCTTCAGGTTCATCTTGGTGGTGGTCATGAGTCAACAGGGCTATACCTGGCAAAGGTTGAGGGGTTATATGGTTTTGGAGATTCAGCTCATGCTCTTATGTCTGCAGGACATGCAATCCTAACCCCTGAGATATTTTATTTTCTTCACTTTTTCCCTTGTCATTTTTTAGAAGAATCCAAGTGTTAATGATACTATAATGAGAATGTACCTCAAAAATATTCTCAGTTATGCTCTTGGGTTCAAAGCAGAATACTAATACATTTAACTAGAAATTGACTATAAATGCTTGACAAAGGAAAACTACCTGGAAAAGAAAACAGGTAATCCATGGACGCATCATATTTTGAATATTGGTGAGAGACATGTAGGTGGCACCTTGCTGCAGTGAAATGTCTTAACTGAACAACCAGGGAATATGGTGGAGATCAAGAAAAACCACACCATTGGAGTAACAAGATTACTCTAGTAATATGGAGTACTATACTAAAGGCTGCTCATCTCTATTGTAACAAAACTTTAAAAGAAATCTCAAAAGGTTTAAAATGATCTGTGAGAAAATGAATACCATTTAGAAGAAAACACATGCTCTTAGGAGGAAAAGAACAAATTTCATACATTGAGCAATGTAAAAAATGTGCCTTTAGTCCAGTGTCCAGAACATATATTCCAGACTTATGGAGAAGCAGAAAAATATGATTTATCAAATCAAATCAATTGTCACCCAGAAAATACAGAAGTAAAAAGACTAACAATGATTTTTAAATATTTATATGAATTTTTAATTTTTGTAAATATATTCACATACTTTTAAAAAGTGAACATGTTGAAGAGAGAAATAAAAACATAAAAAGAAATAGAAATCCAAGAAGAAAAACTAGTATCTGAAATTTAAGAACACATGAAAAACTTAAATGCAAATGATTAAATATAGTTGAAATATAAGCAAAACCAAAAACAGAGCAGTAGATGACACCTAAGAGAAAACCACTTATACTATATTCAATTAGATTCCTGAAAGGGTTAGTCTTTGCAAAATATCTGAAGAAATGACTAGAAAATTCTGAAGTTTTTTAAAAAAATTAAACCTGAAGATTGAAGAAGATATTTGGAGAAAAGTGTATATCAATGCACACAAAAAATTAATTGATGAATTATTGAAAGAGAAGGAATTTTATTAAAACTGCCATAGTGTGACAAGGAAATTATTTTATAACTTTATAGCAAAAGTAATACAAATCATAGACATCACAATGACATATTTAGAAGTCTTAAAATAAGGGGAACAACTTGTACCATATTTTTAGCAAAAATACTCAAAACTTCGCATTACTGAAAGGCAAAATTCAGAAAATTTTATTTTCAGAATTCAATAGAAAAAGTGGAAAGAAATTTTTATCAAGCTGAGCAAAAATAAAACTAGATGGAAATGTAGATTTAAAAGAGAATTAAAGAGTATTGGAAATTTTAAGAAAAGAAAGGTAAAATATAGATTTTTGTTAGATATAGCAAAAGATATTTGTCAGATACAATGTATTTGACTTTGGCAAGGACAGTGACAATGTATTATGAAGTTTGAAACATTCTGAGGATGTGACTCAGTAGTACAGCACATGTATCACTTGTACAAAAATTTAAACAAAGAATAAAATTTAGAGAGCCAAATAATTAAAAACAATAATAATTTTTTTAAAATGCAAAATAATAGGTGTGATAGCAATAGCACTCAAATTTGATGCACTTTTATAAATCTTATATTGTAAGGAAATGGTATGATTTGTTCATACATTATTCTCATTAAAGATTTATATTGTAAGTCTTTGATCAAATATAAAAGTGATTATTATGACCTATACAAACAATAGAGAAAACACAATGTAATTTAAGAATAAATCAGTGAAAAGGTAGGTAAAGAGGAAAAAGCATACAACATACAGATTAAAAAATAAATAAAAATTAACAAAATGGTAACTTACTCATAATAATTACAAAAAATGTAAATTAAATAATGCTACCTTTGAAAGATAAATAATGTCATTGTATTTGAAAACAAGATTTAGTTAATATATTAGTTACAAGAAACAGTTAAGAAAAATAACATAAGTATGATGCAAAATCAGTAATAAAAAATAACAAAAGAAGAATAAAGATTCAGGCACTGATGATATGGATTTGAAGTGGATATCATAATGTAAAAGTTATTTTCAGGAATAGAAATATTCTCAGTGATAAGATATTTTGTAATGACTAAACAGATTTATCAAGATTATATATCTTTCCTAAATGTATATGTATCTATAAAGTTCAAAATGCATAAAGTAAAAAGTTGACAACTGAAAAGAAAAAGAAAATTTTACAATCCAATTGTTAGAAATTTCAATACTTTTATGTAATTTAAAAAAAATCCATTAGAATATAAAAGAACTGAATGCTACCAATCAGCCTGACCTAATTGACATTGATAGAACATTATACTCAAAAACTGCAGCATAATCATTGTTTACAAGTAAATATGGAACACTCGTCAACATAAAGCATATGCTGGCACAAAGAAAAAATCCAAATCACATAGAAGGATTAAAATTATATATAGAATATATTCTCTGACCACAATGGAAGTAAATTATAAATAGATGAAAGAAACTTTTAAAATTCCATATATTTGGCATAAATCACAACATGTGCCAAAGAAGATAGAAAAAGAAACATTATAAAATGCATTAAATTGAATTATATTAAAAATACAAAAAGCAAGTTTTACATGATAAATCTAAAATATATTAATATTTAAAGAGAAATTCATTGCTCTATTTATATCAAAATAATATGTTAAAAATCTATAGATTTAATATTAATCCAATCAAAATCCAAATCTTTTTTTCTTATCTTTTTAGACAGGCAAGTTCATTCTAAAATGAAAATAGATAGCAAAGAACCTAGAATAGCCAACATAGATATGAAGCCAGAACAAATGTGAAGAAATTTTTCTATGTGGTTTCAAGACAACAAAAAAGCTTTAATCAAAACCAATTGGTATAAGTGTGAGAATAACAAATTAATCAATAGAAAAATAATGAGAATATAGAAATGGACACATATGATCATTTGATTTCCTATAATAGGGCCATAGAAATGATAATTTTCAGCAAGGGTTGTGGGATCAACTAAATATTCATGTCAAAGCACTATCCTATTATTTACCTTATAGAATATACAAAAAACCCTCAGAAGTATCATATATGTAAATAGACACACATATAAGACCTGAGACCATTAAGAAAAAGAGTAAAACAAGGGTGATATTGATTCCTGATGTCAGTTTTAGACATGCAGTTGGGGACTCACATAAGAGAAATACATGCAAAAATAAAGAGAACAATATCAAACTTCTGCCCAGCAAAGGAAATGCATCAAAATAAAGACAAATGAATATTACATATTTGCACATCATACATCTGACAAGTGAATATCTAGAATATACAAAGAACTCATAACACTCAACAACAATAGTAGCAACAAAACAATTTAAAAATAGGCAGAGACTCTGAATAGATACTTCTCTAAAGAAAACCTTTGATGACCAAAAGGTACATGCAATAATGTTCATCATCTATTATTAATACAGGGATGTAAATAAACACAGCAGTGATATAATCTCACACATGTCAGACTGGTTATTATTTATAAAACAAGTGTTGAGAAGGATGGGAAAAGAAGAAATTTTTATGCACTTTTGGTGGTAATTCCACCGATGGAAATTGGTGCATGCATTATGAAATACAGAATGAAAATGCCTCTAAAAACATTTCAGATGGTCTAGTTTTTCCATTTTTGGTATTTACATCCCCCACAATCCTCCATATAATTGAAAAGATATGTTTACTGCACACCTATGTTTATTGTCGCATTATTTACAATCATAAAGAACTGAAGCAGTAATTGCTAGAAGAAAGAAGGTTAGGTCAATTAAGAATAAGGAAACCTATGTGTGACAGGAATGTACATGTAGACACCACACATGATAATTTTCAGTGATGCATGCCTGGAGTTTGTATAATAATGTAATGCAATGCTACATCAATACAAATATTTTCAATAGGAAAATTTAAAAATGAAATCAGGTATATAACAACCATTTTTATCAGAAATTTCATTTTTAAAGGGAAAATGAAGTATGTACTCATAGAAGATGAGAAATAAAATTTTACACAAACTGATTTTATAATATACCTAAAACAAGGACAATTCATTTCTACACAAATATATAACAAGGGAACAATGTACATATTAAAATATTTGTAATATATTAACAAAAGGAACAGGTCACTAATACATGCTGCAAACTAATTGAATCTCAGAACATTATGCTAGTTGAAATAAGTTTATGCCCCAGAATATATACTTTCACTTCTGTGGAATTCAATTTTAAGTAATACTATTCTAAAGCAATGAAAATCAGATCACCGGTTGTCTGGTGCTAGAAGCACAGAAGATTAACTAAATGGTAATGTTTTGAAAATGTTTATTATTTTCACTTGATGACAGAAACATATATAGATTCTTTTGTTGTTGATTTGGGACTGTTCCAGCTCGGCTCCAGTCTTATTCCTGGCTCTATGCTCAGGTATAACTTCTGGCGGTTTTCCGGGAACTGTATGTGATGTTGGGGATTGAACTGGGTTGACAGTATACAAGGTAAACACCTTACCTGCTGTTCTACCTCCCTGGCCTACAAAATGTGTCACTGTCACGGTCACTGTCACTGTCCTCCCATTCATCGATTTTGCTCGAGCGGGCCCAGTAACATTGTAAGACGTGTTACTGTGTTTGGCATATCAAATTCGTCACGTGTAGCTTGCCAGGCTTTGCTGTGCGGGCGAGATACTCTCGGTAGCTTGCCAGGCTCTCGAAGAAGGTGGAGGAATTGAACTTGGGTTGGCCATGTTGGCTGTGTGCAAGGCAAATGTCCTACCTGCTGTGCTATTGCTCCAGCCCAGTGAACAAAAATTCACAAAATTTACATTAAAACGGTCTTATTGATCGTATTTATTAAATTATGCAGCAGTATTTGTAATAAAAGAAAAGTAGTTCTATCATTGCTCATGACATATTTTAAAAAGTGGTCTTGGATCAGTGTCAACAAATGATGATTCATTCAGGTGGGGACAATAACAGAAGCAAGGTGTGGAAATGAAAAAGCACAAATGTGTGTACAGAAGAGTGATATGTTTGCTGTATTCATTTGAGGTTCATGTAGAAGAAATAATAAGAGAAGACTCACTAGGGACAGATTATAAAGGGTCATTAGTAATAACTTAGAGTGTAGCTTTATTTTATATTGGTATTTTATAAATTGGCAGTACATTAATAAAACAGATAAGAGTGTTTTAGTAGTAAAATTACTTAAGAATTTTATTTTACACATTAAATATAATATCAATGAGTCAGAATAATGGAGTTGTTTTGTTTTCTTAATTTATTTTTGTATGGGGGCCATGCCCAGCAGAGCTTAGTGGCTACTCCCAACTTTATGCTCAGGAGGTTATTCCTGGCGATGCTGAGGGATTATATGTAGTTCCGTGGATCAAACTCAGGCCCTTGCTGTGCATGCCTGTTGATACATGAGGGAGCCTGTTGAACTAACCCTTTGGCCCCTGAAGCTATGTTGATGAACACAAAACTGAATTTGGGATCTTTGATCACAAATTAAAGATTTTTGTTTGTTTAAAATGAACCTCAGTTTCTGCTTTATTTCTGCTATATTTTTTTGTGATTAGAGGGTCCTAATTCAAATAGCTATTAATTGTAGATAATAGACCTATAATGTTTTACATTAAACATCTGCCTATCTTACAATGAAGTAAAAAAGGTTATTTCAATATTTGCCTAATACAGATTTTAACCTGGTAGTACAAGTTGATTTATTAATGGCTTTCAGTGTGTTAAAATTTGGATCACAACTGCCTGTATGGCAGTTTTTGTTATGGTTTCATATTGTTTCTATTTTTCTAAATTGTATTTGGCAGACACCCAATTTAAACTTGCCTAAGCAAAACCAAGAATATATTGGTTTATATTACTGATAAAGCCAGAAGTAGAGTTTGGCTTTAGATATTTTTAGATGTGTGTTCTAAACTGATACACATTTTTTCTTAAATGCTCATTTCTGTTCCCCTATACTTTTTGATTTTTATTTATGTTTTTTAGATCATTCACTGTTAAAGACTTATTTATGCCTGGGAGGATGACCATTCTAATTCTAGATACATATGCTAAGAGCTTCCAACTTGTGCTTAAGAGAGCTTACCAAAGTATTTCATGAGAGAATTCTGACTAGGTCAAATTCCTCTTGTAATTTCTGGGAGGAGCAGTAAGGGGCATGCAGTGGAGAATTTTGATTGAAAAATTTATCAGGACAATAGAGGCGTTCAAAAATATTTTCCTACTAATGGAGGGAATGTCGGACATAGTATGCATAGTGGAACATAGTATCCACACAAAATGATTGTTTCCATAGTTCAATAATTTTTAAAAGACTAGTTATTTTTAAAAAAAAATTCAAAATGAAATCAAACGTTTGCAGGATCAAAAAAGCATAGCTTTATAACTTTAAATTTTGTCAATGGATAAGCAAAAAATTGGGTCATGCGAAGATGTCTTGATAGGTAATGTTTTAACAATATGAAAACTATAGTTTCTAGCAGGGCTGTTATTTCTATTTGGGGGCATCATAAGCAATGAGCTTCAGGGGTAGATGCTGGGACATTGTATGACTGAAATCCAATCATGATCAGCTTTGTAATTAAAAAAAAACTAAGATCTCAAACTGCACATGTACTTTCTGTACAATAAGCTAAACTTATTTCAGGAAGGATTGCTTCTCAAGTTCAATCATATTTTATTTTACTTTTATTTTATTTTGGGGCCACACTCGGCTGTGATTAGGGATAACTTCCTGGTGGATCTTGGGGAACTATTTAGTTTCAGGGATTGAACCTGAGTTGCCACATACAAGAGAAGCTCCTTAACCCATTTATTATCGCTTTGACCCCGAATTTTAGCAGTACTTTAAAGCTTCATCTTCTTAGTTGTTTGTTCATGATTCTATTCAGAAAAGATTTTAGTTCAGACAAGATACTACATTGTGGAGAAAGAAACGTGTAGAAATAGCGAAGTGTCTTTAAGAGAACATTGTATTCAACTGGCTTTTATTGTAATTCTTTGAATGTTAGAGTCTTTCACCAAAATATGAGAGGGTTTCATGCTATATTCAAAATTATAACATATTATTTATTTTCTGTTATTGGATAGCATATTGTATAGACAATAAATATGATATTACAAATAATGATTCATTATTATTATAAGTTAGGGCATTTCACTGGTTGGCCATAGGCAAGATAAATGACATCTTTATAATGACTCTCACTTTTGAAACGAGGCTGTTGAACTTAAAAGATAACTGAAATCTCTTTTAGCTTTGTAGTAGACTGTGGTCCTCTAAATCTACAGCCAAATGATTCCCTCACATTTTCTACTAGAATAGGTAGCAGTTGTACTCTGGTGGATATGAGAGAGCAATTAGTATTGAATCAGCCTCTGATAGTAGTATAGGTGGTTAGCAGTCTTTAACAAGCAGATGAAAGTGATACTTCATACCTTCACATTCAGAACAATGTGATTTCCAATATAATCCCTAATAAAATGATATCTGTGTTTGTATTTGGTAGGTTTCAAGTGTGGGTCTTTTGCTGTTCTCGGCACATGCTGAAATCTTGCTTCTAATTGTACTAATGATACTGCCAACAGCAAGCATTCTCTCCCATCCTCTCTCCAACTCTCTCCAACTCTCTCTCTCTCTCTCTCTCTCTCTCTCTCATACACACATCTAATAATAGCATTCAGTATATTTATCTAGTAAAGTGGTTGTGGAATTAACATTTTCCCTTGAAGGAATATATCTAGTTTAATGACCAAATCACTTTAAGGCAGCACAACAGAATTTCACAAGAACTAAATCTATTTCTTCTCACCGATCATGCATGTTTTACTCAAGCATTGAGTCATTAGCATGTTTATAATGGTTCTAATTTAGCACAACATTTTCTGAATTTTATCCTTGAGTCATTTACAAATTGTTCATATTGAATAAACAAAGGAAACAGATTGCATTTTATACTTAGTAATTTATCTGAAAGAAGAGGGGAGGGTTAATTGTTTTAAAGTTTTGGTCTGTTTGGGGAAGTAAGCCTGCTTTTTCATTGCTAGGCATAAATGCCATTTCTCATTTTTTTTGGGGGGGGGATGGGGGCATGGAGGAGTAAAATGAAAAATTAGGACGAGATTGGCCACTCCCAGAGGGGAGTGTGGAGCAAAAGGGGAGCTGGCACGAGATTATCCAAAACAGTTGGTGCATTCCTTAATGATCAAGTGCTTGAGAAGTCCAGCTCTTCCTGGCAGAGCATCTGTGTTGATGTTTATATCATTGCCCTGCTGTAAGGGAAAGGCATGCTTTCTCTTGCTGCTGGCTAAAAATAGGATGGAATATAGCATTGTATGTGATATTTTGAGATAACAAAAACATTTAGGAGGTTAAAGGTTTGACTTTTGGATGAAAAAGATCAATGATATAACTTGTGGTCCTTTCAGACAATTCTATGTAGAGTTTGTTAGTGATTTGAACCCTTGGTTAAACAAATTATTCTAGGTTCATTTGATGCAGACTGAAAAACCCACTCTGCTGTCTCTTTGCTGTCAGTTTCCCAGCATAAAGAGAAGGCCTGGAAACAGCCTCTATTTATACCCTCTTGTTCGTTTTTGGAAGATCAGTTATTTCATTGGAGAGAGGGAGAGAGAGAGAGAGAGAGAAGGAGAGCACAAGCTGACGCCAGGCAGTGTGCTTTGTATGTTATAGTGACTTCAAAATAAAACTGGCACATTTTAGTGTCTAATTATTTTTAGTGAGCTTGGAGGGTTTTAATTAAAATTTAAGAGTGCTCTTCAAGCTCTCCAAGCTCCAATTTTATCCCACTGTATTGTGGAGCACTTGTCACTGTGGAAAAATGTACAGTAACTGGCATGTGTATCCCTGTTTCCCAATGGAAAATGTGGCATGGTTGATCAGTGAGGATGCAAATATACATGGTCAAAATTTGTTATATATCAAGGTCAAGGGCACTTTTGATAAGTTATCATTGTTCTTGAATGCATAAAAATATATTGCATTTGAATTTTATGATCCCTATGGTAAAAAATAAAAGGAATTGATTTTTTTTGTTTTTGTTAAAAGACTTACGAAACAATATGAATTCTACATATATGGCTTGCAGTGAATTGTTTTTCTTCATTAAAATATTTCGAAGATATTTTCTAAGTAATGTTTTTCATGTTTCAACACTTCTAACTTCATCACTTTGAGCTTAAAAGGAATAATACTAAGTATTTATTAAAGATAAATTCTTTCAAGTACAACAATAACGATGCTTTCTATTTTCCTTTTCTTCTTACCCATGTTCTAGTTTTGGTAAAGATTCCTTTCTCTCTTTGATCCAAAATAGTGTGTGGTATGTATGTGCATGTGTGTGTGTGTGTGTGTGTGTGTGTGTGTGAGAGAGAGAGAGAGAAAGAGAGAGAAAGAGAGAGAAAGAGAGAGTTAATTCTGTGGCAGCTTTCTATAACTTAGTGCAACTTAAATTTTTTCCCTAAACTGCCATGATATGAACTAGGAAATGTCAGCTCATGCATCATTTAAAATTTCTCTTGGTCTGTGTTATAATTAGCAGGCAAAAAAATCAGTATCAAATGGTAATAAAACATTCTGTACTGACCTGACCTAAGATCTAGATATTTACAAAGAAGAAACATTGCTTTGCAATCAATTATGAAGGATATCTGTAAAAATTATTTCTGAATTGTATTTTGTATCTTAGAAAATGTTTTTTAAAAGATAAAAACAAATTATCAAATGAAAAGGAAAAAACCTTTCAAATAGGAATTAATTTGTAGTTTACCAAGAGTTTTTCTATCTTTGATTAAAATATAAGTGAGAACTGAACTTCAGATTTTGATTTTTTATAGTCACATTTTAATCATGCATACACAGAAATTAGGCAAGATATAGATATAATAAAATCTTGCATTTCATTGAATATGTATTGGCTTATACACAGTAATTCTTTAATTATTTCAAAGTAAAAGGTATTAATCTTGCCATTTATATACTGGAGTTAAATAGTTATTTTAATATATATATAATTATGACATATTTATGCCATAATGTTTCTTAAATGAAATTTTCTGAGGTATTTAAGTCCTATTTTCTTCATCTGAAGACACCTCAATCAAAATACTAGCATCTTAATCAGAAAGTTTAGATAATAAAATATGCTATATTTTTCATTGTTTTAGTCTATGATACCACTTATTCAATATTAGTTGCTTTGAAGTCAATTATGTGAAACCTATTTATCTATAAAATAATTCAGGAACATTTGGGTGTTGTTCAGTGGTTCCACCCTTCCACTCCCCAATGTGATCTATGTGTTTGTTGAATTAAAATCATTCTGCACAATGGAAAATAAAACTGCATATTCTCACTCTTTATGTGTACATGATGTACATTAACTGAACTTATTTTGATTTCTTCAGGCTTTGCATATGTGCATGATCAGAACAGGACAAAGTCTAATCTGATTATTTGCCTGTGTAAAGCTTGTTACTATTACAGTTGAAGGATACAATAGAGGAGGATGACTGTTTCCTTTTCTTTTTTACCCTCAGCTTGGTATCGTTTTGAGTAGGAAATTGGAAGCTATGAATTTTCATTTCTGGCTTTATCTTTTATGTATTTTCTCATTTAAAGTCATTGACCTTTCAGTACCATCACTGAAAGTAGTGACCTCAGCCTTTGTAGTCCGTCCTTGTTAACAATTTTCATCTTCAAGTCTTTACTCCCTCCCTTTGCTTGCTTTACTACATTATAGCATGGGGAATATTTTGTACTAATTGTTGTATGCTGTTAGAGGTTAGGCAGTAAGTAACATAAGGAGGCAAAAAAACTGAGGTTTTCAAGACTTCCTCATAGTTTTGGGTCTTCCTGGAGTCTCCTAGAATGAGATTAAGCATAGATAAAGTTTCATGTGGTGACTTTTATTGTTCTGTAGATAATGGCAACTTTTTTTTTTATTAAATGTTTTCAGAGGCTATAAATGTAAGACATGCAAATGCTGCTATAGATTTTTCCCTTAGTTTATTCTAATGAAGTGGCAGTCCAAATAGTTACATTAACTCAGCATTATGGCGAGGATCATGTTTCTAATAGGGATGTGAAATTCTTTGATCATTAAATTAATGTTTTATGTAAAATGGTATTTACATAGTTTGATTTATATTATAGAGTATGATCTTGCTGTTCATAGAGTTCTATTTTTCTCCCATGAAGTTTTAACATTTTTTGGAGTTCTTTTCTGAAAGATCTCAGGTCTATTTATAGAAATGACAGACATTTTATTTTCTTTTACATTTAATGTATTTCATCCTAGTTTATGAATTTGCTTTGTATTTGTCAACATTTATTAGTAGATGGAGCTTTTTGTCTTTGACCATAATAGTATATGCTTCAATTCAAATTTTAACCAGAAAAGTTATACTTTCGGATTTTAATCAGCAATTATCAGTTCTGTAACATTTTATAACATATATCAAGACTAAAAATTAAAAACGTAACAGAACTGTGTCAGAAGGGAAGTTGAAGACACTTTATTGATTATTTTTTTTATTATTAGTGAAACACCATGAGGTACAGTTATAGATTTACAAATTTTTGTGCTTGGGTTTCAGTTATACAATGATCAAGTACCCATCCCTCCACCAGTGCCCATCCTCCACCACCATGGGTCCCAGCATCCCTCCCACCCCCCATCTCCTTCATCCCACCCTGCCTCTGTGGCAGGGCATTCCCCCTTGTTCTCTCTCTCTTCTTTGGGTCCTGTGTTTATTGATCATTCTTACCATGATTTGATACTATTTCAGTCTCAGAAATTTAAACCTGAAGTGAGAAAGATTATCTCTGATAGAACTTGCTTTGAAGATTTGTATCTTAATTTTAGCATTTTCTTTTTTATGACTTTGGCAGATATAAAAATATATGTGTTGAAAATGAAAATATACATGTCATTTATGCATTTAAAATAAAAGTAGCAGAGGCTAATTTTATAATTAAATATAAATGGAAATATAAAAGGTAATATTGGAAGGTCACCTAGAACCCAAGTTTTTATTACAATAGTAGATTATTTGTTGAAACCTAAGAAAGCAGTTAATCGGAGGGAAGAAAGATGAAAGAAAGGAACAGAGGAAAGAAGAAAGGAAGAAAGGGAGGAAGGAAGAGAGGAAGAAAGGGAGGAAGGAAGGAGGGAGGGAAGGGAGGGAGGGAGGGAGGGGTGGGGGAGGGAGGAAGGAAGAAGAAAAGAGAGAATAAAGGAAGGTAAGGAAGGAGAGGAGAAAAAAAAGAGAGAAGAAAAGATGGGAGGAAAGTAAGTGAAAGGCAAGGTGTTTCATCTAACAGAATCAAGCTGTAATTTTAGCTTCTGTGATAGCTAGTTGGTATGATTGTTCTTCACCAGCCATTCCAGGCCACACTGATCTGGATTCCATCCATTCCTTGTTTGATTGATCATCATTTGAACAAATGTTAATTGTTTTCACCAATGCTCTTTTACCATGTGATGATCTTCCGTCTCGTACTGAAAGCCCACTATCTTTTTCTACTGCTTATCTAACTTCTAAAACCTTTTAGATCCATCTTGACCTTACTGTCATTCTGAAATGTTCAAGGAGAATTTAGAGGTTGAGAAAAAAATGAAAAGGAAAAAAATTAGAGAGATAGCAGTAATATGGGAGAGAGTACAGGTATTTGGAATTAAAGTAACTATTTTAAATATAGTTTTAAGAAGAAGTTATCAAAATTTTGACACTTGGAATGTTAAAGTTTAATGGGAGTATACTTCGCACTAAGGATTTAGTATTTAAATATGCATTCCCCTTTGGAAGCATGGCCTATTTGTTAAGATTTGAAGTGTACAAGATACAAGTAAATAGTTGTAAGCCGTAGCTGCGGCTACAAATTTTCCTGAACAGAGAGGAAAATAGCTCGAGAAAAAATGGTTTAATTATTTGAAAATTCTAAATTTTTGAATTTTTAGTAAACATGATTCACTTTAGAACATATGGATTTGTTTCTTATAATCTAGTATCGTAGTTTGAAATTTCAAAAGAAAGCAAATGTGTTCAAAAAAGATTTTTATGTGAAAAAAAATGTGCAACTGTTTTTATACGAAGGAAAGTGTTGATTACCGGGGATAGAAAACATCTTGACTTTATTTTCTGTCCATTTTTTTTTATCTAGGAACTTGTAAATGTCACTTTATGTTTATTTTTTATTGACAGAGTGGTTATAAGCTGATTTGATTTTGTCTTCCTTGAATATTTGTCATTTTTTCCTAAATAATTTTTTGAATATTCTTCCTTGAACATGAATTTGGCTTGTATTTAAAAAATTATAACCTGAATTAAAAGTAATAATATCTAAACAAAACTCAATTCCTTTTCTACCCTTTTAGCTGAAGAAATGATAGATCCGATAGAATATTGGTAGACTTATATTTATAATTCTATGATTATTGTTAATATAATATTACTAGAATTATAGTTATAATACTAAGATGAGATTATTGAGCACTATGTTTTCCTTCTGTAGTTTACTTTTCAAGTGAAACAAACTCTGTTGTATAATATAGATGGATGTAATTGTCTATATCTTGGAATTAAAACTGTAACATCAACAAATTTTTGTTCAATTTTGAATGAGAGAATTTCTCCATAAATTGACCTTCTGGATTTGAAGTATTTTAATATTTGCAAATATATTTTATAAATATTTTAATATTTACTTTTAAATTTTAACAGATTCCTCCTGCATGGAAAAACTACTTTCAAAAGATTGGAAGGAAAAAATGGAAAGACTGAATACCAGTGAACTTCTTGGAGAAATTAAAGGTACAACAGTATATAAAGTATGAAAAATATTAATGTAGACATCTTATTTTTAAAACATATTTTGGGTATTGTATATGCCGATATTAAATTCTCATCTTTTCTATTTTTAATATTCAAGAGGGTAAATGTACAGTATAACACTGAATATTTATTCTTTCTTAAATATACAAACTGAATGTGGTTTATGCAAAGACAAGCTTTTGCCAGTGTGAATAACGGGGTCTTGGTTTCTCTTAGTAGTAATGTTGAAGTTAATAATATTATATTATGATTCAGCATAATTTTATGATCTTGGTTATCTTTCCCTCTTGATGCTTTAAATTTATAATTATGAATTTAAAGTGCAAAATCTTATTGGTTTGAATCAAATTCATCAATCTCAATGGCATTTGGGATTCTTTAACTTCCTGGATTCTGTGATATATAAAGTTTTATTTGCTGTCCTCAGTTTTATGGGCATAAGAGATAAGAAGACAAATTTTTTTACTAAATTTATCATTTTTCTTTAGTCTGCGTGAAATAATTTTTTATTATATCCTAATATCTTGCTACCATAAATAATTTAAAAAATTACAAATAATATGCTATTATAATTTTAATGAGATAAAATTAAAGTAGCATTCAAATAGTTTTACTAAACTGCTACAAAAACTATATTTTCAGTATTGGTGAAATTCAGAGCACTTATTAACCACCTTCATTAGTTACAATAATTCATAAATTTTAAAATGATTTAAATATAAGTGGGAATGTAGCTCAGTGGTAGAATTTGAGCAAGTACAGCAAAAAAAAAAAATAGACAAAAGGTATTATTGAAGTGAGCTAAATTTTATTCTTTTGGGAATACATAATATATATATAGTATTTGTCATCAAAACTTTTTTATATTGAATCTCAAGCAATGTGTATTTTAATAGCTTTTAGTTTTGCTTTACGACAAAATTTGCAATATTTACTTTTAAAATATAGAAAAACAGACAAAAGAAATAAAGATGAACTAAAATAGAATTAAAGCCTTTTGATTTTAATATCTCCTAGTATATGTTAAATGTACTAAATTTGAGCTTTTTATTTGAGTTTTTACATAAACTAGTTTTATTGTTTGTTATGATAAAGGATAACGTTTTATTAATATTTTTCAGTTATTAGTGGTAATTTTTAGGATGTAGTTCTAAAATGTGAAACTCCTGAGTCATAACATGTGCTGCTGGGATTGAACCCAGGCCTCGCACACATGGGGCTGTGCACTGCCTCTGAGACATATCCATGGCCCAGGACTGTGATCTTCTTGAAGTCTTTTGATTACTATCACCACCCTTCCTAGTAAGTGTTAGGACATTACGTGCTCTCGCCAGGTGTATCTGCAAGTGTTCTTTTATCCTCAACAACTAATATTTTGAACTATCTTGCCAATTTGATAAAAGAAAAATGTATTTTTGCTGATTTAATTTTAATTGGATTCTTTTTAGAATCGGAGTCTTGGTAGATTTTATTTTAAAAATATCTCCTTATGTCAGTTGCCTATTTGTGTTGCTTGTCTGTTTTCTTTTAAAAATATCTAGTTCTTTTTTTTTTTTTTTTTGGTGGTAGGTGGGTGGAAGGGCACACCTACCAATGATCAGTGCTTACTCCTAGCTCTGCTCTCAGGGTTCACTACTTGCAGGGCTTGGTGGGGCATACGGGGTTCTGGGATTGAACTTGCACTCTCTTACTTGTTTACTCAATCCAGACCTAGTGCTCCTTAGCTTAAAAAAATCTATAATTTATTTGTGGCCTTTATCTGTTGTATATGATGTATTTTGTTGTATTGTTTTTCCTCTTTTGGGGAAGTTAGGTGGGGGTGCCAGGGATTGAAGTCAGGGCCTTATATATGTGTGTGTATGTGCGTGTGTGTGTGTGTGTGTGTGTGTGTGTGTGTAATATGTGTGTATATATGTCCACATATATACACTTATGTGTGTGTGTATGTGTGTCTACTCTTGAGTTACACCTACTAGGTCCTTCTTTTGTTTTTATTTTTTTCAAGTCTTTCCATCTATTTAAAATTGTTTTCTGTTGAGGATTTGTTTAGAAAGTCCTCTCTGACTCTTAAGATTAGGTTATCTCCTGATATACTTTCTGTCAATTTTTAAAAATTATATTTTCATCCATTAAAGCATTTAATTTCAACTAACAATATAACTTAATTATTCTCAAGCTGTTAGCAAAGTATCTTTATCAGTTATTAATTATCTATCATATTTTCTGACTTATAATAACATCTTTTACTGCTTCTAATTGTACATTAAGAATTATTTCTCTGTTCTTGGTTCTATTCCATTGATCTTTTTATATAAACTTTAATGAGTACAGTGCTATATTAATCCCTATCTATATTAATTTCTAACTTATCATATCTTTGGAGACTATTACATGATCACATTAATAATTTTTCTTTAAGCTACTTTTATACTTCTCTTATTATGAGACTTGACCTCTTTGCCTGCATACCTGGGAGTACTGCTAAGATTGTTTCCTGGTCCTCCAGTACTGCTTAAAGGAGGCCCTTTCCACAGAAGAATATATTTTAAATTTAATAATGAGTACTTTGGCCCTACACTTATTTGTAGAAATGACTGTGTCCCTCATGCACAAGAATTTTTAGAATTTCCAGTCATCTTCTAAATAGCCACCATTTGTATAATTGTAACTGACTCATGCTTAGTATCATTTGTAATTTGAAAAATTTTTAATTGAATTGAATTTTAGGCACATGGCTTACGAAACCATAATTAGTAGGGCCTCCTGCATGAAACAATCTCACACCACACCCTGTACCAACATGTCTGCTTCCCTTCACCAGCGTCCCAGTCCTTGCCCTGTCTCCCAGGGTAAGCTTCCTACTGAAGGCCAGTTCTTGGTTTCTGTTGCCTCTGTCATTCGTTATCCCCCTATTTCTTTCTACCCTGCATATGATAGAAATCATTCTGTGTCTCTCCCTCTCCTTCTAGTTTTCCTCGGTGTGATACTTTTCAGATCTTCCCACATAGCAGCAAAGTGTATAATTTAATTTTTTTCTTAAAGCTGTGTAGTACTTCATTGTGTACATGTACTGTAATTTCTTTACCTAGTCATCTTTCTTGGACACTTGAGTTGTTTTTAAGCTATTTTGAATAATACTGCAATGGACATAGGAGTGCAAATGTCTTTTCTGAATAGTTCGTGGACTCTTGTGATAGAGGCCAATAATTGGAAATTTTACATCTTAACAATATGAGTAAAGAAGAAAAATATCATCTATATTGGTACTATTGAAAAATTCTAAGTAGTGGATTTGGCTTTAGAAGGTTAATAAAAAGGTGGGTAGTAAGATAAAATGCAGTATTGTAAACAAAATTTTAGTTCACTGAGTTTAATATTGCCACAAATTAAGAAACTATAGTAATTTACTCTATATTTTACCTAAAATAACAGTGCCTTCAAATAAGTCTTATTATTCAAATGAAGTACACCATTATTAATGAAATGCTTTTATGGGATTTGAAATATTGCCAAAATTTTAGAAAAATTGAATCACAGATTTTCAATGAATCTATGTTAGAGCTTAGTCTAACATTAAGAGAAAAATTTACCCCTAACCTCCCATCATTTTTCCATTGATACATTCCTTTTCAATAATATTTTTAATTGAGCATCAATGTACATTAAATGGTGTAAATTTATTTTTTTATTATTATTATTATTATTTTTGCTTTTTGGGTCATACCCGGCGATGCACAGGAGTTACTCCTGGTTCATGCACTCAGGAATTACTCCTGGCGGTGCTCGGGGGACCATATGGGATGCTGGGAATCGAACCCGGGTCGGCTGCTTGCAAGGCAAACGCCCTACCCGCTGTACTATCGCTCCAGCCCCAAATGGTGTAAATTTAATGCTAGTAATTTCAAATCAGTGCTTAATCCAGATTAACATAATTATATCATGATATATCATGATTGCGGAATGACTTCATTATTAAATTGTAAATGAAATGTGGCATAAAATGGCTAGAACTCTGTTTTGGTTGTTTAGCATATACAGTATTGTGTTTTAACTGGGATACTGTATTTCCAATATTCCAGTTGTTATATTAGAATTTATCAAAAGTGGCTAAAAAGGCAAAGATTCTTGAATATGTATTATTCATAATAAAGACCCTTGAAGATTTTGCTAATATATTTTAAGAGGTTCAAGTATTTTTTGAATAATAGAGGAGGTATTAGGAGTTAAGGGAACAGTGAAATTGTGCTATCAACACACAAAGATACCTAGGAACAATTATGGACCATCTGAAAGTGATACAATTGGTATGTATTCAGAGTCTCTTGAGTAGAGGGGTTCACACTGTTTATTGAGGGGCTAGAGCAACAGCTCAAAGAGCTGGGCTGCATGTGTTGCCTTTGGAAGACCCAGGTTTTCATTATGGCATTTCATGGTCACCCAAATGCTGCTGGAAATGACCCCCAAGCAATGACCCTGTAATAACTCCCAAGCACTACAAGAGATGGCCCCAAATTAAAACTCTGTGCTGAATAGATAAAATCAGTGAAAGTTTGTCTGTGGACATTTTACTTTTTGAATTGGGGATAGGTAACTGGACCATCCAGTAGAGCTTTGGGGCTTTTCCTGATTCTGTGTTCAGGACCATATCCTGGTGCTGCCACTTGGGTACCATAAGAGTTGCTGGGTACTCAAAATGGGCCAGTCAAACTGTCACCTTATTTTCTGACTATCTCTTCGGCCCTATCTGTGGAAAATTTTAAAGAGATATAGAAATATGAGATTTCTGCTCTGATGTTATGTTAATCTTCAGGGTCTCTAAGTTTTTTTTAAATTAATGATAGGGTTGGACTAGAGCAATAGCACAGCAGGTAGGGCGTTTGCCTTGCACGCGGCCGACCCAGGTTCGATTCCTCCGCCCCTCTCAGAGAGACCAGCAAGCTACCGAGAGTATCTCACCCGCACGGCAAAGCCTGGCAAGCTACCTGTGATGTATTTGATATGCCAAATATAGTAACAAGTCTCACAATGTTACTGGGCCCTCTCTAGCAAATTGATGAATAACGGGAGGACAGTAACAGTGACAGTGAATGTTAGGGTTTACTATGTATATTTTTATGTTTGTATCTATGTTTGTATGTATTTAAATTTTAGTGAAGCAAGGCAGTTTCTACTTAAACTTAGAAAGATGTGAGGAGAAAGAGGAAAACTACATGTTTAAGAGAGGACACAGGCTACTCCAGAGTGGAAAAAGCAAAGAGACATAAATTAAAAGCAAGCAAGTGAAAACACGAGCTGCATGAGCAATATATATATATATATATATGTATATATGTACACATATATATATTTAAATTTTATAAGAATCTTCAGAATCTTATGATGTTCAGAATATTATGCTTCCTGCCAATGAATATTGTAAATGCTTTTCTAGGATGCTTTATTGTGGACAAAGAAAACAATGCAGTAAAACATCTGAATTATTTTATATGATTCTTAAAGCAACACAGAAAAAATATACTGACTTTAACATATGATTAAAATAAATCTGAGAAAGGGAATTATTGGAAAAAGTTGTGCAAACCTTCTCAAATACAATATGAAGAAACTTAAACTTCTCAGTCATTAAATTCTGCAGTGGAGACAAGGAAGATAAGACTCAGATTGTTCCTCCTACAACATACAACCAAACAAAATAGTTCCACTTCTACCTTTATTTTATGTGAGTCTGTATACCAAAGCTAGAGAACATGGGTCGTATTGTTTCTCTAAGACTGGTGACCTGGAACTGTGGGTGAGGTGCTTGCCTTACTTGCAGCTAGCAACATAAGGTTCCCTGAGTCCTGCCAAGAATGACCTCTGAGCACAGAGCCGGGAATAAACCCTGAGTACTGCTAAGCCTAACCCAAAATCAAGACAAAAAAGTATCGTTTCTCTCTGTAATAGTATTGCTCCCATGTGAGAGAGGGGCAAAATAATATAGAGGAAGAGTACAAAGTAAGACAGAAGTGGTGGTAGGGCTCTTATCCTTGTGTGTGTTTGAATTGTATCAAAGGAGCGAGGTTGGAAGGTTATTTGTAGTCATGGAATATTTATAAATGAAATGGTGCCATACTAGCGAATTGGGATTCCTCTTCTGTGTCTGTGGATGGGTCTAACTTTCTGTGGTTTATGTTAAGAAAATCTTAGTCAGCCTCCCCCTCTTCCACACATACCCCTCTATGCTGTGGCTGGCATCTCCTCCTTGGTGTGAAGGAGCCTCCCTGGGCAGAGTGCCAGAGAAGCAGTAATGTTGGTTGTTTAAGTTAGCACAAACTGTGCTCGTGTTTGTCAAACACACAGATGATAAGAGAGACAAAAAATAATTATGTGACATGAACCAAATAAGGAAAATAGTATTTTCCTGTTTGGGTTATTGATAATTAATCAGTGCAGTGAAGATAATTAATCATTTCAATATTTACATTGAGGGATTAAGGTAGATATGCTTATAGGTATACTCTTCTGTAGGGTGAAAAAAATTACAGTTTCTTTGGGGAAAAGAGTGATTAAACAAATGCTTTCAAATAACAGATTCTCCAAATTATTCCCAGTGCTTCCAAAGCCACTGTCAAAACACATTTTTTCTTATAGCTATTCAACTAATATGTCTGAGAGGTTTGTTTTAGAATCTGCATGCTACTGCAATTCTGTACTACAAAAGACTTTAGGTATTCCTCCCTGTTCATTAGTGTAGTGACCGTGAAAAGTAAAATGAGGAACTATATAGCATCAAACAGTAACTGTGATTTCACTATAATATTGCTACCATGTGCCACCTGTTAGAATCTGGTTTTATTTTTAGTTGTGATACAGACATTGTTTAAAGGAGAACATAAGAACACAAAAGTTGCATTTATTTTCAGTGTAAAGTTGATCTCTAAAGATCAAACAGTGTTGCTTAGTCTTGAAGTAAGTTAAGCAATGCTGTTCTCATTAGAGTGTCAGAATGGATCTAACAGCATACCCATAGTACTAGTATTCTGGGCTGGAGCGATAGCACAGCTGTAGGGCGTTTGCCTTGCACGCAGCCAACATGGCCAACCCGCGTTCGATTCCTCCGCCCCTCTCGAGAGCCCGGCAAGCTACCGAGAGTATCTCGCCCGCACGGCAGAGCCTGGCAAGCTCCCCGTGACGTATTCGATATGCCAAACACAGTAACAACAAAGTCTCCAATGGAGACGTTACTGGGCCCGCTCGAGCAAGTTACTATGTGAATGTCATTTCTCTCTCCTAATTTGTTCACCTCCATAGTAAGAACTTAAATACAATAAGTGATCAGTTTCCTACCCTAGCTACAGGATACTCAGTCTTAGGACTGATGATTCATGGTGTCTGGTGTTTTCATTGTAAGCAATCAGAACTTGCACGCTTTTCCTAGACTGACCATACATGTTACATTTTCCTTTATAAATGAGTTCTTCTTGACTTTCCATTTACAAATTTACAGCAATTTATTCAGCTGAAGGAAACTTAAAAAATCTGGAAATGTTTAGAAGTGAATAATCTGTCACTTTTCCACTTCAGTACAATCAGCAAAGTTCGTGTACCTACTGATGCTTGCTGTTGAGTTAGAGAAGGCTGAAATAGTAATCTCAGTGTTTAGATTTCATGCATTGCTAAACAATTAATTGTTTATTGCAATAAAATATGTCATATCATCCTGTAGATTTTTATGGGACTGAGGGCACAAGTATTATTTTCACACTTGACTTCTTTTGTTACTATATTTGTGAAATTGGTTATTGTAAACTTCAAAATAATATCTCGAATCACAGAATATCAAAAAAGTAAGTTTGAAGGAGCTATACATATTATGTAGTCCAGCTTCTTATTTTATAGAGAGAGCCCCAATATTCAGAGTAGAAAAATTACAGCTGTAAATCATATAGTATATTACTGCTTGGAAACTTAATATTCCCACCCAGATTTTTTTATGCTCATTTTCCTAATATTTTAGTCATTTTGTAATCAATCGTGTGTAATTATTGCAGAAACCATGAACCTTTAACAATAAAAGCACATCCCAATTGTTTTATAACTATTTATTATAAAATGACAACACCTGTAGTTTTTCAATCATACCATTTTCCATGAATATATAGACATTTCAAATCTCTTCTTTGTATTCTCTATTATAAACATCTTTTACTTCTTTTGAAGTCTGTGCAGTATACTAGAAGCAATTAAAACCTCCCCTACTTGGAATTGTAGATACAAGGTCTTCTTAATTAAAATTTAAACAAAACCTACTGGCAAAAATTACTACTATGTGATTAAGGTCTAAAGTATTATGATACATCAGAATCATTGTTAAGTGTTAGAACTAATAGAAATTGATATGTTGGGGAAAAGATTGGTTAGATATAATTAGTGAAATAAATGTTTATATAAAAGAAAATACTGAAGTTATAACAAGGTCTTGTTATAAATATAGCATTGGCTAAAGTTGTTCTTTGCTACTGGTACACTGACTGCATAATAACATTTTACTTGCATTGAATAAGAACCTCTAACTACTGCTTCAGAGTTTCTTATCATTAAAACTTGAAAGTTATACCTGGTTTAAAATAGAAAAATTAGAAAAATTAGAAAAATTCACTTGTATGTAAAAAGTCACAAATCATGAAATGGTTTTTTATAATTCCTCTTGGAATTATTTTCAATTCCTTTTTTAAAGGAAAATTTTAGTAATATATACAGCCTAGAGTGGGAAAAGAGGCAAAACTTGTTAGAAGTAAAAAAAGATCCAAAGTATTCTTACACAATTATGATTACATTAAATATGTATTAGTTTATTTGGTGACATATCGACATAAAAGAGAATACATTTTGATATAATTCAAAACAAGACATTACATTTTTTCTTCCTGATTGCTATGATGAAAATAAACATTATAACCAGCATGAAGAAGAAAAACTATTACTAATTGCAGCTTAGATTTTAAGTAAAATGAAGGTCATTAGAAATTTCCTGGAAACCATTCAGATTGCCTACCAGGAAGTGGTAGCTAACAGGACATCTAATCCTCCTGTGTTAAATTAGTGAAAACAGACTGGAGTTTTAATGACTTGTGTTAGATTTAGTCTGATGCTTACCTTACTCTATCAAGGTAGCTAATATTCTTTGCAAATCATTTTTGTTTGAATATTATTGTGCAAAACTAGAACTGAAAATAATCCTTAACATCTCTCCATCCAGCCATCCAGCCATCTATCCATCCATCCATCCATCCATCCAGCCAGCCAGCCAGTCAGCCAGCTAGCCAGCCAGTCAGCCAGTCTTATTTCCATCTCTCCACATGCAGCTATAGTTTGGAGTCTAATTTATAATGAAATAAGAGAACATAGAATAGAAACAAAGCAGTAGGAATTGGAAGTGAAACATGATTCGATAAACTGAAAGAAATTTCTCCTAGAACATGGACTGCTGATTTTATGATACTTTGGGTTGTGAATTTAGTCTTATTTTTAATAGCATCCTCTTATCTCAATAAAGAGAAAAGCAAAGCTGAATGAATGTTAAGTAAGAATACTTTTCAGAACATAAACTTAAGTCTGACTTAACTCTGCATTATAGTGGGAGAAATGGGTAATTGATTTAGAGATTTTTAGCATTACTTTTTCATTTAACCTGAATTATTAGTCAACTTAATGAGAATGACATCTCTGGAACTATTAAGAGTGACAGAGTAAAACTAAAGAGAGTATGTATATATGCTCCAATTGGTGTAGAAAAAATTTTGTATACACAGAAAATTGCTGAAGGTTCTTTTTATAATCAAAGTAACATTGCATTACGGCATTATAGAAGTGTCAGGTGTGAATCATTAAAAATCAACACATGCATATATTAAATTCACTGCTAAAAGTCCAATTCAAAGAAGTATATTTAATAAACTATTAACATATTGACTCTGTAGTGGGAAATGAAGACTTTGGGGCAGGGACTGATTTTTAGTTGTTGTACCTTATAGCTTGCATTCTAGATATTTTTAACCACTTGTATCCACTGATTTTTTTTAAAAAATGCTAGTTTTTTCCCCAGAGAGATAGTATAGTGTGAATGGCATTTAATTTGCATGTGACCAACCTGGGTTTGATTCCCCAGCATCCTATATTGTCCCCAGAACTCCACAAAAGAGATGCTTGAGCTCAGAGGCAGAAATAAGCTCTGACGTCAAAAAAAGAAAAACCAAAAGTAGTCTTTTTCCCTTTTTCTGTTTTATTTTTGTTTGCTTTTGAAGCAAGACTGGTAGAGCTCAAGGCTGGCTTTGTGCTCAGGGATAATTCGTGGCAAACTCTAGGATCATACGGAGTGCCAGAGATTGATATCAGGCTGGCTTCTTGTGACGCAAATGCAAGACATGTGTCCTTCCTGATGTCCTTCCTGGTGTCTCTTGCCCCCTACTAAAAGATTACTTTTAGAAAGAGTGAAGTAAGTCTTCAATAATATGAAAAAACAAATAAATAAATAAAATGGGGCTGAAGTGATAGTACATTGATTAGTGCATTTGCCTTTCACACAGTCAACCAGGGTTGGATCCGGGACATCCCAAATAGTCTCCCAAGCACCAATTGGAGTAATTCCTGAGTGCAGAGCCAAGGGTAACCCCTGAACATCACTGGGTGTGACCCCCAAAACCAAGAATTTTAAAAATAATCAGATAAATACATCAGGTTCCCTATTGAACAAGGGGAAAATAAATGATATTAATTACCTAGCTTCTGAATTTTATTGGTAGGATTAGGGAGAAACTATAACATTTGGTGTGGAATGGTGTAGGGCATAGATGAATACTATTGGTAGACAACAATAATTAACAGTTTAGTTCTTGAAGTTACTAGTATTAATTGACAGAATGGGGCTGGAGCGATAGCACAGCAGGTAGGGCATTTACCTTGCAAGCAGCCAACATGGCCGACCGGAGTTTGATTCTTCCGCCCCTCTCGGAGAGCCCAGCAAGCTAGCGAGAGTACCTCACTTGCGCGGGCAAGCTACCCATGACATATTTGACATGCTGAACACATTAACAATTGTCACAATGGAGACGTTACTGGGCCCGCTAGAGCAAATTGATGAACAACGGGAGGACAGTGACGGTGACAATTGACAGAATAGCAACAGAATGACTATAGTTTGCACACATTCTTTTGATATTAGAATTCTTGAAATATATTGGGGACTCTAAAACTACTTGTCTATTTGACTTGTGTTCACTAGTAATTTTTTATTTAGAAATTAAGCATGAGAGAATTTAAACATATCAGTAATTTCAAATTTCTTTTATGCCCATTAACATTTTTATGAAAAATAATTTAGTGAGAAAAGTGATATTTGTTTTGATTATTTTCTCTTTGGTCCACACCTGGTAGTGCTTGGAACTTGGGGTTCTTCCCAGAAGTGCAAAAGGACTCTGTGCTACCACTGCAAGGGACCAAATTCTGTTGTCCTGCATGCCAAGTACATATCCCAGACCCATTGAGCTATCTCGCTCTGAGTTTTGTGAACTATACCTGGACTCTCTAAGGCCAAAAGCTTAAAGTAAACTTGATCATAATTATCTTCAGAAGAAATCAATTTGCCAATAATAACTACAAAGATAATAACTAGAGAGTTCAAAGATACTATGAAGAACCTAAGTTAAATTGCTAGTTTGAAGAAGTTAGCTGCTTTCTTCCCTGGAACCAAAATATTAGTGTAATAAACATGAGTTATAGAGTTTGTCAGACACAGGCTTGAATCATATTCTAAATTGAGAAATGTATTCATCCTATTTTACTTTTAAGTTTCTAACCTATGAAGCCAAAAACTAGATTGAGTTTAGGATTATCATCAATGATTGCAAGGTGACTGGAAAAAAATAGGTGTTCAAGAAATAGTAGTTTCTGCGTAGAACTAGCAAACAATATTTAGATATAGGTCACTTATGGACTTATGGAGCGATAGCACAGCGGTAGGGCGTTTGCCTTGCACGCAGCCAACATGGCCGACCCAAGTTCGATTCCTCCGCCCCTTTCTGAGAGCCCGGCAAGCTACCGAGAGTATCTCGCCCGCACGGCAGAGCCTGGCAAGCTCCTCGTGATGTATTCGATATGCCAAACACAGTAACAACAAAGTCTCCAACGGAGATGTTACTGGGCCCGCTCGAGCAAATCGATGATCAACGGGAGGGCCTTTACTTTACTTTTATGGACTTAACACCATTCACTAACAAAACATAATTTTACGTGGAATTTATTAGACATATATGTGATTAAGAGAAAGTCCTAACAGTTCGTGAAAGGAGTACTAACATATTTGTTAAATTTTTGGTATAGTTTATGTAATTGGGCTGGAGCGATAGTACAGCGGGTAGGGCATTTGCCTTGCATGCAGCCAACCTGGCCGCCCCAGTTTCAATTCCTCTGCCCCTCTTGGAGAGACCTACAAGCTACCAAGAGTATCTCACCCGCACGACAAAGCCTGGCAAGCTATCCGTGACGTATTCAATATGCCAAACACATTGCAACAAGTGTCACAATGGAGACTTACTGGGCCTGCTCGAGCAAATCGATGAAAAATGGGAGGACAGTGACAGTGATAGTTTTTGTAATCAATATTTTCTCAATAAAAATAGCATTTAGTTGATTGATTATCAACTAATACTTTTCAGGAAAATTAAGTCTCATGAGACTAGCCTAGTCAGTTTGATTTCCATCTTCTTTTTAGTTAACATTATATAAATGTATATATAACTATATATATATATATATAAACATGTACAACTGATTCTAAACATTTATGTAACTGTGATTTTGGGGTATGACTTTATGCCTCTTCAAAATATATGTCATTACACCACAATCATCACCAAAGTATTCTCCATCACAGTTCATTGGTCTCCATGCTGCCTTCAGTTCTCATACTTAAGTCCCTCATTCCCCATTCTTCTTCTGACAATCTCAGGTCTGCCCAGTCATTGGGCTTGTTTGTTATTGGTTTTGTCTGTACCCTGGTTTTGTTCTTTTATACCCATTTGTGAGAAAAAAACATCCAGTATTTGTCTTTGTCCTTATTTCATTTGTTCATGACTCTCTCCAGTTTCATGCTATTGTAAAAGGCAACATTTCTTTTATAGTTGAATATTTCTTCTGTATATATACCACATTCAAAAATTCATTTATCTGTTGTTAAACATGGGTTATTTTGGTATCTTTGCCATTGCATACAGTGCCGCAGTGAACATAGATGTTCATTTGTCTTTTCAGATGACTGTGGTTTTTGGTTTGAGTGTGTGTGTGTGTGTGTGTGTGTGTGTGTGTGTGTGTGTGTGTTTGATAGAATCCCAAGAATAGAATTGCTGGATCATATATTCAATCTATCTCATTATTACAGATAATTTGGATATTATATGACCCCCAAACATATATAGTATCATTAAATCATCTTTTAAGCCAAATAATCTTACCTCAATCTTTGAAACTTTTCATATAATTTTGGTTCTGGTATTTTATTATTATACTTGCTAAAACAGAGGGGTCTTGCTATAAAATGTAATTTTCACATATAACTTTTGTAGGGGCTGGAGCAATAGCACAGAGAATAGGGTGTTTGCCTTGCACGCAGCCATCCCGGGTTTGATTCCTTCGCCCCTCTCAGAGAACATGACAAGCTACCGAGAGTGTCTCTCCCACACGGTGAAGCCTGGCAAACTCCTCTTGATGTATTAGATATGCCAATTTGCTGTGAGGCGTTACTGGTGCCTGCTTGAGCAAATTGATGAACAACAGGAGGACAGTGCTACTGCTACTGCTAGTGCTAGTGTGATAGATTTTAGTTTAAGTCATATCCATTTATTATTTTATAATTAATCATATACTTTGGTTAACATGTATAATAATTGTACAATATAATATATAATAACAAAAAACAAACAAACACTGTCCTATTGTTCATTGATTTTGCTCAAGCGGGCCCAGTAACGTCTCCATTCTTTTGAGACTTCTTGTTACTGTGTTTGGCATATCAAATATGTCACGGGTAGCTTGCCAGGCTTTGTCGTGTGGGCAAGATACTCTCGGTAGCTTACCGGGCTCTCTGAGAGGGGTGTAGGAATCAAACCCGGCTGGGCTGGCTGCACGCAAGTCAAACACCCTACCACTGTGCTGTCAAGCTCCCCATGATATATTCAATATGCCAAACACAATAACAACAAGTCTCATGATGGAGACGTTACTGGGCCCACTCGAGCAAATTGATGAACAATGGGAGGACCGTGACCGTTTCCTATAATAACATGTATAATGATTTTATACACTGTCACTATCACTGTCCTCCTGTTGTTCATCAATTTGCTTGAGCGGGCCCAGTAACATTGTGAGACTTGTTGTTACTGTGTTTGGCATATCGAATACTTCACTGGTAGCTTGCCAGGCTTTGCCAGGTGGGTGAGATACTCTTGGTAGCTTGCCGGCTCTCCAAGAGGGGTGGAGGAATTGAAGGTGGAGGATTTTATACAATAGCATAAAATTATTTTTATACATTACTTTCATTGGCACTATTTCACATTAGTGTTTTTATTTGGATAAATATGTGTATATTGCCTTGAGCGATAACACAGTGGGTAAGGTGTTTGCCTTTCATGTGGCCGACCTGGGTTCAATTCTTCTGTCCCTCTCAGAGAGTCCGGCTAGCTACTGAGAGTATCCTGCCTGCACAACAGAGCCTGGCAAGCTCCCCGTGGTGTATTCAATATGCCAAAAACACTAACAACAAGTCTCACAATGGAGATGTTACTGGTACTCGCTCTAGCAAATCAATGAAAAACAGGAGGACAGTGCTATAGTGCTACATATGTATAGATTAAAATATATACAATTCTGATAATAGTTATATACTCTTATTATTAGAAGAAAGATTCTTGGGATAGTAATTGCTCTCAGTTCTGTGTATGGGCCCAGTAATGCTATGTGCTGCCTAGCAGCTGTAGGTGTCAGGATGTGCCTTCACTGTTTTCTTACCTCAAGTCAGCTTTTGACTAAATTCTCATAGGATACATATGTCACATCCAGAACTGCCCCTTAGTACTAGACCTCCAATGTGTTTATTATTTAGGTCATTTGTCTGAATTTTAAAAATTGTTAGGCTAACCACTTAATAAACTTGTGTATTTTCATCCAAATGGTGTTCTTATGAATAAGAACTTTGAAATAGGCATAAATTGTGCATTATTCACTACATTTTAAAATGTGTTGCTACAGTTGGTAATTGCTTCTGAGTGCATATTTAATGCACTGAAGAAATTTGATGCAATTATTCTGTTTATTTGTGATTCTCCCTCAATCCAAATATCTACATTAAACTATTGGAAAAGAAAACTACAGAGAATTTAGGTCATTTAAAAAATGCACACATTTTATGAACTCTCCTTTAAACTTGTTTCACATTAGTCAAAATAAAATTAGAATGGATCCAACCATTGTAAAGGATAGGGTTCAAAAGTTTAGGTAATTTAAATAGAATTAATTTTTAAATATAACTTTAAAGAGACTAGACCAATTATTAAAGCTACAGTCTTACAAAAGTCAATGAGAGAAATTTTTAACTGAGTTCAAGATTTAGATTTTTTTAGCTTTAGATAAATTATTTTCTCTCATTTCTTTTCAGTTCTTAGGAGTTGATTACACCCAGAAATGGATGGAATAGAGGCAAGTTGGTAGCTCTTAGAAAGTCTGTAAAAATGGTATAAACCATGGAAGAAAGGTCTGAATCTGCCTCTTCTATGAGTGCCCACCATTTTTAAAACTGAGAGAATTTGGGTACTGAAAAAGATCTCTAAAGCTAAAAGGGTCTGAAAATACAAAGAGTGCAAGAGGGGTACAGCTTTTGTAGACCCACTTTTTATTTTCTCCTTTGATCATAAGCTAGTACGATAAGTGGATGTTTCACAGAAATAGTTCAATATTGTAAAATGGCTTGGTCAAGAAATAGAACATGACAGTAAAGCACAAATATTAAATGGTAAGAAGAAGCACTATATCTATTTTGTTCAAGTTAGTATGCAACTCTTTATTATATATGTCTTAATAGTGTTCTTAAACCTCTCTCCAGGAGGATGGAGTGGATGAGACTTAAAATCAGATCTATTCCATAAGTTTAAAAAGGTGCTTCTTCATATTATAATAATGAGAGCCCTATGGTCTTATGCTTAAAGGAAAGAGTTACAATCCTGTTAACATTTGTTTAACTAGGCTTCCATCACAACAGGTGCACAATTATTTTTATGAGTAAAATATTATCAGTCTTCAAAATTAGCCGGGGCAAAATGCAAGTTGTCTGATTAAATAATCAGAGTTGATACTTAAAATACATTTGATTTCCCCAGGAATTTTAAAATGCAAAGTCCCAGTCTCTTATTCTGATATGTTAAAGGGAGTTACAAGAATGATAATTGTTTGTAGTATGTAAGAAGTAGTTTGTAATAGTTTGCTGTATGTATGCCGTATAGCCAATTGACATTGTAAATCATGCACCTAGTTTTCTATGTTCCACACAGTCAATTGACATTGGAAATCAAGTAACTAAAATGTAACTAATTATTGCATATATTTTAAGATCTTAATCTAGTTATATGTAGTATTATGCTTCATAAGAAGTCAGTAAAAAAGTGTCCCTTTTCTTTGGAAGGTTACTTAAAATTCTGTTAGAAGTCACGTTTGTTTAGCAAGTTGAAATCCAGTGTTTTCTTATTTAAATTTAAGTTTCATAGGGTAAAAGTGTAAAACTATAAATGTCAGGTCATTAAATTTATTAATCAAATATATAGCTAAGGCACGGAATGTCTTAGGGACTTTGTATAAACATCCACACGTGGTGATAAAATCAAACTAAACAAAGGACAGTTTGGCATACATGTGTGTGTGCGCGCATGGGCGCACCTCCCCCGCCCCCACACACCCTTGAACCGTATAGAAGTATTCTCTCAAAGGCACCTTCACCATGGCTTAGCAATGCTACAAAAGTACAGATGTCAGAAACCAATTACAGACAGGTAACTGTGTGTTTTCATATCCAAATCTATTTGTCAATCAGGAGAGTGCAATGAATCAAGAGAGGGATCTCAAATATAAACCGCAGAGGAAGGCAGAGCATCTGGAATGGGTCCAAGCCACAAGAATTAGGGCAGGGATAGAGTTGGAATCAAAACCATCCATGTGTACATGCCTCCCGTCTTTGACCAACTTTCAAATAGACTCAGAAGTAGTGATTATTGGAGAAAACTGAATCTTCTCTACGGAAGGCTGTCTGTTAGAAGATTTGTTAGAAATGTGGTTACTTACAGGAGAGTGATTTGAAAGACATCTAACAGATCTTTACAAATGATTTCTCTGAAATTAGTTCATAATGACCACCTTAAATTAAACTTTAAAAGTTTTAAAAGAAAATCCCAAAGTATGTACATATACCCCAAATACACTTACGTGAGTACAAAATATATGGTTTACAGATTTACCAATACATGAATGCCTATATATGATTGTATTAGCAATGAGTACATTTTGCTACTTGAAATTTATCTCTGTTAATTTTTAGCTTATTGGAATATTTTGTTTCATCTGGGCTCAAGGATACATTTTAACTCAAGTTAGTAAAACTGTTTCTACTGTTTAAATATGCAAACTTTTGTGCTCTGGTTGCAAGATTTCAAGAGACAGAGAAGTATACAAAGAGCGTTTTACATAATTCTATATGTCTAGAAGTTTTTCCATGCTGAAATGCAGGGAAACCTACAGAGACCCTAAAGTTTAAGTTGGTAACATCAAGGGAGCATAAATAGAAGTTTATTAAGAAAGCTAAAGAAAATGAAATGAACACGACTATTCTGTGGTTTTGCTTAAACACAGGCTTTCACATCCATTGAGAGTCCTGGATTTTTTGCTAACTGGTTACTGAAAGGAGCTCTTTTATTTTTCCAACCATAGTTTAATGCCAATAGGCATTTGCCTCAAAGTATGATGGCTGTTTTCTATCCTTTATTATGACTATGTATTTCTCAGCTACAGTTACCATGGTTCAAGGTTACCTTCCCACATGGATACAAAAAGTGTTTTTACTGGAGTACTTGTCCTTCATCTTTTTCTATGTTCTATTTAGTTTTGTTACTGGCATGGAAGAAGAGGCTCATGACTACCTGTTTGGTGCTCTCAGTGCAGGGGTCATCTTTTAAATATTTTAAATATTTACAAAGGCTCATCTGAGATGGGATCAGAATTAATACCACCCCCCCAAAAAACCCCCAAATGAATAAGAAGTGATGAAAGAGATGAAAGAAAATGCTAGAGGAGATATTTATGATTCTTTTTGTTTCCAGGCTAAGAAAGAGTTCACTTAAGATTGCAAGAAGGGTTCCAAGGAGATTTTCAGTATTGCATTTTAAAAAACAAACCAAAAAAATTAAAAACAAAACAAAACAAAAAAAACACTAGAGGTAGGACCAGGAAAAAAAAAATTCCCCTTCTACCTCTCATGATGACTGATTCTTATTGTGGTTGACCCTGGAAAAACTTTACTAGAACGATAATCTCAGAATCAGGAAGGATTCTTTAGAATTCATCTCACCCATTTTTAGGCTTTCAAGAAGGAATGCATTTGTAGAATTTCACTCAATCCACAAATCTTTTTTGAATGCTGATTATTTACCCATCATTGTATTAAGCAATATTGTATTTTTTTCTACCAGTTAGACATGAGAAATTCCTGTTCTTAACCTACACAGAAGCAAGAGACAAAGGTGCTGAGAAAAGCAAGGACTAACATTTATTGGACAAATATTGTGTGTAATAGTGGCTTTTACTTTTTTTTAAAACCTCACTTTATCCCCAAACCACTGCCTTGCAGTTTCATCATTGTCATCCTTTTCTGGAACAGAGAGCCAGATGCTCAGGTAAAAGTAGTTTTTTTCAAGATACCAAGATAATAACGACCAATTCAGGATATTAATCAAGGACTATACGGTGCTCTATTTTAGACATTTGCCACGAAGACATCCTAGTATGTATTCTGTGACTCATTATTTAAATACAGATTTTTTATGCTATCACAAATATCCAATACTATTCACTGAGCTAAATAAATAGAAAGCGAAAATGAAAATCAGACAAGCAGTAAATAAGTTATTCTCCAAATAAGAGCATGCTGTGTACATTTCCTGTGGTGGGAGGGGGAAATTTGGGCCACCCCGGTGTTTCTACTCCTGATTCAACTCAGGGATCACTCCTGGCAGAACTCAGAACCATACGTGGTGGCAGGGATTGAACACCATGCAAGGCAGGCATCCTACCCACTGTATTATCACTCCTGCCCTCTACGTCATATTCTTTTTTTTTTCTTTTTGGGTCACACCCAGCGATGCACAGGAGTTACTCCTGGTTCATGTACTCAGGAATTACTCCTGGCGGTGTTCATGGGACCATATGGGATGCTGGGAATTGAACCTAGTTTGGCTGTGTGCAAGGCAAACGTCCTACCCGCTGTGCTATTGCTCCAGCCCCTCTATGTCATATTCTTAACTATTGCTTGCTGTCTACTGTTTTTTTTTGAGATTTGTGGAGTCATTTTAACTTTTTAATACCTAGTGTTCTTTTGAAGTTCTGCTGTTGTGTGTTTCCCCTTTTCTATTAATTCATATTTTTCAATTTTGAGAAAAAGTAATTGTTAAATTTTATATCAAGTAATATTCCTATAGCTTTAGTGTAAATTAGATCTTCAATTCAAGGATGAATCATCATTTGCTATTGAAATATTGACAAAATGCCTGAATGTGTCATGAGAATAATAGTAGATTATAATCTTTTAAAACTGTAGATATTTGAAATTTGTATTATATGGAATTTACATTAATACACAATAAATACTTTGTTTCTATCATGATAGGATATTAATAAATAATTGTTTTCTCTTTTTTATAGTGACCCTTTACTACTATGCCTATAGTCATAGCTCAGTCTTTCATTTTATATTAATTTTTCTAATATATATGAATATACTTTAAAAATAAGCTTTATTTTCTTTTGATCATCAGGGAAACTAGTGTTTGGAATTACAAGTGTTTTGAGGTTGGAGTTATACATTGGAACTACATATTGGTATTCTGGAGAAACTCTGGCACATATACAAGGAAATTTATTGTGGTATTGTTTATAATAGAAATAAAAATAAAAATAAAATCATGATAAAAGTAGAGGGGAGCGATATATAACAACATGTTCAAATTTTAAAACCTGGTATGAAATAAAAAACTTTTATATATAACATGATATCAACCAACTGAAAACATGTGAAGTAATACATTTCAAATTTTCTTATAAATAGATATATATAGTAATAGTGTACAAATAGGTATGACATTGATATAACTAAATTTAACAGATATAACAAATAAAAGCAAGTTTTACCTTGGTGGCACAGAAAGCAACAAGAAAATTTTAAATTGCTATTTTTTTTTACCTGGCATTAGAGCCACCAACATTTGTCATATTGTCCCTAGAACTGGCTTCACCAAGAGCAGCATTCAAGGTTGCTTAAATAGTCTTTGTTTAAAGTGTTGCTTTTGGACTCTTGATTTTCTGTCACAGGCTGAATTTGAGTATCTGGATTTTTAGACTTCCATTTGACGAGCTATTTTTTTTTAACCAAAATAAAAATTTCTTATTAACATAAAATTTTGGGTAATAATCATGGGCTAATCCTACAAATTTTAACCTATTTTCATTATTAATATTTTCATTACTCCACTCCTATGTGAAAGTTTTTGAAAGGATTTTATATACTAGGCAGGGGGACACAAATATGACTAAGATATTATTTTTCTTTTTAAGAAGCTCACAGCCTGTTATAGCACATGGATAAGTAACTCTTAACTTTCACTAAAAGAAAAACTCTCTCCTTTGTTGTGGTTTTTCGTGACGCCCTGGTGGGACACATGCTTAGTTGTGTTGCTTGTTCATTGGGTTATGGTACTTGCAGGAGTCTAACCCTGGG
Organism: Sorex fumeus; assembly: GCF_029834395.1. Lineage (NCBI taxonomy): Eukaryota > Metazoa > Chordata > Mammalia > Eulipotyphla > Soricidae > Sorex > Sorex fumeus. The sequence continues at coordinate 1,326,104 of NW_026606087.1, forward strand.
GGCTGACATATGTGCTCACTGGAGGTTGTGGTCATGGGGCTCACATACATTCTGATTGTAGTGCCACTAGAGGCTGTTGTGGTGATTACATATGTACTCATGTGTGATGGGTCCATACTCCTGGGCCATGGTGCTTGCACATCTTTCATTCTGGTGGTTCCTTGAGCACACCCAGCTGAGTGTCAGTTAACACTGTTGCGGGCTGGAGCTCTCAGATAGCTGAGCTTTGTGAATCACTGTCTGTACATGTGGTTAGCATTGGGGTCAAATTGACAGCCAAATTCATGCTTGCAAAGGCAGGTACTTTTAGCCATAGAGCTGTATCCAGGTCCTATAAAGTATTTTTTTTTTAGTTTATACACTAGATGATGTTAAAGTGGAATTGATTAAAAATATTGTTTCTTCCTCTTCAAATTCTATGAAAGGATTATCTTTCAAAGTATCAGATTTAGTTGCATTTACAGATCAATGTCACATTTTGTTTAATACCTTAAATTCATGAAAACTCTTAGTATTTTTAAATACTTAATATATATAAATATTTAATGTAGTTATTTTTAAATAAATCAAAAACAATTTTTAGTCTAGGCCTCTTTTAAAAATTATTTATTAACTGAATCAATATTTGATTGTCCTCGCCACTGGGGCCCCTTGGGCGGGAGTGGGTTGAGCTTTCCTCCCCGCCCTGACCAGGGCTCCAGAAGCCAAAGACCTCCAGGACCAGCCACCACCATGCTGAGACCACTCTCCGCACACATGAAGGTACTGGCAGAGGGACAAAGTCACGCGGGTTCCGGGGCCGAGATCTCCAAGCCTACTCGGATTTGGGGCCGAGCATCCTCCACCCAGATCCTCCAAATTCCAGTAGGCGGGGGTCACACCCACCAACTGGCCCCCTGGCGCCGTGTAATCCCATCAACGGCCAAGACTCAGAGACCACGAAAAACAGTTCCCGGAACCGCGCGGCCGCAAATGCAGCCACGCGATATCTTATTATAACATCTTATTATCTCACTCCTACTTTGGACAAACTGGCAGGCTACCAAATGTAGCCTGCCCACATGGCAGAGTCTGGCAAACTCCCCGTGGCGTACACAATATGCCAAATACCAGTAACAATGATGGGTCTCTTTCTCCTAAAGAGCCTTGAATATAATCTCAGGGCTAGGATGAAGGAGACGTTACTGGGGCCCGCTCGAGGCAATCGACAATTAACAGGATCATTTGTGATTTTGTGATTTGTGAATTGAATCAAAGTTAGATACACAAAGTTGTTCACGATTGGGTTTTAGTCATATAATGTTCCAACACCTGTCATTTCATCCGTGTACATTTCCCACCACCAATGTTGCTAGTTTCCCTATTATTGTCGTATTGATCCCTTCTCTATCGTAATTGCCCTTCACTCATCATACACTGTGGCAAGCTTCCAAACATTGACCAGTCCTTCTCAAAGTTTACAAGAAAAAACCCCCCATAAAACCCCATAAAAAAATGGAGAGTTGAAAAGGACAGAAGCTTCCTCAAAGAAGAAATTCAAATAGTCAAAGGCATATGAAAAATGCTCTATATCACACATAATCATGGAGATGAAAATCAAAATAGAGTAAGATATCATCTCACACCACAGAGACTGGCACACATCCAAAAGAACAAGAGCAACCAGTGCTGGCGTGGATGTGGGGAGAATGGGACTCTCCTTCACTGTTGGTGGGAATGCTGACTTGTCCAGCCTTTTTGGAAAACAATATGGACATTCCTCAGAAAACTAGAAATTGAGCTTTGATTTGACTCAGCAGTACCACTTATAGGAATATATCATAGGAATATATCATAGGCTGGAGCAATAGCACAGTGGTAGGGCATTTGCCTTGCACGCAGCCAACATGGCCGACCCGAGTTCGATTCCTCCGCCCCTCTTGGAGAGCCCGGCAAGCTACCTAGAGTATCTCGCCTGCACTGCAGAGCCTGGCAAGCTCCCCATGACGTATTCGATATGCCAAACACAGTAACAACAAAGTCTCTAATGGAGACGTTACTGGGCACGCTCAAGCAAATCGATGATCAACGGGAGGGCCTTTACTTTTACTTTATCATAGGTTCAGCAGTACCACTTATAGGAATATATCCAAAAACACACAACAGAAACATCATCTGCAACTCTATGTTCATTGCAGCACTATTCACAATAGTCAGAATCTGGAAACAACCCAAGTGTCCGAGAACAGACAACTGGATAAAGAAACTATGGTACATCTACACAATGAAAAATGTGCAGCTATTACAAACAATGAAGTCATGAAATTTGCTTTATAAATGTATGGATATGGTGATTATGGTGCTAATGAAATGAGTTAGGAGAGGGAAAGATATAGAATGAGAGGGACAGATATACAATGAATGTACTCATTTGTGAGGTATCAAACAAAACTATGAGACTAATATCCTAAACTTCTTTTTTTGAGCTATGCATGTATACATCCAATTTTCTACTGTAAATTTCTACTTGAAGTGTTTATTTTATTTAGTTATTTATTTATTTTTAGCATTATTTGACACTAGGGCATGTGCTACATGGCAGACTATGAGCCCAGTGAGGCCAGCTTCAGTACTGCTAGCTCTTCTTTTATGACTGCTGAGACCAGTGTTCAGATCTGATGGGAAAGGGACATATAGGGTTCTTGCTTAAACAGTTTACATTTAATTTAAATAAAATGGGACCCTTGATTTTTTAAAAATTTTTATTAGTGAAACACCATGAGGTACAGCGTAGACTTACAAATTTTTGTGCTTGGGTTTCAGTTATACAGGGATCGGGTACCCATCCCTCTACCAGTGCCCATTCTCCACCACCACTGATCCCAGTATCCCTCCCACCCCCATCCCCCCATCTGTACTTAAATTCTTTTTCATCCCAGTAAAAGATAACTCAGTCCTTCTAGACACTCAGATTGCAAGACCTTGTAATCAACCTGATTGTTACTGTGAGGTACATTCTCCATTTGTCCCTTTGTGTACCTTCTAAACTCATTCTAGTCTCGGAGAACCCTACTTCTGCAGACTCTAAGGCAAATTGCCTTCTTCTTCCACTTCTTAGTGAGTATGACCAACAAGAGACACTGAGACCAGGCAGGAGAGAGGAAGGTTGAAGTCTTCTTCCTTCTCCTTTCTGGGTATCTATTGGTTTGTTGTGACTCTTCCATGACACTTTTCTTACAGCTACTTTCTACAGGTTCCAGGAATCATTCTCTCTCCTGTTGTTTCTACCCTAGCTCTATTGACAGGTCCAAGTTCCCAGATAAAGGTTTAATCTCATAATACAATGCCCCACTTGACACAGCAATCACAATGGAGTGATAGTACAGGGATTAAGACACTTGCCTTGCATTCAGCCAACTCCAGTTTTATTCCTGACACTATGTATAGTCCTCAGAGCACCATCAGGAATAACCCTGAGCAAAGACCCAGAAGTAAGTCATGATCACTGTGAAGATATGGCACAACCTTCCAAATAAAAACAATAAATACTGATTACCAACAATGGAGTTCCAGTTTTCTATACTCCTATACAACTTGCTTCAACTAAAGGTTTCATGGAATGCCAAATTTTACTGTTTCCTATAATGTAGCACATAAAACTAAGGGGAACACTTTACTTTCTATTATTTATTTATAAAGGATTTGGGTTGGGGAGTAAGGCCTCCCAAACAATGATCAGGAGACCTGGAGAACCCTTCTGGTGATTCTTGGCCAGTGAGGCCAGTGGTTTCATGTAAAGGCCATAGGATGTACTTGTACTACAGTGACAGGGATTACCGGAGGCACCCTGGCTGTGCTTAGTGACCTCCTGGATCACACCTAGCAGTGCTCTGGGTTCTCCATGTTTGTGTAGAGCAATGCAATAGGTACCAGGTGGTGCTGGGCACTGGGGTCAGCCACAGTAAGACATACACCTTTACCCTCGAACTACTTCTCAAGCACTCTATATGGACAGTTTTTAAGGAATAAACTAGTAGCCAGATGATTATAGTAACTTCTAGGAACATATCTGTATTATTAAGAACAAATATGTGACTGCAGTTTTGACTCCATGAAACCTGGGTGTTGACCTTCTCCCACCCCCATAGAATTATTTGTTCTTATCTTCTCCTCCTTTTCTTCCTCCTCCTCCTCCTTCTTCATGCTTCATTGTTCCTCCTCCTCCTCCTCCTCCTCCTTCTTCTTCTTCTTCTTCTTTTTCTTCTTCTTCTTCTTCTTCTTCTTCTTCTTCTTTCTTCTTCTTCTTCTTCTTCTTTTCTTCTTCTTCTTCTTCTTCTTCTTCTTCTTCTTCTTCTTCCTTCTCCTTCTTTTTCTTCTTTCTTTTTCTTCTTTCTTCTTCCTCCTCATCCTCCTCCTTTACTTCATCCTCCCTTCCTCCTTTACCTCCTCCTCCCTTTCTCCTCCTCCTCTTTCCTTCTCCTCTTCTTCTCCTCCCCCTCCTCCATTTCTTCTCTTCTCCTTCTCCTCCTACTTCTTTTCCCCCTCCTACTTCTCTTTCTCCTTACTCCTTTCTCCTTTTTCCTTCTTTTACTCATTTTTCTTCCTCTTCTTCCTCATCTTCCTTCTCCTCTTCTTCCCCCCTCCTCCTTCTACTTCTTCCTCCCCCTTCTTCCCCTTCCCTATCCTCCTTCCCCACCTCCTCCTTTTCTCCCTTCTCTCCTCCACTTCCTCCTCATTCTCCTTCTATCATCCCCCTTTTTTTGGGGGGCACACATAGAGCGATACTCAGACTTTTTCTTGATCTGCATGCATAAGGATCCCTTCAGAGATAATTGATCCTGAAGGGATAATATGTGGTACTAGAGATTCAACCAAGATTGACCTCATGCAAGACAAGTATATTTCCCCTTGTACTATTTTTGGGCGCCACTTTATTTTACTTTTTTAAGAGAATGTTTTAAAAGTCCACTTAATCACTTAACTTCCCGTTAGTCATCGATTTGCTCGAGCGGGTGCCAGTAACATCTTCATTTGTCCCTGTCGCGTGCTAGTGTAGCCCAATGGCATCTGTTCGCTCTGGAAACATGAAGGGTCTCATACCGATCGTTCATGATCTTGACGAAGAAGTCTGACATCTGGTAGGTGGGCGGCCACGCGGTCTTTTGACATCCCGTGGAATCCAGTTGGTAACAGCTCTAGTCCAGCGGTCATCTTTAAATCTCATTACGTGACCAGCCCATCTGATTTTCAACACCTTGGCAAATGAGACAGCGTCCCTGATTCTTGATCGTCGTTTAAAAGTCCAAATTAAAAACATTCTGCTGGTCAATCATTTATTCTTTCAGGTGCAAATAATATTCAGAGGGAAAAAAGCAATTAGTTTGGAGCACAGTGAGACACTCAAGTGTTTCTTCTCAGGGAAACAATTTTATCTGTATAATATCCTATTACTAGCATAACTGTATGAAGGAGATCAAAGGTAGACCTGGGATTTCAAAAGGGACATTCTGGTTCTAGATCTTATGCTTGCTAACACTTTACTATGCTGCTTCCTCAATCTGATTATTATGAAAATATAAAAATAAAACTCTGAACTTATAAATAAAACTGTGATACATAAAAGATAAGAATTATATGTCCTCATTTAAGGAATAACATAAATTCAACATGTTCTGCTTTTAGTCTGGTAAAATAGGGCTTTGATGTTTTGAAACATTAAATGTTTTGAAACATTAAAAGATAAAAATTGATTTTGTGCATTAGTGAATTTTCTGATCAAACTGGCATTAATAAAACTGTATCGTAAAAGATACCATGCTTTTAAAATTCAGTGGTTTACCCTCATCATTAACTAAAGAAGCTCACATGAAAAGTTGATGCTGTGTTGTATGTTATTATATAATTATGTAATATGTAACTAATATATAATGTTTGCCTAGTGAATAATATACGTTCATACTACTTGATAACACAACTGATTTTTTCAAAAAGTCTTGGTAGATTTTTTTCCTACCAAGATCATATTAATGATCTTTTCAGATGAGTCTCTTAAAAGCTAATTAGAGCTGGGCAGAACCCTCAAAAGGCTTGAGTGAATGTTACGCTTGCATAAGACACTGTGTTCTACCCTTAGTACTGCAATAACACTGGCTATAGCCCTGTGGCTACCAAGTGTTTCCAGGCACTCTGGGCACAAATTGTGAACTGTTTTGTTTGCAAGCTGGGGCAACTATCATCGGAAGTAGCGCCTGTGTACCCTGAGCACTAACCAGTACTCTTACTCCCCAATAATTTTCTTCATGTAAGGAGAATTTCTACAATTATAGCCTATAACTAGGGGTAGTTTAATAGATTATCTAGTCCAACATCCTTGCTTTACAAGTAAGTGATGAATTAGAGACCCAGAGAGCTACTTTTTTTCGGTGTCAGAACTGAAACTAGAACCCTAGTCTTATCATTTACATTTTAGTCACCATTCATTATGTAGCTTTATAGACAATAAATATTTTACATATTTTTATAGCTCTTCTTAGATACTTTGTAGGTGCTAAGGTAAACATCATACTATTAAGATTATTTAAAAAAATAAAAAATTAAATACATACACACACAACAAAGCCTACCACCTTTTCTTACACCTTTTCCTCCCTTCTACCACATTCTTCCTTTTCTCTCCAATAATCTTAGTTCTGTAGTCAGTGTTTGCTGACTTGTAGATTTTTTTGTGGGGGGAATTCAGCAATTTATTTTCTCATAAACACTGAAATAATTGATAAGATGTATATGTTTTTGTGTTAATATTTTTACATTCCTTAGATTTATAACTAGAATTGGTAGTGCTATATTAAATGGTAGCTCTATTTTAGCTTCTGTGGAAGCTCCATATTATTTTACAAAATGGTGGCACCATTTTAATTTTCTACTAAAGTGTACACGGATTACTGTTTCTCACAACACGCTAAGATTTGTTACTGTTATTTTCTTATAGGCTATCTCATAGGTGTAAAATGGTAACTCACTGCAGTTTTTATTTGTTTCCAAAATAGCCAGTGATGTTAAGCATTTTTCTCATATATCCACTGGCTAGCTCTATGTCTTCATTGAAACAGTACCTATTCAAATATTCTGCCTATTTTTCTATTTTTTTAATTGGAGGAGTTCTTTATATACTTTAAATGTTTGCTCTGGTTCCGATATATGATATGCAAAAGCCTTCGACTCAGTAGGTTGTGTTTTTGTTTTGTTTATATTTTCTTTTGGCCTTTAAAAGCTTCTCAATTTGATTTAATTTTAATTGTTTATCTTTGCTTTCATTTCCCTTCCTTGCTGGGTTGAGTCCCCCTAAACATAGCTAAAGCTGATGTCACACAGTATTTCATCTGTATACTTTTTAGTTTAAGGTTTTATATCTAGGTCTTTAAACGTTAGTACTTTTGTACTATTTCTTAAAGTAATGTTGAAACATTTGGAGCTTATTCTAAAGTTGTATAATGCTTTTGGTAAAATAGGTATGTTCTGGCTATACTAATTCTTCCCATTCATGTTCTTAGAACATCTTTTCATATCTTAGTGTCTTGTTACATGTCTTTTAATAGTGTCTTGTAGTTTTCATTATGTAGGTTTTCCACCTTCTTAAAACTTCCACTAATTTCTGCTTTGGGTTTTATTATTTTCTTCCTTTGCTAACTTTGGGCACTTCTTTTTGTATTTTTCTTGTTGATTTGTATAAGGTTAGTTATTTGTGATTTTTTTCTTCATTCCTTATTAATGTTTTTATTGCTGTCAAATATCATTCCCTCTTAATACCACTTTTTGCTGTATCCCATAAGTTGTGCTAACTTGTATTCATTTTAATTTGTCCCCAATCATTTTTGCTGCTACCTCATTAGTGCTCCTAGCTCTGTTCTCAGAGATCACACCTAATGGGCTCAGGGGACCATATGTATTTCCAAGAGTAGAACCCAGATCGGCAGCTTTACCTGCTATATTATCTCTGTGGTTCTGTCTGCAGGTATTTCTAAATGTCTGCCTTGATTCTTTAATGGCATGATGGTTGTTGAGAAGTTTATTCTTAGTCTCTATCACATTATTTTTCACGGTCATGGTCCTCCCGTTGTTCATCGATTTGCTCGAGCGGGCCCAGTAACGTCTCTATCATGAGACTTGTTGTTACTGTGTTTGGCATATTGAATACGTCACGGGTAGCTTGCCAGGCTCTGCCATGTGGGCGAGATACTCTCGGTAGCTTGCCGGGTTCTCCAAGAGAGGCAGATGAATCGAACTCGGGTTGGCCATGTTGGCCGCTTGTAAGGCAAATGCCCTACCACTGTGCTATAGCTCCAGCCCACATTAAATTTTTTTTGAATTTTTTTGAATCACATTATTTTTGAATCATAATTTTTCTACTTTTTTATCCTGTGCATTAACAAGCAATAAATTCTTATTTATATCTAAATATATCCCTGTTTGATTTTTCTGACCTCAGCTTAAGCATTTTGATTATCAAATCTTTATTTTATTATCAAATCTTCAGCATGTCTACCGTTTCTGCACTTCCAAAATTTGTTTTTTGGCCTTCCTTTTTTGTTGTTCTGATGCCATGTTTACTTGGGCACTTAGGACAGCCTTCTTTCTATATCTCTTGCTCTTAATTAAAGAAAACCAGAATCTGCAGAACATTTCATTTACTCATTATTTATTCAAAGCCATGGGCAAATGAAAGACTGTGATTCTTGTTGTTCATAGTATTCTAGTTGTTTAATATGATCAATTGTAAATACCAAAATCTTTCAAATTCCCTATGCTACTATCTTCCCTATAAAATACCTTGATTTGTTATCTCTGATGAAGTGTAATTTAAACTTATAATTTAAATTATTTAAACAAGATGATTGAAACTCCCTAAGCCAACATGTGAAATGCTGAGGTTCCAGAGAGAAAGTCTTAGTATCTTTGAGCACATTTGATTTCTTTAACTATTTTTCTATGTTTCTATTTTCTTGGGGAAGGCCGATAGCACAGCGTAGGGCATTTGCCTTGCGCGTGGCTGACCTGGCTGAGCCGGGTTCGATTCCTCCACCCCTCTCGGAGAGCTACCGAAGAGTATCTCGCCGGCATGGAAAAGCCTGGCAAGCTATCCGTGACGTATTCAATATGCCAAACAGAGTAACAACAAGACTCACGATGGAGAAGTTACTGGGCCCGCTCGAAAAAATCGATGAACAATGGGAGGATAGTGCTACAGTGCTACAACTATTTTTCTATTGATTGCTTCTGTCATTTGACAGCCTAATAGATGAAGAATTGAACATGTACTCACATAAATAATACTTGTTACTTAAGTGGGTTGAACAAGAGGATTATCAAACTCTATTATTTTCTAGAAATATTTTAACTTTATTTTTATTTTATTTTAATTTTTAGAAATGTTTTAACTTTTTATTTGTTAAAGGGCATGTGTGTAAAATATATATAATATATGCATATCTTATTTATTATAGATTAAAAAGTTGCAATAGTGTTTAAGTTTATGGTGTTGACATGCAAAATTACTATACCATTTCTGCCATGACCAAAGAACCCTACCACCTCCATCACTATGCATACAAATCTTCTAGTCTGGTCTCTCTTCCTCCTCCCTCCTCCCACTGTTTGGCAATTGGTTCTGTATTCCAATGCTAAGTTTTGACTTTGCCCATTACTGTCTAGTCTATTTTATTATTATTATTATTATTAGTATTATTATTATCTTCATCATCATTATTATTATTATTATTTTGATTTTTGGGTCACACCCGGCGATACACAGGGGTGACTCCTGCATCATTCACTCAGGAATTACTCCTGGCGGTGCTCTGGGGACCATATGGGATGCTGGGAATCAAACCTGCGTCAGCTGCGTGCAAGGCAAACACCCTACCTGCTGTACTATCACTCCAGCTCCTAATTTCTTATTAAAGTAGACTTGTTCCCACTAGTTTTATAAGCAATGGTATGCTACACTGACAAAATTTGGGAGTTCTGAATCAGAGAGCAGGACTTCCAGGTTCTAGTGCTAACTCTCTCACTAACTAGTAAGATGACATATGGCATCTAACTTTACCTTCTAACTTATATACCATCACATGGATATAATATAATAACTCACTGTGGGTTTTTTTGGGGGGAGGGGGCACCCAGTGGAATGCAAGGCTTATTTTCAGGGCTTATTTTCAACAAGATTGAGAGGCCATGTGGGGTGCCAGGGATCAAAACCAGACTGTGCACCCTCCCTGCTTACTATTGCTCTGACTCTCATTGTGGTTTGATTTAAGTTTCCATATTTGTAAAATTTGGAACTGGATAACATTTTTGATTTTTTGCACGATTAATACTGAGTCTATGACATTTAAATATACTTTTAAATACACATACACATTCACTCACAAGTTGTTTTCTTTTAGTTTTCGAGTGTATGGAGTTAGACTGGGTCTTCATGCTGAGAAAATAGTACTTTTTTCATCTGATGCTAGTGAGCGCTGTGAAACTTCAAGAAAATTTATTCTCAGAGTATCAATCTAGAAAAATTAGTTGTTTTACAATGAGCAGAAAAATAGGTTTGAAACTGGGGTTTAAATGCTTGATGTGCGATTCTTGATAAATCTTGAATTCTTTGCCTTTTAATTCATTTCTAAGTTGTTTATGATGATGATAGTAATAATTATTGTAAGATGGTTTTAAGTCACAAAAACCTAGACTATGTGAAAAATAATGTCTTTTGGTTACTTTACTACTATATCAAGTTTATTTCATGTTCAGATGAGCTGAAACAATAGTATCACTCATATAGTATCACTCTTATTGTTAGAGATTAATTATCTGATATCTTTAAAAACACATTTTGACATAAGCTGTCAGACTACAGATTTTCATTAATAATTTTTATCACTTTACTAACTCAAGTTTAAAAATGATTAAAATGAGAAACCTATTAGTAAATCATTGCAGGCAGTTTATTACTTTTTTTTTTTTTAGCATGGTAGAGTTATTAACCTGGTAGAAAATCTGTTGGTTTCTTTTGTAATGAAATGAATGATAACAATAATATATCACCTTATTCTGGTGATCTCTGCCTTATATTTCTTGGGTTGCCTAAGAAAACTCTGATTCCTCTTTCCAAGTGGCCAAAGCTGCTTTTCATTACTCAGTTCATTTAAACAACGGTGGACAGAGAGTGTACATAATCTGCTTTTAGGTTTTTTTTTAAAAAATAGTACCTCCTTTAGTCTGCAGTACAACCCTGCATAGTAATTATAATTAGATCTAATATATAAATCAGTTAACAGAAGCTAAAAGAACCTGGTTTTGATTTCCTAAGATCAAATTATTGGAAAAAGGAAGAGTCAGGATTCTATTCACGATTACTCGCAAATAGAGAAAGACCTTTATTAGGAAATAACACTGAATTGTATCAACTTTTGATTTCCTATGCTTTCAAATGCACAAATAATTACAAACAACAGCTACCTTGAATATTTCCATTTATCATCTGAATTCATTTAAGTACTTGTGTCTGAATATAGTATAACTAATGATTTGGAAACTTTTTTTGGTTTGTTGAAGTGATAACTAAAACTTCAAACTGTTTTTGCCAGAGCCTAAAGTCATTTAATTAGAATACATTGGCCAGTATTACAATCTTTAATTAATTAATACAATACAATCTTCCTGCATTAACATATGCCTCAGAGACCTGGACCCTACGAAAACAGGATGAGAACACTATTCGGGTCTCTCAAAGAGGAATCGAAAGAACTATGCTTGGAATATCACGATTCACTCAAATGAGAGATAGAATCCGGAGTTCTGATCTTCGTCAACGCTCAAGAATCAGGGACGCTGTCTCATTTGCCAAGACATCAAAAATCAGATGGGCTGGACATGTAATGAGGTTTACAGACAACCGCTGGACTAGAGCCATTACTGATTGGATTCCACGAGACATCAAAAGATCACGTGGACGCCCACCTATAAGATGGTCAGACTTCTTCGTCAAGACCCTAAATGATCGGTTTGAGGCTCTACATGTTCCTAAAACGAACAGATACCATTGGGCTACGCTAGCACGCAACCGTGATGAATGGAGACGTTACTGGCACCCGCTCGAATAAATCGATGAATAACGGGGATTAAGTGATTAAGTGATTAAGTGACATTGGCCAGAAAGTAATTGTGATTCTTCTTGGGGATGTCTTCTTTATTTTTCCCCCTCATTTTCTTGCTACTCAAAAACCTTATAAATGCTTGAGTCACTTTGGCTTTTTGTTCTTTTTATATACATTCATATGCTCTACTCTTTGCTTAAAAAAAGTTAGAAAGCTAGATTTTTACTAAGTCTGCATTGTTGTGCTGGGGGAGTGCTGTGTGATGGCAGGATCACTCTCTGGGATGCTTGACAGGCCAATGTTCAGGCCAATAACTTAAGTGCTCAGCTGGGTGGATTGGGGCCAGGGCCACATCCCAGGGAGCTGGGATGAGGGGGACATGCTGTGCCAGGGATCAAAATCATAGCCTCACACATGCGAGGCACGTACTCTCCCTTTTTGAACTTTTGTGTAGGCCTGGAAAGCAAAATTTCTTGTTCAAATATTAAATTGCTTCAACTTAATAGTTTAACAGAATTTGTCTCTAAATTTGTATCAGATGGTGAGTTATATTAGATTGTAGTAATTATCACTTGCTCAATGCTCACTTTAATATTTTAGAAAATTTTTTCCTTAGAGTAAATAAACTATTTCCAAGCTTTACACATACTGAGTCTTGTACTCAAGTCGTTCTATAAAGTAATACCTAAAATTACAGAATGGCTGAATTCTTTTTCCAAATCATGTGTAGTGTCTCTCTTCCCCTCCCCCCATCTTCCCTTTTCTCTCTGTAATTTGTCCCTCTTTCATAGTGCTTTTATTTCCACTTTGTCTAGATTCTTTATTTTTTTTAAATCAAAAGTAGGTTTTAGTTGTTAAATATGCATTATTGCATTTATTTATTAATGGGATTAGGGTAGGAATTATATTTCAGTTAGATCCCAAATAGATTCCTAGAAAAAAAAACTATTCTTGGAAGTGTCTGGTTAGAAACTACTTATGTGTGAGCTTGAAAATAAAACTAGAACTTCAAATGTAGTTTAGTTCTGGAAACGCAAGTAGTTTACTTTCGTACTTCAACATATAATTTGGAAATATTTTATATATTATTAAATTTGTCAAATAATCTTACTATTGCCACCTTCAGATGCGATCCACATGTTCCAGATTGCCACCTATACTTCTGACTCCTTGCTGTAGGTTGGGCTTACTATTTCACTCTCCATGGGGTGGAACAGCTTACAGAATTCAGGAAAAATAGTTTTCTTATTTCTGGTTTGGTATATACTGAGCAATATAAGGAACGATAGAGGACAGACTGTTCAGGAGCAGGAAAATTCTGTTAAGAACATGAGATGCCTAAGGGTAGGTGTGGGGGAAGGGCATTTCTTCTCCATTCCCTCTCAGCCTCTCCAAGTGTTCACCAGCAGAAGCTTCCCTGAAACCTCTCATGTTGAGTTTATTGTTTAGTTTTATTTTTGGATCTCTTTTATTACGATATAATGACATATATTATTGCTTTTAGGAGTACATCCAAATTATTTAATATTTATAAGTATTATAAGCACAGTGGGTAGGGCACTTGCCTTGCACAAGGCCCACCGAGTTCGATTCCTCCATCCCTCTCGGAGAGCCCGGCAAGCTACCGAGAGTATGCTGCCCGCATGGCAGAGCCTGGCAAGCTCCCCATTTTAGAAAATTTTTAAATTTTCTAAAATGACGTATTGGATATGCCAAAAACAGTAACAACAAGTCTCACAATGGAGACGTTACTGGTGCCTGCTCGATTAATTTCCTAGAAACTATAACTTAACTCTAATCTCCCTGGGATGATTATAGGTATATAGACTTTCTAATGCTGCCTTATAAAGCTGAGGAGAGAAATACCTTTCTCATTGGATTTATTCAAGGGCCATTGACTCAAATTTATTTAAAGTTTTTACTTTTAATGAAATAAGAAAGTTTTTCTTGTACTGTCTTTATGTTAGGCAGGACTTCCCATTTGTCTTTCTTTACACTAATTTTATCACTTCATTATATTTTAACCCAAATCCTTAGATTCTTCAGAAGCCATTATTTTTATTAATTTTATATTTGTATTTTCATCTTGTGAAAGATAAACATGCACTTAAAACATCAAAAATTATAACTTATAGATACAGTGCACCAAGATTAAATATTTGGATATTCTCAGTTTTACATGAGTATTTTTCATCTAGCTCATAGCTAAGTAAAAATGATTTTTGTCTCTTCTAAAAGGAGAAAATAAGCATGACACTAATATCCATGTAATTAGGGATTATGTTTCATGGAAGCAGATCAATTCTTTGATCATTAACTTATGGCTTCTCTTTAAATTAATTGGAAGATTGAGTCTGGGGCAGTCATTCTAGTAGGAGATCCTAGCTTTGATCCTTGACAGTGCAGGGCCCTGAGCATCACCAGATACAGCCCTAGAGCCCCTAAGCATCATCAGGGTGTCTGTGGAAGCTCCTGAGCAGCACCAAAATGGCTCTGGCCCATCCCAGTAGCACTGGATATCGCTCTATATAAATAGTTGGAAAATCACTCCATAGTCTTCCCAAGTAATGTGCTGTGTCACTCTGGAATCATTTGGGTCTGGTCATTGACAGAACTAAGTTTGGTGCAGGCCATATGGCTAAATGGTGTTGAATTGTTGATGTTTATTATCTTATATATGCTTAGTGAAAAATTTAAAAAAATTATTGAGGCATCATATTTTACAATAATAATGGGGTCATTTTTACTTTTTATTATTAAAGCCCTATGATTTACAACGTTATTAATTTGGATTTAAGACATGCAATATTGCAGCACCAATTCCACCACCAGTGTCAGCTTCCCTCCACCTGTGTTCCCAGGTTCCCTCCCATATCCCCCGCCCCCCACCCTCCAGCCTGCCCTCTTGATAGGCTCCTTTCGAAATTTCATTATTATAGTCTGGGTCTCTTGATTTCAGTGTTGTTGACTGTTACAACACAGATATCCAAATCACTCTTACAGTGTGGTTTGGATATTTGGCTCTATCATTCCTTAACTACACCTTTGTACCTGAACACCCCACCCCACCCCCACCCCAAGACCTGACCTCATTGCTTCTCATCAGTCGTTTCTCCCCCTTTCCTCCACTTTTTCTTTTCTTCTTTCCCTCTACTCTGGGTTCAAGGCTGAACCGGAAATTCCCCCTTTAAAAAACATTGCATTATTTTATATTTGCCAATTGTTAGATTAATTCCTTCATTAGTGTTTCAATAAACAATTTACGTTTGTAAATAAGGGCCATTTGTACAAGTTTTATGAAACAAGATTACATTGATGATTTCATTCTAGATCTTGACTATTATTCATATACATATATATGGATATTAGATATAGATACATAAATATATGAGTTTCTATGTTTTAATAGTGATAAATTGAGTCTACTTGTTATAAAGACTTATGTCATTCATATTTCAAGCTTGCCAACAACATAAAAGTTATATCAAGGAATTTTTATTAATTTAACTAAGTATAGTGCTTATTAAAATAGTCTTAAACTGACATTAAACAAGTTAAACAAGTTATACCTAGGGTACTTTAATATTCTGGCTTATCTAAATTGTCCTGGTTTACACCTGTGCTTTGATGTGCTAATTAATAACACCTCTTTACATCTAAGATTTATCCTAATTCAGATGATGAACTTTATGTGTGAATTCACATAATAACATTATTCCAATAATTGAGAACCTACTATGTGCCTGGAACTGTTATGAGTACAGATAATTTAGCTAATAGTTCGCAAATTAAAAAACAAATGGCATCAAATAACTTAGAAGATTTTATCTTTTACTGTTGCCAGAAATTTTGAGATATCAAGTAAATCATCTTTGCCATACAAAATAACAAACTAAAATTTCCCCTTGGTGCATGAAAAATGACTGTGGCTGAATCATAGCAGATTAAATAGATGGAAAGGAACCTATCAATTTACATGTAAGAGATTAAGAGCTATACTATAGATGTACCAGTATGATGATTTTAGAGTCAATGAACCCTTTAAAAATATTTAATTTTGTTTTAAATCTGTAGGTATAAAACCATTCGAAAATATTTAATTTAATTATTTTAATAAACAGAAATCTCAATTGAAATTGTATTTTATGAAAGCTTATTCACTAAACTATTTCTTTCTAAAGTTAGAGGAACTGATTCAGGGGTAGAGCAATAGTTCAGAGTAGTTCAGTGGGTAGGGTGCTTGCCTTACACACAGCAGACTGAGGTTCGATTCCCTGTTACCACATATGGTTCTCTGAGCCCACCAGGGTGCAAGGACAAGAATAAGTTCTCTGCAGCTGAATGTAGCCAGAAATCAAAAGAGAGGGAGGGAGAGAGGGAGGGAGGGAGAGAGAGAGGGGGGAAGGGAAGGGAAGAAAGGGAAGGGGAGAGGAGAGGAGAGGGGAGGAGAGGGGAAGGGAGAGGGGAAGGGAGAGGAGGGGAGAGGAGGGGAGAGGAAGGAAGAAAGTGATTCAACTGAATGACTTCTTGGCTAGTAGAGGGTTTACAAAATATTGAATGAGAAAACTGGATGGGAAACAGACTTTAAAATGTTTGGAGACACTAATTTAGATCAGATTATAGTGACAATGTCAAGATGATGCTTTTTTAAAATCAAACAAAATTTAGATTTTGACATCATTTTTAAAAACATCCTCCTGAAAAAGCATTTGAATGCCTGGGCATTGAATTCAGCCAGTTACAGTGGTTACCCAGCAGGAATAAAATCAAGATTATGGCTCAAATTCTGCTGAAATTCAGTGTGTCTTCTGGTTTGTTTATTGTGACAGCCTGGAAGAATTACTGTTAGAACTACTGGTCTAGAGTTAACTATTGCTTAATTTCAACTAAAATGAGCACAAAATAAATGGTAGGCACTATTATTATGTCTGGGCTTCTCAGGTAGGCATGTGGTATAGACCCTAGACTCAATCTTGGAAGCTTTAAAAATCAAGTAGGAAGTACTCTTTGTGGTCTCTCATTTGTTCTTACTCTCCACCAATTTTCCTTATAGAACTATGAGCAATTTTCTCTTTAGAATTAGGAGTATTGCTCAGATAGTTATCAAATTTACAGAGAGAGAATGGGGACCCAAGAGAGTCCAGCACGTAGATGTTTGAGATCTGTGTTGATGTAGCCTGCTTGATTCTGCAATTCTTTGGGGACCATTAATGTTCCAATTATCTTTTACAACTAGTAATCTTTTTAAGTATCATTTTTTAAGTTTTAAAACAAAAGAGAGCAACAAATGCGTGAATAGAATGTTAAATTTTATCTTAGAAGTGACTTACATGAACTTTAAAATTCCATTTGTAACATGTAGCACTATAGCACTGTCCTCCCGTTGTTCATCGATTTGCTCGAGCTGGTACCAGTAACGTCTCACAACAAATTGTGAGACTTGTTCTTACTATTTTGGGCATATTGAATATGTCATGGGTAGTTTGCCAGGCTTTGTTGTGGGGGCGAGATACTCTTGGTAGCAAAATCTTGATGCATGCCTTTCTATACATTTAGAGAGTGAAACTAATTTTTGTGTATAGATCAAACAAACATGCATTAAATTCTGGTTAATCTTAAATGTTTATTTATCTACTTTTGGGTCATCTGGTTGTTCCAGGGATCACTTCTGGTGGGCACAAAGGATGTGATGCCAGGAATCTAATCTGAGTTAGCCACATGTAAGACAAGTGCTGCTCTAACTGCTATACTCTCTCTCTGGCTCTTAAATAATTTTTTAAAAGAAAAAAGGATAGACATCTTTTTTTAAATAGTTTATTCAGATTCTACATTAACAAAATGTTCAAAATCATTGTATAATCGGACAACATTGATTGTTTCTGGTTTTTCTCTTCTCATTTCTTAATATTTATGCTCTAAGTATTGTGAATTCTACAAAGGAAGCATTAGGTAATCTTCAAAAAAGCTTTCCAAACATAATGTATCCCCATCATACAATGATAACACCTATTATACATCATACAATGATAACACCTATTATACCAGAAATCATTGTTAAAGTTAAAATTGAGAATGAAAAGGACATAGTACTTATTCAGCTGTATTCAACTATAAAAGAACAATCAAAGAAAAAGCAATCTTAGAATCAATATAAAATTCCCATTCTCCATCTACAGACTCATAATCTGAGTCGGTGTTGGGCAGAATTTATATTACTGGCCTATTATCTGATCAGATACTCAAGCACTATAATTTGGGAAATGATCAACTATCTATGATTATGTAAAGACACAAATAAACAATTTTCCATAGTTGTTGTTTGGCTTCATTTTAATTTCAAGTTTTATAGTACACTTTTTCATCAAGATCAGCACTGACAGTAGCCAGGCCCAGTGGGTGTCCTAATAGCTAAAAAACAACAAAGAAAGTATGGTGGCCTGGACAGGCTATCTAATTGCTGATAAGCCACTGGGGCAGAAGTGCATGTCACGGCGCCAGAGCTGGAATAGAGGGATTCAAAGAGGAGCAAGAAATGTTCACTGTGGACCAGAGAACCACTCAAATCAGCCTGTAAGGGAAAACTGAAATTCCAATATCTGAGGTCCAGGTCCATATACAAAGTCAAGTGGAGTTAACATACAGGTACAGTTTGAGAGTTCTCAGAACCAGGAGTTTAGAATTTGGCAAAAATAAGATGAGGTGAAGAGCAAAAGAATGTGTTAGTGAGAGATTAAAGGAGTAATGACATATGAAGTACAAACAGTTGGTTATTTGTAACTTACACCGAGAGCTATTCAAAAAGACTGCATATCATAGATGAATAAGAAAGCACTCGCAATTCATAATTTCACTGGAAACAATATATGCATGCATATATATGAGGAAGATTTATTTTGTTTGGTTAAATAATTTTGAGAACCTATATAAATTAAGAGTCCTGTTTTCCACTTAGTGCTGAATCGTACAGAACGTGTGTGGCTGAAGGGAGTATGAATTTTAGGGGTGTGGTTTAAATACTTAGGAATTTAGGAATTGGGATAGTTGCCTGAATTTTTTATGCCTTCATTTCTGTATTTAAACCAAAGGGAGCCATATCTGTCATTGGTACTGAAGAACTTCTTTTAGCTTAGCATTATAAATGTTCACTTTTGGCAGTGCTAAGCAGGAGGTGCAGGGCCTCAAAGCTGGGCCTAAAACCTGGGCCTCCTACCTACAAAGCATGCTCTCCAACCTGTTGGGCCATCTGTATGTCCCTCAATTTTCTCACCCTTAAAATGGGAATAAGAGAGTTTCTATTGTCTGTGCTCTTTATAAAGGAAAGCTATAATACTATTTTTTTATTTATTTAAATTTTGGGGCCAAATCTGGTGTTGCTCAGGACTTAGTTCTGGCTCTCTGCTCAGGGTTCACAGCTGGCAGGCTCGGAGAATCATATGGGGTGCCAGGGATCAAACCTGGGTCAACCACATGCAAGACCTTACCTATTTTACCCTCTCGCCAGCCACAAAAAACTAAGTTTTATTAGGCCCAAATCAAAAGGTGCTGGAATGAAGGGTCTCTGGGGGACACTCTCTGGAATACTTTTCCCTGAAAGTACAATGTCAAGGTGAGGCACTTCAGTGTTCTGCCTGTGGTACTGGATCCACCTAAGTCACATCCTGGGATGCTGGGTTGAGGGGCCATGCCATGCCGGGGATCAAACTCATGCCTCTAACATGCCAGGCATGTATGACACTCCTTTGAACCATATCCCAGGGCTGAAAAATATTTTCTTTTTAATTCAATGTTAAGTTGTTATAACTTGCACTGTAGCATTGTAGCACTGTCCTCCCGTTGCTCATTGATTTGCTCGAGCAGACACCCTCAACGTCTCCATGGTGAGACTTGTTGTTACTGTTTTTGGCATATTGAATATGCCATGGGGAGCTTGCCAGGCTCTCCGAGAGGGGCAGAGGAATCGAACCTGGGTTGGCAAGGCAAACGCCATACCCACTGTGCTATGGCTCCAGCTCCAGGGGCTGTTGTAACTTAATCATTTGAATTTGGTTCTAAATTCAGATCAAATCATGAGTTAAATATAGATTGTAGTGATTCTTATGAATCACAAGAAATTGCTTTATGTAAGTTTAAAGTTCTGTTATTGTAGAAGGAGACATATTGGATTAGAGCAGGTATTGTCATTCTTTATTCACACTAGATATGTTGTAAATGCACCCTGAAAAATGAGCTAGGCATATGGTGTGTTTTCGCATAGGCTGTGTTTGTCTACATACCAGACAATTGTCCTGAGCCTTGCTTGTTCCTGGGAGGGTCCTCAAACCTAGCTAGAAGTACTTCCTAGATTTCTCTAGGTAACTTTATTTTGGCTTGGGCCTCAGCACACTGTGCTCCAAGGCAGCAGCAGACTTGATGTGTGCAAATATTTGAATGCATTTCTCAACCTTTCAGAGTGTTGTAAATGTTGTATCTGGACTGCTTGGGAATTCTGTGGTCTGCATACTCTTTATATTTGGGCTCAGAACCAGGAGGCCACATGCTCCTGGGGAAAGAGTTTCTGTACCTCCGGATAACTGGGTTTTCCAAGTGAAAATGACAATGTAATACTTAGAATGAAAATCAAATAAGGTAGCTTGTAAGAAATTTAAAAATTATAAGGAGGTCTATTTTTCTTAGTTCTTTTATTTTATTTCAGTGTGTGAGAGTGGGAGAGTTTTGGGGCCTCCTCTCCCTGTTTGGAGTTTACTCCCAGTTCTATGCCTGAGATTTATTTCCAGAGGTGCTCAGGGGACCATGAAGTGCCAAGGATTGAACCCAGGCCTCCCACATTCAAAGCATGTGCTCATCCCTTTTAGCCCTCTTTCTCTCTCTGCCTGGCTCTCTTTCCTATTTTTTAACTCAGATGGAGCTTCTCAAGAGAGAAAAGGCCAATTCTGTAATATGTAGTGTCAACACTAGGACAAATAATATTGTTCGTTCCCCAAAAGGGACCAAAGAATTCTATATTTTAAAAGATCAGAAATGACTATTTTTCTGTGTGAATTATGGCAATACAGCAATTGAACAATGTTCATCTATAGAGAGCAGTAATTTAAAGGCAGTTTGTCGTATACCGAAGGAAAGTTGTTGAGGATACCTTCATTTCCGGATCCCCAATGGATGGGCTAATAAAGCACAATGGGCTGCAGGGCCAGCTGTGAAGGGAGACTGGATGGCAGAATTCCATGGATTGTTCTTGCTCTATTAGGATCAGCAACATGAATAGACCTCAGTAGGTC
>NW_026606087.1:7442500-7605000 GCF_029834395.1 Sorex fumeus
TCATACAATTGGTAATATTTGAAGCATTACTTCTAGGACTATATGTTTAAGGAGTAAAATTGGATTAGTAAATTAATCTTACCATAAATCTGGAATACATTTATGTTTATTATAATTCATAAGACAACTTATCAATCTTTAGAATCATGAAATTTATATAATAAACTTAATCTAGTGTATAAAATTTTGCCTTAAAATACCAGCTAGAATTCATCCTATGAAAGCATCTACAAGTTTTGTTTACTGTTTGATACAGAGGTTATGCTTAAGACTGTGCACCTTTTATTTTCCACAGGAGGTTTCAGACTGGATTGGGTTTTTAAAACTAATTTTCCTGAGCTAGTGGGTGTTATGCAAGTGCAATGCCATCTGAAAACTATAAAATCAATCCTATGTAGAAGTATGGCTTGATAACTAGAAAACCAAACTGAGAATTGGCATAGTAGAATTATTTTCCACACTAAGACTTTGTTACCTAAAGCTAGTTGCTTAATTTTTGATCCCTCAATTTATTTAACTGTACGTCACTTGGTTAAGTTAATCCTCTTTAAAAATTATATTTCTTTATTACAATCCTTTGACTCTCTTAAATTTTCCTTCTGCTTTGAAGTGTTTCTCACACTTTCATAGCACTGTTATGTTACATAACTTCATAAAATCTACAAATGTGTTTTGTCTTTTCAGAACTGCTAAGGTAGCTTCTGGCCAAGAGAAACACCTTCTCTTTGAGGTACAACCTGGCTCTGATTCCTCTGCCTTTTGGAAAGTGGCTGTACGGGTGGTTTGCACCAAGGTGAGAGTGATAGAGATTTCCAACCCTGAGTTTAAACTTCGTGATTAGAGCTGCAGTTAAAGATCAGAAGGTGGCTTAAATGACTGGACTGCATTCTTTGTATGCAGGAGCCCCTGCTTATTTGCAGGTGCTTTGCTGCTGAGCCATCTTAAAATTCATGTCTTAAGTATGAGGAAATTGCCTCAACACTAAATAGGATAACGCCTAATTGACACTATGGGGTTATTTTAAGTAATTAAATGAGTTGAATTTGGGTACTGGTAGGGTAGTACAGTAGATAGGGCACTCACCTTCCATGTGTTTGACCCAGGTTAGATCTCCGGAATTTTATATGTCCTCCAGCCCCTGCCAGGAGTGGTCCCCTGAGCTCAGAGCCAGGAGTAAGTCCTGAATACCAGGTGTCGCCCCCAAACAAAACAAAACAAAACGTGTTGAATTTGTGTTAGTACTTTGAACCCCCACAAAAGAGAAAACATCATGCCACTAGTCATTTGTTCAGGAACTTTTTAAATTAAATAATTTGTAAACCTTAAAGACTCCTGTTTTCTCAATTGTTTGACTGTTTGTTCCCTCCTTTTTTTTTTCTTTTTGGGGGGTATTTTTAGATTAATAAAAGCACTGGCATCGTGGAAGCATCACGCATCATGAATTTGTACCAGTTTATTCAACTTCATAAGGATATAACAAGTCAAGCTGCAGGAGTTTTGGCACAGAGTTCTACTTCTGAAAACGTTGATGAAAACTCATCATCTGTAACATCTTGTCAGGCTAGTCTTTGGATGGGAAGGTAGACACTGCACAGTTACTATATGTCCCTCATTTTCCAATATGCAAGTTACTTGAATCTTATTAATAGTTTTGATATTGTTGTTTGTGACATTTTAGATCCCACTATTTTGTCTCGGTTGATAACGTACCCTGAATTTGATTTTGGATTATTATGTGCTTCAAGACATTTTTAAGATTATCTAACTAAAGAAAACTTAAAGGTTTGCAATGTGTTTTTTTTTCTGTTAATCTGTTTTCCATGAATCCACTTGTGACATATTTGCATTTAATAACAAATGTTGTGGTTAATGCTCCTCTTATAATAGATATTTAGGGACTTAGACAAATCCTTCAGTAAATAAGATCCAAGAATCTGACAAAACCATTCTAGTTTTCCTGAAGTTTTTTGACTTATTGGAACATTAAACTTTCAAATATTGGATCCAGGAATTGTTAGTCCATTGAGGAATGAGCAGGTTACACATTTCACATATATTAACTGAGTTACCAAAAGGAAATTAAGTCAACCAGAGTTTTTTCTGATGGAGCTTGTGGACTCAGCCCTAATATATTGCCATTCTATGGAAATTTTCTCTTCCTTCTCTATAATGCTTTTGTCATGTGGAAATTCCCACCTGTTACCATTTGAAAATCATAATTTAAATTTGTAATTGCCTTGATGAAAAAAGTCTTATCTGGATTCAGACATGCTGACATCATTTCTCACTGTCATACTGGGTAAAAAGCAGCAATCTGTACTGACAGTATCTTTTACCTTAAAGTTAATAATATGCTTGTACCTGAAGAGATAGTATAGGGATTAAGGTACTTGCCTTGCATGCAGATGACTCCAGTTTAATCCCTGGCACCACAGATGGGCCCCCAAGCTTCTTTAGAAGTTACCACCCCCCGCAGCATAGAGACAGGAGTAAGCCTGGAGCACTGCCAGTGACAAAACCTAGTGTGTGTGTGTGTGTGTGTGTGTGTGTGTGTGTGTGTGTGTGCGCGCGCGCGCGTATGTATGCTTGACCAGAATTTCTCTTTCATTGCTTCATTTGCTTCATTTATATACTGTGTAATTTCTATTTATTATTTCTTATTTTATAGGATAGTTTGCTTTCCTCATCTTGGGCTATTTAGGGTTACCGAAATACCAAATAAGTCTGAGAATATTACAGATAGTGTTTAGGCTTAACTTTTATGTATTTTGTAAAGTTAATCTTTCAAATATAATTACCTGATTTTCTACCTATTTTCCTCTTCGTTCATTTTTGTATAGTATTTTGAAAGCTAAGAATAGGATTTACCAATATATTTAAGCTCTGTCATAGCAAAAGAAAAGAAAATAATGATTTTCTCTTGTAGCGGTCATCATAAGAAAGGAGGTATGGATGTTACCACTTTTTATTGTGGCTTTGAAACTGGGATACTCATTGCTTGATCATTGGATTAAGGTTCCTTCTTGCCTTTTTGTGTCTTTTGCCTTTTTATTACACTAACTCACTGAACACTGGACTGTCAAATCTGAAGGTGATCTTATGGAGTCTTTGCCTCTGTTAGGCTTAGATCTAAAGCATATTTCTCTCAGTGATTTATATTAATTGAGTACTTACAGAATATTAGGTATTTTGAGGATGATGCTTCACATGTATAGCTCATTAACCTCACAGTAACATCATGGAATGCACTTATTTACACACTTGGTGAAAAAAAAAATTGAGGTTTAGATAGGTAAGTGCTATAGCTAGAAATTGGTCTAGATTGAGACACACCACATCCTTCTAACCTCTACAATTATTGCTCTGGTGCATGAAGATTCCCGTACAACAGTACTTCCTAAACTGATAATCAGTGTTACTGTACTTTGAGACTTTGAGGAGCCTGAGATTCTGTCAGGCACCTGGAATTGACACTGCTACTGAACCACAGATAATTCTTTGAAAAATAAGACCTACTGATCACTTGCAGACAAGTGGTAATTAGAATTGTACTTAAACACAATGTAGTTTATACAATATTCACTGCCCCAGAAGAGCAAACCTTCTCCTAGGCTCTAAGCACTATGAAATTTTCCCTTTTGTCCTTCAGTAGCCAAAAATCTAGCTTTTTTGAACCAACCCAACAAGTCTAGTATCAAATTACCTATGTTCACATCTTGGTTCTACTCCCAACTGTGTCTTTGGAAATGGAATTTCAGTTTCCTTATCTTAAAAGAGAGTAAAAAAATAATCTATTTCTTAGAATTGTTATGAGTCAGTATTTGTAAAGTGATTAGACTTGTGCCTGTCACAGAATAACGATGTCTATAAGACTTAACTCTCATTATTACACTATTACTTCATATTCCTTATTCTTTGCATTCTACTTATTTCTTTAATTAGCTCAAATTTCATCAAATAATTCTGTTCTCTAATATTTGAAAACAGTAAACTGAATTCTCATTTGAGCCTCTCTTCCCAAGAATAAGTTTCCATATTTCATTTGCCCTTTATGTGGATCTCTTCTCCATGGTAGTTTTCCTCTTTCATTGCCTCTGGAGAAGAGGACATAGATAGAATTGAATAATAGCCTGTTCTGTTTTACAAGTCATCTAATAAAAAGAGCAAGACTTTCTCCCTTCTGGTCACTGGTCCCTGCTCAAGTGATTGTTGCACCAGTTTTATTGGCTGTTTGTGTCTCCTAGTTTTTGTTTGTTTTTCTTTCCAGAAGGGTTTTCATGAACCTCTACTCCTCACTTTTAAGCTCTAACCCTCAGAATTCTGTTACACTCTAGATTCAGCTGTATTTTCTGACTGACTACCAAGTTCCCAGTTGTAGATGTAAATATAATTTCCTCAAATGGCGGGATCTCAATCCATGTGGGCCTGGCGTAAATGTGCAGAGCCTAAAAGGCACTTAAAATAGTTGAACTGAATTGTGTGTGTGTGTGTGTGTGTGTGTGTGTTTAATTATTCTTATTCACATTCATCTAGGTATTTCATTTTTCATTTCAGTTCAGTGGTGCTCTTTTGTCCAAACATAAAATTTTATTTTACCACATTCCTATGCCTTGCCTTGCAATACCCCTTAGGCCGTATTATCTCCCAGATGAATTGTTGAAATAAGACTCTTATTAGTTTTTTCCACCTCTAAACCAATCTCTTTTATCCTTGTGAACCAGGACCAGTCCATGGACCAGTGGTTGAAAAACACATCTCTAAACTGTTCTTGTTTTTATTTCCAATTAATCTCTTTTAAAGGAGATTTCAGAAGTAGTTTACTTCTGTCTGATTAAACTCTGATTTCTAACTACCTATCATAAATTGCAAAGTTACTTTTCTGGAATTCAAGGATTTTTTTCTCTGCTATATTTAATCAGCTCCATTTCTTCGTTTTTTTCTCCCCAATCCTTATTACGTAGTTTTTTCCCTTACCTCCATGATTTTCTTTATCCACTTAGAGTGTATTGTCATAATTCTTTTTTCTACATCATTGTTCCAACTTAAAATATATTAATTTCTTCCACTTGTACTACTAATCAATGTATGTAATGTACATTTGACATTTACTGAGATTCTGTTTTATGTTCAAATCTACAAAAATTTTGAGGTTATACTAGTGTCATATGCAGTACTGTAGCATAATCTAGTGGCAAAACTTACAAATATTATTTTTATTTTTGTAACTACAAAAGTAATATATGCTTGGTGAGGAGAACCTTAAAAATACAAAGAAAATCAAATTAAGATCAGTCCAAAAAACATTTATTAAAAACCTAAAATAAACTCCCTCTGTATAAAAATCTTACAGTTTATGGATAAAGCAAACAATAAACAGTTACAATGAAGTATTTAACTCCTAAATTTGATGGAAATTAATGGAAATGCTGGTTTTGATAGTGGAGATATTTGAGCTGAGTTGCTGAAGTCTGAGTTGACTAAACTCATGAGTGTTCTAGGAAAGAAAAATACCACAGTCAAGGTACACGATTCAGGGGCACATGGAATCGTGATGGGTTAAAGATCTGTTGTCTTTCCCAGATGAAAAGCAGACTAACCTATTTTTTTGTTTATATCCACTATAAGCATGGGAGTGCCCTGCTGGCACGGACCAGTTTTAGAGAGCTTTATATCTTGCATGGTAACGGTACAAAGTAGACAGCACAGTGACAGCAGAAGATATTCCTCCAGCTCCGTGTTCACATTGCAGGGTGAAGCAGCTGACGGAGGAAGAGGAGTGCTGTATTTGTATGGATGGCCGAGCTGACCTCATCCTGCCTTGCGCTCACAACTTTTGTCAGAAGTGTATTGATAAATGGTAAGATTTCTACAGCCTTCGTGCTTTAGGCAAATAGTGCATATTAGCATACTCCAAAATTAAAATTATAGTTAAGTGTAAGAATTTTGTTCTTTCTTTAGTACTTTAAATTTTGTGGCAGGCTTTCAATTGGGTATATTTTCTAAAGTTTATAAAACTTAGGGCTTTATCTTTAGTTATGACAACAGTATGAGGAAATTTCCTGATTTGAGTCTAGAATTAATACTTCCTTTTTTCTTTCTTCTTTTTCCTCATTTCTTCATTAACCCTCTCTCTCTCTCTCTCTCTCTATATATATATATATATAATTATATATGACAAAAAATAATGTGAATATTGGATGCAGAGGGAACTTAAGAGATCAGATAGTCAAGATGATTACTGTGTAAAATAAGAATAATTTAGGAGTATTTATAATGAACATATATTTAAAAAATTAATTGATATGTTTTGATGTATAAACCCATTAAAAATCAAATAATCTAGATAATGGACATGCCCATTACCCACAAAATTTACTTTTTGGGGCTGGAGAAATAATACAGTGAGTAAGGTACTTGCCTTGCATGCAGCTGACCGAGATTCAATCCCTGACATCCTATATGCCAGGAGTAATTCATGAGTGCAGAACAAAAAGTAACCCCTTACCGTGGTTGGGTGTGGCCCCCAAAATACTGCTTTATAAAATCACATTGTAAACTTTTCTTTCCATCCTTTCTTTGATGGGAAGGAAAGCCACTAATACGCTTTTTTTGTCACTAGCAACTAATTTGAATTCTAGAATTTTTGTAAGTGAAATCATGTAGTATGTACTCTTTTTTATGTTTTTGGCCTCCCTTTATTCACAGTATATGATATTTTGAGACATCACCATGTTATAGTATGGATCATGTTGCATGTAGTATTTTCTTTTTTGTTGCTTTTTGATATTTATTATATATACAAGTAGTTATTTATCCATGTACCTATAAATGGACATTTATTTTGCCTCTAGCTTTTGGCTGTTACAAATAAAGCTACTATCAAACACAGGTTAGTCTTTTTTTTTTTTTTTAATGCTGTATCAGAGCTTACTCTGGCTCTGCACTTAGGGATCACTTCTGGCAGGCTTGAGAGACCCTATGTAGTACCCGGGTTTTAACCCAAGTCAGTTACATGCAAGGCAAACGTCCTATTCACTGTGTACTATCTCTCTGGCCCTCATGGATTAGTCTTTTTAATGAACATATATTTTAATTTTTGAGGGGGTAAATGCATAGGACTGGAATTATTAAATCATATGCGATAGGTCTATGGTTACTCTACAAAAACAACTATTTTTCAAAGTACTGTTTTACATTTCCGTCATCAGTATATGAGAATTTCATTGCTCCATCATTTTGGCAGTACATAGTATGCTATTTTAGTCATTCTGATGTGTGTAGTAATTCTCATTGTTTTTCATTTGCATTATTATGTAGGACTTGAGCAGTATTTAATTTAGAATGATTTATGCCCCCCTAAAAAGAGAAGACCCTTCAAATTACCCTACGTCAGTGAATTATGAGGTTCACATAATTATGAGGCTGATGGAAGCAGACAATATCCCAGACTCTGTGGAGCTTTAGGAATTACTCCCTTAGATTTATTCTGTCAAGTCACCGACCTCTTGGAGTTTCCTCACACACACACACTGATCATTAATCCTTGCTTTGCTTTGCTCTCCAGAACTTCCCCTCAGTGCTCTTCTCCTCTCCGGTGCTCTGGCTCCCTTTGTTTCCAGGATTCTCAGCTCTCTCTCCAGCTGGGGGTTTCTGGCCAGTCCCTGTTCGGGTTCCCTTTTCCCTGTGGCCTGGAAAAGAGGCAGTTAGCTGGGGCAGCATTGGGATTTACCTTCCCTGCTTCCCATAGCTCAGGATTATTGTTTGCCACCTGATGTTCATTGCTGAAGCCATTACTTCATGCATTTTGTCCTTTGTTTTAGTTATTTAAGTGGGAAAATAAATCTGGTTCTTGTTGCTTGGAAGCAGAAATGAACTGTTTTGAAATTTTGTAACTTGTGCACTGAAGAGCACTTTCTTAATTACCTTGTAAAATATCTCCAGGGAACCAGAAATCAACCTGAATAATATATGCCAGCTCTAACTTTCACATTTAGCTTTTGGAACATAATTCTAAATTTTTTGCACAAAGCCAAAGAGCAGTTGATACAATTAAATTACTTTGGCTTCAGATTTCCATGAGAGATGAAGAGAAAAACATTTTCCGAGCATGACATGTTTCTGGTTCAGATGTGCTATTTTTGAATTTTCCAAAATTATATTTGATGAGAAAAAATTCTTTCTGGAAAACATAATGATAAATGATCAGACATTAGATCTTTTCCTCCCAGAAAAGTCATTGTGTATATAAAGTTCATTTTTTACAATTTTGAAACCTTGAATGCTTCCATTCCATTAAAGCACTAGACCAGGAAAAACCTAAATGTCCTCCTATGGGAGACTACTTAAATGAACTATGGTTTATCCATGTAATATATAATTAAAAAGAAGTATTATGCACAGCTCTAATATGTGCATAATGGTCTATGCGATACATATGTCAAATTTAAGAGCAGTGATATATAGATTCATAAACTTGATCATTTTTAGTCCATATCTGTCTTTCCCAAAATAGACGACATCCTTTCCCAACCTCGGGAAATGCTGGAAGATCCATAGGGCCATAATAATCTCAGTTACATTTGGAGGGGTGATTTTTTTTTTTTCTCAAATAGCGGGGAGTAAATCAAGTAAGTTTGGAGCCTGGTAACTGTGGTTGCTCTGGAGGAAAGAATTAACAATTGTAACGAGAAGGAGAGTTTTATTTTTCACTGTGTGCTTTTATGCTCTTTGCTTACTTTAAGACATGTCCATTTATTACTTTTTTCTTTTTTTTTTTTTCTTTTTTGGGTCACACCCGGTGATGCTCAGGGGTTACTCCTGGCTCATGCACTCAGGAATTGCTCCTGGCGGTGCTCGGGGGACCATACAGGATGCTGGGAATCGAACCCGTGTTGGCCATGTTGGCTGCGTGCAAGGCAAACACCTTACTCGCTGTGCTATCGCTCCAGCCCCATCCATTTATTACTTTTTAAACAAACCTGTTTCTAAAAAGTCAAAAGAATACAACTGTTCTCTATTTGATTCTCTTCTAGGAGTGATCGGCACAGGAATTGCCCTATTTGTCGTCTACAGATGAGTGGAGCAAATGAATCCTGGGTGGTGTCAGATGCACCCACGGAAGATGATATGGCTAACTATATTCTGAACATGGCAGATGAGGCAGGCCAGCCCCATCGGCCATGACCTTCCGGTAAAGACACTTTGGTCATAGAAAATACGGGGCTTTGTAGAGACACAGACACAGAAGTTATTTTTTGCAATTCTGGCTAGTTGTCCTATTTCTTTTGATAAACTTTCCATGTCTTCCATTTGTGATAAACTAAAATTTACTACTGTTGTAGTCACTATTTTCCTATTAGTTATCTATTCTAATAGAACTAACTGCTCTTAAATTCTTTGCTGAAGTAAAAGTTACATTTCCAGAAGCTTCTGAAACACCTTTTCAGGCCAGGAGCATTTTAGATCTTTTAGATAGGTTCCAAATAAACCATGAATGTGAAAAAGTTGTAGCCATCTAAGAAAAAAATGGAATGACAGATAATGTAGAATATATTAAAGTGCATGTACTACTAGTCTATCTGCTGGAATCTAAGGAGTATCTATGCCCCCTTGTGGTTAATTATTGCTCCTTTAATGATTTTTACTTGAAATGGTACAGTTATTTCATAATTTTGGTAGTGTTTTGAAACTATATTTTTTACTTAAGTCTCCACCCTCCCTCCCCAGTGCTGCATAATTTGAGAGGATTATAATACTGGGCATGACTTTGGTGTCATGGATTTCTGCTGGGGAATTGTCTTGGCTATTCTGGAAGAGCTTCCTCACAGCTAGGAAGCTGTTCTACACAGCTGCTATCATTCCCCCCACTAACTCCCTAACCCCCCTCATCCCACCCCCATCTCTCATACATACAGTGTTCAGAGAAGCTCTGGGCGACTCACAGCAATACTGGTTCAGTGATGCTCAGACCCAGCAGGTGCTGGAGGCCAACAGGGTACTCAGGGTGCTGAGAAAGAAATTGAACTTGGGGCCTCTGCCTGCCAGACATATGCTTCGGCCTTTTGAGATGTCTCCAGGCCCTCTAAAATCACTTTTTAGTATTGCTTATTTGGTGTTTCAGATGGAACATTTTCTTCCCCACAGATCCTAAATTGTGTATTTCCAAGTTTTGATAAATCATTCAATATTGGTTTATGGGTAGTTACTTTTATTTTCTTAGTTTGAAGGAATCTTTATGAAGTCTCAAGTCTTCAAATTTATTAGACCAAGAGAAAATAAAGGTCCAGAGATCACTCAGAGGGCTAGAGTTGCCTGTTTTGCATGCTGGAGGCCTGAGTTTGATCCCCAGAACTGCATGGTTCCCTAGGCACAGCTAGCATTGCCTCTGGAGTGGCCTATGAGCATCACTGAGTGTTGTCCAAATTCTACCCTGCCCCCACCCACCATCTCAAAAAAGATAGAAAAACAAAACAAGGGTATATAGCCTTTTAATTATGTGTATGTAAAACATCTCTGAAAACTTGGAGATAATTTTTCTTACTATTTCACTGTACTTCAGTTTCTTTGTAAATGGTGCTTTTAAAATGGAAATTATTGTCTTATGTTAAACATTAATCTTTCAGGGTTGGACATAAAGACATAAATCAAGTGGTAGATAACATGCCTAGTTGTGATTTGCATCCCCAGCACTGCATGGCGCCACAGCACACTATGCCAGCAACACAATTGTGTCACCTATAAAATAATTAACACTTCAAAATATTGTAAAACTAGGGGGCCAGAACTATAGTACAATGGGTAGGGCATTTGCCTTGCATGCAACCAACTTGGGTTCTACCTCCATTGCCCCGTATGGTGCCCCATGCCCTCCAAGAGTGATCCCTGAGTGCAGAGCCAGAGGTAAACCCTGAGCACAGCCAGGTATACCCCTCCCCCACCCCCCAAAAACAATATATTGTAAAACTAGAGTCTGAAATGCCTTTTAAAAGGTATGTTAACATTCCACCTAGCTTTTCTGAGTAATTATTAATATTGCTGCTTGGTGATAAACAGGCATCCAAGTAAAATTGTTCTTTCATAGAACAAATACCCCACCAAAAGCAGCCTGATTTTATGTGCCCGCCCCCCGCTGCCACCACACACACACACACACACACACACACATACACACACAAATAAATAATTGGCTGACATTTATGATGCTCAGTACCAAATGCATAAACATTGTGAGTACTCTTGGGCTCTTTAAGAGCCTAGCAGTGGTTGTGTGACCTTGATGAAATTCCTTCCTCTGGTTGTAAGTTCCTTTAGAAACTGAGACTTTGTAATCTTCGGTTTTTATACTTTATTTCAGGTATAGAAATTTTTTGGCTAAATTCTTAGGATTCTTATACACACACACACACACACACACACACACACACATTCCCTACACTATATAAAAGTCATATTTTAGTTTCTTTATATAAACTCTACTGCTGTATGTATTATAAGTCAACCAATTTTCAAAGGTTTTAACACATTGGAAATATCCAGCATTTCAGAATTTGGTGATCAGCACAGATGTATGAAAGGTATTGTTTTAAAATTAATTTCTACAGCCTCCTTTTCCCAATTTTTTTTTTTAATTTCAAGTCACATTTGCAGAACCTGACTCTCCTCCCTAGGTTCTCTGTGTTCCATGTGATGTATTTTGAAATTTTAGGATAGTGGCCCTTCTCAGATTTTTTTTCTATATCGAAGACTGTAAATTGCCCTTTTAGATTAAAATTGCTGAGTCTAATTCATATTTCTGATTTAAGACTTTCTGAAAATGAAAAATGTTGCTTTACAGATTTTTGGATCTTTCCAGTTAAACCCAATAATTTCTCCTCCTCTACCACCTTCCCTCCCTCCCACCCCTGCTAAATCTGTCACCTTTCAAGGAATCATTTAACAGTGAGCCTAGGGTCTTGCTATTTCCAGTATGAACTCCAAGACACTAACTGATCTACTGTGAAATATAATTTTTTATTAGCCTTATTAAATAAACGAGCACAGGTTTTTGCTTTCTCCATAAACCAGGTGATAGTTCTTTAGATGTAAATGTTAGGTAGGTTCTGATGTACTAATTGTACTAGTTGCAAATTTGTTTAATGTATACTTTTTGTATCCTGTACAGCTTTGACTTTTTAAAATATGAAGTATTTAAATGCGCTTAATATGATAGAAAATATAATGTGTGCCTTCTAGGATTTGTGAAATGATCATGAGCTCTAAGGAATTTGTTTCATAAGTTATAAAGTCTTCCCTATTCTAACTTAATAACAACGGGTTTACTTGTATTATGCTGTAGAACTTTAGTCTGAGAAAATGGATTTGACTATGTATTGTATTTAAAAATTGAGAATAATAGCATCTGTTTATTCATGGGACAAACTGATTAATGTGCAATAAATAATCTTTAGCAAGTAAATTTTAACTACTTGAAGATTTTTTCTTATGTAGTTTCACATTCATAAAACTAAATGTGTATTATATTCCTTAGAGGACTATTTTATATTTTACTCTTGATATTGTAATGTTTCTTTGCTATGTTTTAAAACCATTTTCAAATTAGACTTGATTTCCCTATACCAAATATATGTTTAAAGTACTAAGGTTGCTTAAAAATCACAATGATTTTTAACATTGGGAAATTGGATTCATTGAAAGTCAGTCCAAAAAATATTAAAGGCTTTTTTTAGTTAAACTTTGTCTATTTAATAATAAGAAAACTACTTGGAGATTAGGTAAAACAACTAATAACCCATATTTATAATGAGCAACAAGAAGACATTATAATATAAACAATTCACAAAATATTTTTATCTGTTCCTTTGTCTTTTTACTCAGATTCCACTATAGGGTAATTTTTATGTTTATCTTGTAAGATAATTCCCAAGACAGTGTAATTACAGAATAATCTCAGTATCTTAGGACTGAAAAGAAGAATGCCATTTATAAGAATGATTGACAGTTTATAATTAAATTTACTGACACATATATAGAGAGGGTGCTGGAGCGATAGCACAGCGGGTAGGGCGTTCGCCTTACAAGCGGCCAACATGGCCGACCCAAGTTCGATTCCTCCGCCCCTCTCGGAGAGCCCGGCAAGCTACCGAGAGTATTGGATATGCCAGACACAGTAACAACAAAGTCTCCAATGGAGACGTTACTGGGCCCGCTCGAGCAAATCGACGATCAACGGGAGGGCCTTTACCTTTACCTTTACCTTTATATAGAGAGGATGTTTAATTTTCTCAAGGGCATAAAATTCTCAGAGATGTTGATAATCTTTGTAGCTATGTATAATCTTTAATCCCTGCATCCTCTGTCTTTCAAATAAAATATTTATTTAGAATTTGAAGGAATAAAAATATCTAAATATCTGTGTTTACCTAACTAGTATCTTTTATTGCAGTTAGTTATACCTATTCAGGTATACAATATTTATATTAGCCCGGCAAGCTACCGAGAGTATTCGATATGCCAGACACAGTAACAACAAAGTCTCCAATGGAGACGTTACTGGGCCAGCTCGAGCAAATCGATGATCAACGGGAGGGCCTTTACTTTACTTACATATTATCTTTAGAAAAAGAGGAATAGTTTTTCACCAATGTAGCATTTCAATACAAATAGAGAAAAATATATGCTTTCTACTTTGCTTTAATCTAACATTAAAAGTAGATGGGCTGAAAAGATAGTACAGTGGGTAAGGTACTTGCATTCACATGGTTGACCCTGATACTATCCCTGACATTCCACCTTGTCCTCAAGCCTGCCTGAGTTGCAGAATAGGAGTAAACCTTGAGCATCATCAGGGATGTCCCCCTAAAAAAATTAAAGTGAAATGTTTAATAAAATAAAAGTAGAGGCTTATGATAAATCTTGGTTAGTACCAACTCAGGGACAGTAACTTGTTTTTGTGAGGCTAAGTTTTAACCTGGCTGTTCCTCGCCAGGGCCCCTTGGAGGGGAGCGGGTTGAGCTTTCCTCCCCGCCCCGACCAGGGCTCCGGCAGCCGAAGACCTCCAGGACCAGCCACCACCATGCTGAGACCACTCTCCGCACACATGAAGGTACTGGCAGAGGGACAAAGCCACGCGGGTTCCAGCCGCGCGACATCTTGTCAGGACATCTTTTTATGACATCTTATTATCTCATTCCTACTTTGGACAAACTTGCAGGCTATCGAATGTAGCCTGCCCACAGGGCAGAGTCTGGCAAACTCCCTGTGGCGTACCAAATATGCCAAATACCAGTAACAATGATGGGTCTCATTCTCCTAAAGAGCCTTGAATATAATCTCAGGGCTAGGATGAAAGAGACGTTACTGGGGCCTGCTCGAGGCAATCAACGAATAACAGGATGAGAAATGAAAAATGAAAAATGTTTTAACCAAATTTCAATAATATAATCTGAGTTGACATAGAATGTGAACTTCTAGAGCAAGTAAAGGGTAATATGCCTTAAAATAATGTTCTTTTAGAAACATGAACCAGTATACAGTTGCATTTGGTGCCATATACAAGTAAAAGAATGTAGGAATTCAATCCCTAAAAGGCCAGTTAGGTACAATGATATTATAAAAGTGTAAAGTGCTATATAAAAGATACTGAAAGGCCTGAAGAACAGGTAAAAATCGTACAAATGTTGACTGAATGCAGAGCAGAGCCAGGCAAGCTACCTGTGGCGTATTCGATATGCCAAAAACAGTAACAATAACAGGTCTCATTCCCCTGACCCTGAAAGAGCCTCCAATATAGCAGTGTTGGGAAAGACGAGTAAGGAGAGGCTGCTAAAATTTCAGGGCTGGGATGAACGGAGATGCTACTGGTGCCTACTCAAGTAAATCGATGAACAATGGGATGACAGTGATACAGTGATACAGTTGTCTGAATAGACTTAAGTAATATCTAGGGGAAAGGAAATATATGAAGTTGCTTATGATCTATAACAGCAAAAGTGAGTGAAAAACAAAGGTTTACTTTATGATCTGATAAGCTTCAGCTTGAAAATGTTTAGTTTCTCATGATGGCCTCTCAGGGTCTGTATTGCAAACCATAATGCCCAAAGATAGAGAGAGGTTATGGGGACTCATGTCTGCCATGGAGGCAGGGGAAGGGTGGGAAAGAGGGGGTTATACCCGGGATATTGGTGGTGGGGAATATGCACTGGTGGAGGGATGGGTATTTGATCATTGAAAGCTTGTAACTATCTCATGGTGATTCAACAAAATTAAAAAACCAAAAGAGAAAATGTTTAGTTTCTCAGTGAATAGATTCATGTCTGAATCTAAAGATAATCTAGTAGTTAATGATAACCATTCATAATACCCAATGAAAGTAAAAAACTTAAAACATTTTGCTTGAAATAGTTGTAACTTGAAATAGTTTTAAATTACTGAGCCATGGTCCTAAAGGATTTTATTTCATAATTAAAAACACATATTTGACACAGATAAAATGGCAATGAAAAACTGTACAATACTTAATTAGGGCAGATGTATACAAATGGAGACTTCAAAAATGATGCCTAAGATAAATGGTAGTTTTCATTCAATTTCATAATAAGTATGCAAGATTACATATTATGTTTGTCTAATAAAAAGACTACACTTAAAATTCCATGTGCTCACATGACAATGGAGGAGACAGGTATAAAGTCACAGGACAAGAGAATCTCAAATCAATGAAGCATTTTCTCAGGCAAAAATCAGGTTCTACTTGATAATGATTCAGGACTTCCTGAATTTGCCCACAGAAATAGGAAGATACTTGAGCAATTTGTTGAATATTCAGAACACATATCCTTAAAAAGTTGCCAAAAAAGAAATTTATTTAGTTTATATATGTTTATTGAGCACCCACTATGAACCAGGCACTAGTAACACAGATGAAGTACTTTGTTGAAGTGTAAAGTCAAATTGGTCTTTAGAAATGCTTTCTTATTTGCCCCTTGGACCCTGTCTGAGGAAGTGGTTCCTACACTTT
The DNA here is from genome assembly GCF_029834395.1 of Sorex fumeus. Classification (NCBI taxonomy): domain Eukaryota; kingdom Metazoa; phylum Chordata; class Mammalia; order Eulipotyphla; family Soricidae; genus Sorex; species Sorex fumeus. Next base: position 7,458,516 of record NW_026606087.1, read on the forward strand.
ATAGACTAAGGAAGTCTATATATTAGATTAAAAAGGAATTTCTCCTTTAAAAAAAAAATTCACAGGGTCACAGTGGTATAAAAAAAAAAAACTAACTGTTAGGCCTAATGGAATAGTGTAAGGAGAGGACTGGATTAGTAGAAAAACCTAATTCTAGTCCTACACTTAAAATTCCATGTGCTGTGTGACCTTAGGCAAATTTCACATCTCTGAATCTTAACTCTTCATAAGGAAAATAACTGGCCTACAACTATAAAAATTTTAGAAACAAGGGGAGTAAAGTTCATATAGCCATATACTTTGCAAAATCCTGGGTTCAGGTGAAAATTTGTCAACACCCCCATTATAAACCCGTTAAAAACAGAGTCACTTTGAAATAAAGACAGTACTCAGACCCTCACTTCACCCTCCTTCCTGACCCTGAAGTGGCTCCAGGAGTAAGACCCATAGCCATCGTTTGAAATGCATGCTTCTGATCTAAACCTTCACTTTCCAGATGAGGAAACCAAAATGTAGGAGAGATTGTTTTCATGTCCACATTTGATTTCCTAAATCGGGAGGAGAGCTAAATAAAATAGTTCATAAAATTCATTAAAAACATAAATTGTCAAGAAGGAAATTTTCTATTTCAATTCACTCAAGAGTAGCTCCTTTATGAAAGGGAGGTTTGAAATAGATTTTTAAGGCAGCCAGCCAGCAAGAGGCTGAAATGAACAACTACCAACCAGCCTGCAGGGCCTTTAGAGGCTGATGGCAGAACCACACAGACTTCGTGTCAGTGGGCATGAGACCATGCCACCTCCAAAATCTAAGCCCCCAAATGCAAGCCCTAGCAGTTTCAAGAGAAATATTTGGAAAATTAGGGATGAGTGGGACAGATAAGTGTCCCACTCCCAGATCTCTAAGGAGGAGTCATCTTCTTACTCAGAAATATTGACAGAAGAGGACATGTTAGACCTTAAAGTGAATAGTGCAACCAAAATCTCTAGTTTGAAAGTTCTTTAAAAGCATCCTCTTCATGAAGGAAAGTCCTAATTTGACCACTTAATCATAACAGACTTGAAGTTAAATGAAGAAGTTAAAATACATGTCTAATGCCAGACCTATACGTTAAGGTCTGTAATCTCATCTGATTTCATGGCGTCAGACAGGAAGCTGAGCTCATTGCATAGGGTCTCATAGCGGAATGCCATCCGGATCTGAGCAACATTTGTCTTTCGAATATCATTTCCTTCAGGTCCTTCTTTATAATAATTTTGTCCCAGAAATTTTTGCTTTTCCTGTGGATCAAAAGAGATACAAATAATAAACCTTATATTCCCTTATTTTACTCATATATTAGTTCAACATTAGCCACCGCAAATCAGACAAGTCAATCTAAAGCAGGTCCTCCATCAGGACATCTTTTCCCATAGACCCATTGCTCAGTTTCACTAGTCTCTGTCTCCTCACGGCTGTTGCCCTAACCACCGTGCTCATTCCATCCTTTTCTTACATTCTTCCTTATAGACAGGGAGCTGCAAGAGGTTTCTGTCAGTGGAGAAAGCAAGGAGAAGGCATCAAGATTCTACAAAGATCTTCCTGACAGCTGACAAAGGCAAACAGGCATTCCTGGGGAGTGTCAGTCCAAGGAACCCATACAATTCAGTGTTTAGCCTTTAACTCTTCTGTGTCAACAACCAAAAAGAACTGCCTCTTCCTGTACTAGTGACATCACCCAGGGAAGGTACACAAAAACCTAGTGTACCATCTAGAGCAGCATTCAATCTTTTTACACATGTGGACCAGTACCTGACTTGCATACTGATCCATGGTCTACCCCTGTCGATCATCACTGGTCCATGTACTGATGGTTGACCATCTCTGAGGAGTGTTTCCTAGCCCCAGCTCCTCATTAGAAATACCTGAAGCCATAAAAAAAATCCTGATGCCTAGTTTCTATCCTTAGAACGCTTTGTTTGATCTAAGTACTAGTTATCTATTCAAGAATTACTATGTGTCAGAGACTACTATCCCAGGCCCTAAAGATATACTGCAAACAAAACAGCCTTTGTGCTAAAGAAGGTTACATTCTAGAAGGAAAGAAGAAACAGACACAAAGACATAACTATATATTACAATGTAATTAGTAATAATTATTATGAAGAAAAAATAAATATAAGGAATGGAGAGTGATACGAAGTGTGTGGTTATTTTAGAATGGATGATGAGGGGAGAGATGACAGTTGAGTAAAGGCCTAAGAAGATGACAGAGCAGACATGGAAATGAAGGTGTCTCCCAAGATTCTCACTGAAGATACGTCACTGACACAGACCCTGCTTTCTCTGATGAGCTCAGGGCCTAAGAAGTGACTGACTCACAGAAGGCATTCATGGTACAGGTGTTTGAGGAACCGGAGGGACAAGGGGTACCACCAGCACATCCTTACCTGGTGTGAGAGGCCACTCTGGAGCACGCTGTTCCTGGCGATTTCACACAGGTCGCAGGTGCTCAGCTTCCACACCTGAGCTGCAATTGCGTATTCTTCCATAAGCGCTTCCTACCCCAACCCAAGCAAATGCATCAGATGGCAGAATATCCATTCCTCTGCTTCACATACTCCCAAGAGGAAGAAGCATCAGGCATAGGTAGAAGATTTGACTCCTATGACCCAGTGCCCTCAATGGAGATGCCGTCCTTGCTTCCTAGGACAATCTGCCTGGTGCCCACTTGCAGTGCCTGATCTTCAGCCTTGCATTTGCTGATGCACCGCTTTCATAAAATCGTCCCACAATAAAAGATCTGAATAAAGCATGAAGAACAGAGATGGCGCAATAAAGAAGATGGAGAGGTTATCCTAAGTGTCATCCCTAAAGGATTGGGTTTGGATGGTACTTTTGGTGTATCTCCTGGCATGAGAAATGTCTGACATTAGTCATGAGCTCTTTCATTACCTTTTCACCACCTCAGAGTCCCTAGTGCAGTGGTTCTCAAAATGTGGTCCAAAGATGCCCGGGGCTTCCCAAGACCTGTGAAAGTCCCTTCCTTTTCCATTATGTATTTTTAGGATAGAAGACAAGATTTTCTTTCCATACTAGAATAAAGTAAAATTTAAACAAAAATTTATTTCAGGGGCCTGAGAGTGAAAACTTTTGCCTTGCTCATGACCAACACAGGTTCAATCCTCTGCACTGCATATGGTCCTCCAAGCACCACCAGGAGTGACTCTTGAGCACAAAGCCAGGACCTTGAGCACCACTGGGCATGACCCCAAAACAAAACCAAACAAACAGAAAAAGCATTCCAGTAGATTGCAGAAGCAGATACAAGATCCAGTTGTCTTCTAGCAAGCCAGACATTAAAGATATTTGCAAAAATCTAAAATAATGTTATTCTGGAGAGATTTACAGCAGGTAAAGTGCTTGCCTTGCTCAGAGCTGATCTGGATTCAATCTCTGGCACCACATATGGTTCCCCAAACCTACCAGGAGTGATCTCTGAGCACAAAACTGAAAGTAATCCCTGAGCACAATTGGATAGGCCCAAAAACAAAACAAAAATTTAAAAAGTAATGCCATTCTCAGCACTTTTTCTTTGGGAAGTAATTTTTCCTAAGAATTGCTGCTTAAGTCAACATTAATATTATTTGTAAATTAAGTAAAGTAAAGACCCTCCCGTTGATCGTCGATTTGCTCGAGCGGGCCCAGTAATGTCTCCATTGGAGACTTTGTTGTTACTGTGTCTGGCATATCGAATACTCTCGGTAGCTTGCCGGGCTCTCCGAGAGGGGTGGAGGAATCGAACTCGGGTCAGCCATGTTGGCCGCTTGTAAGGCGAACGCCCTACCCGCTGTGCTATCGCTCCAGCCCAAATTAAGTAAGTGTCTTAAAATTCCTCAGTTACTAACTTTAATAAAGAATAGATCCACATAAGTCAACACTCTATGAGAGTCTCAGTTATTAAGAGTATAGAAGGGTCTTTATACCCAGAGCCTGGAGAACCTGCTGCAGAGGACCAGCTCTTCTAAGTGTGCAAATCAATAGCTAGACTCCACACCATCAAAATGCACTGGGGACCACAATGACTGGTCCTCATGCATGACATCACCCTTCCCTGCTTCTTCCCACCCCAGAGATCCAAAGTATAACAACAGTATCAAACGGTAGCTAGCATTTGAATATATGCTCTCTGCAGACACTCCATTAGTCTCAGTTTTTTTTCTTAATGCACCCTCACGGTGAGAGGTTGGCATAGGGACAATTGTGCCCAGTGACAGAGAGGAGCAAGATGCGGAGCGGTCATGGGGTGCTGTGGGGCCATCTCACCTTCGTGTAGTGGAACTGCATGGGATCATCAGTGGACAGCGAAACATGCAGCCCCTTGTGCAAGAACTCCCGCAGAGGGTTTTTGGAATATTCGAGAAACAGGCTGTTGTTGCTCAGAGGAGACATGGCAATGGGGATCTGGGCAAGGTAATAGAGATACTGCAACACCGGACTCTGCAAAACAGCCACCAAATTCATGTGAGCAGCATGGAGGGGGCTCGGGAGGGGGCAGAGGGCAGAGGGAGAGGGAGCAAGAGTAGACGCATCTATCAGAGGAAATCAGAGACCTGGGCAGGGTCTGGACAAACCTCTGACCAAGGTGGGGATCCCCAAAGCCAGGACCCCTGAATTCCCCCCAATTCTCTCACCTCTCTGCTCACCAAACCCCTCCCTCCCATGCCCATCCTTCCCTGGGGCTGTCCTGCTCAACCTTGCCAGGGCTTTCTCTGCACTCCAGACCACAGGGCAAAGCAGCCAGGCTGTGTGACCCAGTCCCAACCCCACCAGGCCAGGCTACAAGGTACCCCCTTTTGTGGTCTTGCTTAAACTGCCCACAGTTAGGCTGAGATACTCTAGCTCCTCAGAACTGAGAAGGGGCAGACATAACCAGCTACAGAAATGGGGTCCCTATTGTTAAAGACTGCTGTTGAAACATTGTATTCCTGAAACTTAATTGTGAATAATGTCATTCACGGTGAATTAATTTTTTAAAAAGGAGAATTAGAAGAAATGGGGCCCCTAATTAGGCCGTTGTAAGACCTGGCAGGGAGCAAACTGAGCAAACATGGTTCTGGAAATGATCCAGCCCAGTGAATACTCAGGCACAGCTCACAGCTGCACTGTTTGCTCCTGGGAGAGCTGGCTGGACTCCATCCCACACCTGGGCACTGAACCAGCTTAGGTCAGACCAGCCCAGGAAAATGCGCCTTAGGGGCGGGCAGATAGTAAAGCAATTAGGCATACATGCCTGGCATATAACAGAACCAGGCTCCATTCCCAGTACCACATGGCCCTCAGAGCCTCATGGGGTGCAGCCCTGGAGCCCCCCCCCCCACCAAGCCCCCGTCCCCAGCACTGCAGGGCCTGAGCAGCATTGCATCCTCCAGCCGGTGCATTGAACGGCAGACCCGACTGACAGAATCACTGTTTGGGACTTCCAGAGTCTCCTGAGCACAGCTTGGGAGCTGCCCTCCTCCCACAAAAAGCATGTTGGTCAATGTTAGGGACAAAGCAGAAATGAATTCTGTGATCATTATGATAAGTAAATTAAGAATATATTCGGGTTGGGCCAGAGTGATAATACAACAGGTAGGACATTTGCCTGCACGCAGTCGATGAGGGTTTGATCCTGGGCATCCCATATGATTCTGCATTCACCGCCAGGAGTAATTACTGTGTGCAGAGCCAGGAGTAACCCCTGAATACCACCAGGTGTGGCCCAACTCTTTCCCACCCCAATAGGGAAAAATATATTCTGGAGGAAAAGATGGGAATTGGAAATACTAAAAAGCTAATAATGACATGTGTTAAAAAAATAGTAATGAGCGGTCTACTTTAAAATCAAATTATGTCTGATGATATCCTTTCAGAATAAATCTAAAACAAAAATGAATGACCTTTAGCATCACTGGTCTCAGACACCAGGGAGTGGAATAGGTGGCTGTCACCTCTGGAGGAGTAGGGGGTCCCGCTCCCCGCCAGGGGGCCCAGGGCTGAGACCCACGGCAGGGCAGGTTGCCTGCAGTGGGCCTGGTTACCTTCTTGAGGAGCAGCCCGTGGGAAATGTTGTCAGCAGTGAGGAAAGCAGACACCAGGTGGGTGATGGAGCCCGCCTCTCCGCAGTGTGGCCGGAACAGGAATGTGCTCAGGCCTCGCTCCCTGCAGGAGAAGTAGGACTCATCAGGAAGATTCCTGAGTCGGAGCCCCAGGGCAGCAACTACACCCCTAGCTCAGGGCCGGTCCCAAAGGACTGTCAGCACGGCTGTCAGCACCGTGGACTCGGAGCACCCTGGAAATGACCCCACCCAAATCCCAAAATGCAGAGGTTCGGGCCCAGGATTCCTCCTGATACCACCCCCTGGGTGCAGGGTGGGGGCACAGTAGGGACACTTCCTGCCCTGCCCCCAACACTGTCCCCACCTTACAGCCCAGACCTATGGTCCTTCAGAAATCACCGCGCCCGGCTCTCTGTTATAAAAACAAGGAACCCCTGGTGTACAACCAGAGCACGGCAGCCGCTAGGCAAGTGGGCTGCAGAGCCAGCCCTAGAGCCCCAGTAACCATGAATTCGTTGGGACAGTCATCCCCCAGCCACAGGTCGTCTTCCTATCCTAGTCCCAGTTGGAACCCACAGACTCACACGCTGGGACCTGCACACCGAGTAGGGATGCGGGAAGGTTGCAGATGCGCAGGGCAGGGCACAGCCTCCGTTTCCCGGGTGTGCCCAGCCTGTGCGACCACTGCGCCGGGTCTCTAGGAGGGCCTGGGCCATGGGGGCTCCGTCCCCTGTGCCTGTCACAGACTGTGGAGAGGGATTTGTCAAGTGAACTCAGGCACTAGAGAGCACAGCGAAGGGGTCGGGAAGGAGCCACATCTGCAAGTGACGGTGCCCTTTGGGGCGTGGACAGAGACACGTGGGCGCTGGCGGGCAGGCACTGTGGACGGATCCACCCACCTGCGGAGGTTGTTGAGCACCATGATGTTGGCGTACATGTAGTACAGGTAGTAGCTGTAGGGTGGGTTCTGCTCACTGGTCCAGATGTCTGGGTTGGGGCTCTTGTCGGAGAACATGTGGTCGCTGTGCTTGGACTCATCATCCACACTATCAAACCCCGTGACCTGGGCGGAAATTGGGGGGAGGGGTTGTCCCGTATCAACCCACAGCAGATGAGCTGCCAAAGGCATGAAATCCAGGCCCGCCAGCCATCCCCGCGGACCCATCCCTCTGTGGCCCCAGCCAGGGCAGTGCAGCGGCAATTGCTGTGAGACGGCACAAGCAGGCCCTGCGCATGGACCCGCCACCGGTCCAGCCCTGCCTGGAGTCTGACCACACATGCGCAAATGCATTCAACACTCGGAGTGGGCTGGCCAGGGGGTGCTGAGCCTCGTTCAAGAACAGGAGCCCCTCTGCTCCCAGCTCCTCCCTAGGAGCAGCCCTGAGTGGGGCAGAGATGCCTCAGGATGTCCCCATTATGCATGCTGCTACCCCTCATCTGGCACCCAGTGAAGCCCCTCTGGGCAGCCCATTAGTTTACAAATACATCAAGGGGGCAGCGATGTGGTTGGAGTGGCAGAGCTCATGCACAGTATGTGCCAGGCCCCAAGTTCGACCCTCATCACCACATGCACCACCGCACCCAGCAATGGGCAGGGCCCTGGTGGTCTCCAGAACCCCAAGGGTGTGGCATGACAATATGGAAAGGGTACTCAGCTTCCTGGGCTGATGTATGTCCATGCCTGGGGCCAGGGGCCAGGGTCTGAAAGGGAAGCCTGACCTGACCAAACCCCGCCTCCTTCCGTTTCCCACCTCAGTGCCCCCACTGCCTACGGAATCCCCACCCTTGTGCTTACATATTTGAGGAACAGATGAAGCTCTCGGTGATCTTGGGGGTTGATAGTGGCCTCAAAGAGGGGCAGGAAGATGTTCTCCAGCATCTTCCCAAAGCTTGGCAGCAATTTCTTTGACCTAAATATGTCACTGGAGGAAGTAAAAATTTGCTAATTAAGGGAGACCCCAGAACTGTGATAAGCTTTCAGCATCTGTATTGCAAACCATAACGCCTAAAGGGAGAGAGAGAAAGAGAGAGAAGAGAGATGCCTGCCATAGAGGCAGTGGGGGTAAGGGGTGACTTGGAGGTGTGGGAGGGAAACTGGGGACACCGGTGCTGGGAAATTACACTGGTAGAGGGATGAGTGTTGGAACATTGTATGATTGAAACCCAATCATGAACAGTTTTGTAATGCTCTATCTCAATGGAGATTCAATTAAAAAATAATGATAATAAAGTTCCAGCAACCAAATGCTTTTGGTTATCTTAGTTCCATTTGGTGCTTTTAAACCATTTTCATGCTTGTAGACTAGCATCCAACTACACATGGGCATGTATACTAGTGGTTTAAACCCATTGCACTGAAGAGATTGTACAGCAGATAAGGTGCTTGCCGTGCGTTGCAGAAGAACAGTTTGATGCTCAGAACCAAATATGGTCCCTGTGTCCTGCCAGGAGTGATTCCTGAGCACAGAGTCAGGAGTAAGCCCTGAGCACCACTGGATGTGCCCTCCCCACCTCAATAAAAAAAAAACACCACTGCAGCAAACCAATGCTATCTCATCTTAGACCTGCAGGCCAGCTATTAAAAACCACCATGAAACAATGTGCCTGTCCACCGACCAATCAAAGAATGAGGTCCTGAGCCATACTGGGAAGCACCAGATACAGGCCACCACCAGGTCACCTATATTCTGGGGTTCACCCAAAAGGCCATCCTCCATCCCCAGTAAGAATAAGACAGGCAGTAGTGCCCCCAACCTCTGCACTCATTCTTCAAAGAACAGGGCTTTGTCTCCAAGACCTCTTTGCTGAAGAATCCCTGGCTGTGGAAAATCCCAGGGGAGGAGAAGACTATAGAAGGCACAAAAGTATCCCCCCTGCACCTAGGGGCGGGGCCAGCACCCACTAAGGGGAACTGGAGAGGCCCCCCTCACTTACTAGATCCGTGGCACCTGGATGATCCAGCGCATGTTGGGGGAGTAAACCTTGTGTTGGATGAACCAGCGCGCCAGGTTGGGCCACTCCTCAGGACTGCGGCCATAGATGGACAGACGGGGCTCTGAGTACTGGTACTTGCTCTCCTCCAGCTCCCTGGCCACCTCCTTGACACCGAGAGGAGCTCAGGTCAGCCCAATAATAGCATTCCAGCTGCTGGAAAGAACCCCCAACTCCACCCCCAACCCTACTCCTGCCCCTACCCTGTATCCACCACCAACCACCACCACCACCACCACCCACTGGATCCTGCACCTCCCTCTGTCCCTGTTCCAGCCTGGGAAGACCGATGTTTCCCTCCACTGTCTGGAGCCCTCAGTCTCGGAAAAATCTCCTTTCCCTAGGAGGCAGGGCTGAGGTCTACACTGCACAGCTCAGCAGAACCAGGCTGGGCAGCAAAAGGATCTCTGGGCAAAGCTGACCTGCATCCAGTCATGTTCAGACTCTATGTGGACAAGTGGGTGAGCAAAGGTGGCCAATATCAGCCTCACATGCTCAGGCCTGATGGTCAAGACCAGGGTACTCAGACCCTTGCCTAAGCTGGAAGGGGAATTCAGGGATTCAGGGAAGAGGAGGGGAGAGTGCCGGACAGGCACTCTTACCACCACCACCACCAACAACAACAACGCTTCCCAGTCTTGGAGGCAGACCGAGGAGGTTGAGGGCCCACTCACCTTGACCATCCGAGCGAAGTACTCTCCTCCCAGGTAGTTTTCTGTTTTCAAGTACAGGTCACGCAGCTCACTGGCCCCCACAGGGTTGTATTTGGAGTTGAACTTGTCAAAGCGGTGGAATGTTTGTCGGCCCTGGAAAGAGAGAACCCCCAACCCTCACTGTTCTGTGGTCATGGGCATGTCCCCTCTCCAGTCTTCACCACAGCACCAGATGTGCATGTAAGTCCAAGGGTCAGGACCATGGTCCCACACTGTGCAGCCCTGGGGTCCCTTTGGGAGGCCCACACACAGGGCCTGTAGAGCCCTTAGGAGCATTGTAGCTGAGAGAGCCCAACATCAATCAACTGAACAATCAGTCACAACCTGCTTCCTGTCACTGTTTGAACTTCATATGGCACCTTCAAAACTCACTTTTTTTTTTTGCTTAGTGGTGTAACAAATATTTCCCTGTTGTAAAAATAGACAAAATGCAACATTTACCACCTGAGACATATCTAAGCACATGGTTCATGGCATGAGCACATTCATGATGTTGCCCAACTATCATCACCTCCAGAGCACTTTTCATCTAGTAAAATAAACTGTAATCATTAAATGACCACTGGCTATATTTCTCATCCTGATCACCTTTCTGTCTCTCTAAATCTGCCTATTCTAATATTAGGAGAATCATTCAACATTTTCCTTCAGTGCCTGGCTCTCTGGTTTATTAGTATAGTTTTAAAGACTCATCCATTTTGTAACATATACCAGAATTAAAATTTTTTTGCCCCCAAGTTGCACGGCGAAGACCCCAGAATTTTAATTTTTAAGCACCAAAATTTACCCTATAAGTATGCCTGAAAATTTTAGCACTGAAATTTTTGGTATTTTAGTACTGAAAACACGACATGTAGCTCATGCATTCAACTCATCTGCTGATAGATGTGGATCACTTTCACCTTTTGGTCATAGTGAAAGATGTTGAATGTATTTAGGAGTGCAGCTCTGCTTAGTCCCAACTTTCAGTTCCACCTAGGGCAGAACTGCTGGGCTATCTAGTCATTATTTAACATTTTGTGTGAAATATTGTTTTTGACAACAGCTTCACTATCATTCGGTATGGTAATGTCTTTAGAATGTCAAGAACACACATGGTATTCCCCACTTTACAGCAAGGACATAAAAACAGAAGTGAGTTGCTACAAGGCACCTCACACTAATGTGGAATTTGAACTCAGACCTACCTGGCTCCAAGTGATACACCCTCTCACCCAGCCCCATGACTGTTCCCGGCCCAGTTAGTTCTTGAGACCAAATTACCTCCAACTCCACAACTAGAAGAGAAAGAGTGACCGACACAGCAGCACTTCTGCAGCTACAGATATGACTGGTCTCCAGGGGTGTCATGCCCCACCACCCCCAGCCCGAGTCAGAATTGCTTGAGGTGCCTTCTGCTGAGGTACTGAGGCAGGAACTCACTCACCGCATGGACGTCCAGTGAGTCCACGGTGAGGTCATAAGGGTCCATGTGCAGGCTATCAAACACCTGGCGCAAGGTGATCTTCCGGCCACACTTCTCCGCCACCGTCCTGTCTGGCTCCGTCTGGTACGTGTGCTTGATGAAGCGCAGCAGATGCTTCTGGTTCATGCATGCAGCTGCGTGGATGTGTGTGTCCACCTGCAGCACGGAGCCAACTGGACCTGTGAGCCGTGCACTGTCCCTCACTCAACCCTCCCATAAAACGAAATAGCAGAAGAACTGCCCAAATGTGGGTTGAATTCCCTTCTGGCCCCAGGACTTCAAGATAAAGCCAGGTCTCAACTTCGGGTCTCAACTCTAGCCTTGCCACCTCCTCCATTCTACTGACCAAGCACCATGCCGTCCCACCCATCCCCTTGCGCAAGTATTGCCTCAGCCCATGGTGCCTTCCTGCCTCCTTCCAATCTCCTCCTCCTGGATATTTCCTAGTCCCCTCTGCTAGGAAGTCATTCCAACACACAACCCAAATGGGAACCAAGTGCAGGCTCTCCTTTATTGTGTATATCCTGACCCCTGTACTCCTTCCCTAGACTGGGATCTCCTCAAGGTTAGAGCCCACATCTGACACACCTAAAGTCCCAGCTCCTACCTCCAAGCCTGGTACCAAATATTAGTTGAATGAATGGATGAATGAATGAACAAGTGAACAGATGGAGTAGGTTGTTCAAAAGTTTCCATGCCAACGCCATCTTCACACTGCTCTGAGGACCCTCTAAATTTTGCATGAAAGATCACTCTTCCCAGTGACCTCTCTTGGAACTCCCTGGAGTATCCCCAGTAGGCATCCCCCAACACACATTTTCTTAGCCATTTACATGACACACAAACGCCCCAGAATCCAGACTTGGGAAGCAGCAGTTTTGTGGACCCTAAACCAATATAGGGATTCAGGATGTAGGAACCAGGCCAAACATTTTAGAACAAATCCTAAAGAGCAGAAATGATCCCGGGCTCAGCCTTCCCTGCTCTCCCTTGAAAGGTAGCGGAGGGAGTTCTGTCAAATCTCACCGCTCCTTGTTGGGATGATTTATCACAACTATATCTCTCTAATACAAAGGAGGAACAGAATACATGACCTTATAAACACATGCCTTTAGTTTTAAATTATTTGGCATGTAGATAACTTTAAGCTAAAGGCAATCAAGGGACTAAAACCTCAGGAGAGATTTTTATCCCCTTACCCTTGCCTTTCATCCTGTTCCACGATGTATGCTACCACTGACTTAATTTCAGTGAAGACAAGCTAAATAGGGTAGACCACAGACTAAGAATAATGTGGCAAACAAAGCTTGATATTCAGATTCCTGATACCCCCTCCACCCCCCATCCAGCCATATTTGTTTAGCAAACATTTGGTCTCATTCCCTGTTAATTGCCTTCAGAGCCTTTGAAGTCCTGACTCCCTTCTCCCCAGTCCCAGATGGCATATGCTCTCCACAGTGCCTCTGTCTTTGAGATCTTTCATGCTGGTGCAGAATATCCACAACCTGTTAGTCTGAGGCTTTTTCAACCCTTCTTTGGCTGAAAGAAAGGTGGAGGAAGGTAAGAGGGAAATGTTTCCTCACCAACAACACCAAATAGCTATTTTTCCCTCTTGCCTCTCTGGCCTTTCCTTTTGGTCTCCTCAGTGACTTGTCACTACCAGTCCTCTCACTAACTGGAATTTCTGCAGGTTTGAACTGGCACCTCTTGTCCTGTCACTTATGTCCTCTCTCCAAAGGCAATCTAACTATCTGTGCTGTTATCTGCCTTCAGCATACCAACAACTCTTGACTTAAATCAACAGCCCATAGCTTCATTACTCAGGCCAGTGAATGCTTTTAATGTTTGATCCTTGGTACCACCAAACAAAACAAAACAAAGCAAAACAAAACAAAAACAAACTCCAAGGCTCCATAATTGTGTACATAACTGCAGCTCAAATGTAATCTATTCAAAAGCATTATCTCCATCTCCGGAGAGGATGCCCAAACCAGATAGTCTCCAGGCTTTCCACGTGTCAGGAAAGAGAAAATCTGCACCCCCTTGGTTCACGTGGAAATGTGGGAAGCATCATCAACCCTCCCCCTTTCCAACAGCTACATCAAACACCCCATTTAAAACAGTCCATCTACCTTTGGAGTTCAGATGCTCATAGTGTTGCCCAGTCTCGCTGTCATACTGAGTCCAAACCTGAAGGCTCCCTCCCAACCTCACACTGGCTTCCAGGCTGCTCTTACCACTGTTTCCTTTGCTCTGGTTCATTCATTCTCCATACACAGAAGTTAGAATGGATTTCTTTAAGGGCAAGTTTATTCTGTTACTAACACTAATCTGAAGATTAGGGCCTATTAAAATTATTATTGTTACATAACATAACATAACATAATTATTAGTTCCCACTCTCATTTTTACTCTGCTCCAGTCATGGGATTTCCATTTGCTTGAGTGTGTCACCCACCCCTCAGTCACCCTGCAGAGGCAGGGCCCTAACTAAGAGGATGCATGACCTGAAGTCATAGTGGGTACCAGACTCCCCTTCCATGAGCCTAAAAGAACTAAGGAAAATCCCCAGGAAAAAGAGTGACAGCCTCCAGGCCTGGTGCCACCAGTCATCAGACTACATTCAGAAGTGACCACTGTGCCAACTGGTCACTATGCTAAGGTCAGAGGCACTGAGCCCTGTCTATGGCTAGCTAGGCATCTCCAAGACAATGGCAAACCAGTCATTTGGTCTGTAAATCTCTGTGAATGTCATACCAGCCAGCCCATGCTGTTGGCTACATCACTCATTCACTGGGATCCTTGGTGCCGTCCATCCTACCTCTGCTACCAGAGATAGAACAAAAGACATTTAAAATATGAAATAATTCAGTGAACCTAAAACTGAAAATCACCTAAAGCACAGTGTAATGGCTCAACAACTCAGGGCTGGACTGGGCTGGGCACTTGTGTGTACACAGGAGAAAGTCAGACTGACTTACTATTACTAGGCTTGGCTCAGCTACTCAGCATGACTCAGCACATTCTGGCTTGCTGCTTGCTTTCTCTCACATACCAATAATACACCACAGGGGTGCAGCCTGTCCTTACCCCCAGAGTCACAAAATCAATTTGGATAACACAGAAAGCATCCAAAGCACACTTCACAATCTCCAAGAAGATGGTTTCAGGAATAAGTGTAAACAACAATGATTAGATGTCAGGTTTCACAATTCATCAGAGGGTTGAGCTACATTCTTATTTTTACCAAAAATCCAGGTTCAGACAAGCAGTAGAGTTTCCAAGCAAGCCTGGCCAATTGCTGGTCTCCAAGCCAGCACTGGCAACTTTCATATCCTCAGCAGACATCAATCATCAATGACAGCACTTTCACCAAGCCCCAGGGTAACCTGATCCAATTTGGCCCAGAAGATAAAACTTACTTGCTTTCCCTAATGTGACACTCAAATCAAAGCAGAAAAAATTTGATCTGACCCAGCTTCCATACTACAAACACAGATAGCCCCCTCCATTCTTAGTTTGGAGCAGTAAACAACTTGTCTGTTACCCAGTCCTGACCAATGGGCCTCGGGGTGAAAACACCCAAGGCCCTTAGTGATGTCTCAGTTTCACAAGTACCACCCACATAGACCCTGGACCATACCCAGGTCTTGCCTTCAAACTTAGGCCTGGACTGGCCCCAGTGATAGCCACCTGGAAGTATGGAGACCCTTCTTCCAGACCACCATGAATTCTAGAAAGCCAGCTCTGCTCCCATGGGACAGGCCCTAAGAGTCAGACAAAGCTGCTAGCAGCCAGGAGGCAGGGAGGGGCAGACATAGGCTGACTCACAGCTGACTTGGTCTGTGTTCATGGACCAAATGTGAAGGCTGAGAACAGCCCGAGGGGCACCGAACAGGGTCATGGCCACTTCTCAGAGGGCATAGACACACAGAGACTTTCAGGGAACCCTGGAATATAATCATAGCACCCCACTACCCATCTCCCACAGAGTGGCCAGAGAGCATCTAATTCATGGTACAGCTACCCTGCTGAGGTCCTGCCATAGATACAGGCTGGATCGGAGGCAGTGCTCAGTTGGGTCAGGCTGGGTGTTCCCACAAGCAAGGATGGGGTCACATGGGAATGCCAGCATTTCCTTGCTCCACTATGTAGACTCGAGCTGGGTACATGGAATGGAGATGGAGGGGCTACGGTGTGAATGGCCACCTGTTGGATACCCAAGGTCGGGCTGCTTAGGCAGTGGTTTCTAACATACATCCTTTTGCCTGCCTGGATCTCCCCAAGGCACTTCTGCATCCACCCAAGAAATGAATTCAAGCTCTCACTCCCAAAGCTGTGTATCCCACACATGTCAGAGCCCCTGATGCTAATGGGGGTTGTGTGGAGGGGTCTTCCCCTAGCATTGCTGGAGCTCCCAGTCAACTGGTCTGGGTATCCTGAGCTGGGTGCCTCCTTTCCCAGAGGAGCCCCCACTTCTCCCTTAGCAAAGCAGACCCCAGTGTTGGTTGTGGGGGACAGAGTTGTCAGGGTTCTGCATCTGAAACAGAAGGCTCTGTCGGGGTGGTGCTAATCTCAAGGCCACAGTGACCAGGCTGGAGTGTAGCCCTTCCTTCTTCAGCAGAGCTGAGTGCCCACCTTCTCCCAGCTCACTGCTATATCCCAGTCTGTCTCCCCTGCCTCCACTGAGAAACCCAGGTTCTGCCTGCCCAGAACCTCACACACCTCAGCAGGCTCCTCTCCCCCCACCCACCAAATTCTCCCCGACAGCTGAGGTTCCGAACTCCTCACGATCTCCTTCCTCTTGCCACACTCCTTCCGCTGGTGTGACATGCTGGGCCCCTTTGCAGGTGCGAGGGGGATGGGGGGGGGGGTGCTAGCAGTCTCCTTTCTTCACCCTTCCCCCTGACTAGCTCACTCCCACTCTTTACATGGGCTCAGTTCAAGCCTCTTCCCCAAAGCCACCAGCTATCACACTAACCACATGATAGAAATAAATAAGGCACTTCTGTAGACAGGAAGTGACTCTTATTCAACATCAAACTGTGCTGAGGAGGCAGTGCAATAGAAAAGCGGGTAAGGCACTTGCCTTGCACACGGCCAATCCAGGCTTGATCCCTGCACTATGTGTATTTCCCCAAACCCAACAGAAGTGATCCCTAAGTGCAGAGAGCCAGGAGTAAGCCCTGAGCACAGCCAGGTATAGTCCCAAAACAAACAAACAAACAAACAACAACAACAACAACAAAATTCAATTCCCCATACTGAGCATGAATTCCTGTGCTCGGCTGCGGCTGCGTATTTACTAAAGGGAAGAACAACCAAAAGCTGAAGGCTATGACCACAGCTTGACTGTGGACCACCAAGCCCAGGCCAAGGCTGTGTACCCACCCAGGGGAGAACTGCGCACTGAGGGCTGAGCAGGTTCCTTAGACACGCCTGACCTTGGAAGAAGCAAAACCTTCTGTGCATTCAAATCCAGAGGGGACTGTTCCTCTCCAGGACAAATGCAATAGAGCACCTACCTGAAAATTCACCTGGCCTACTTCTAAGGCCCCCACACCAGGCCACGCCCTGTTTGCCAAGAAAGGAAGCACATTCCAGCAGGCTCCTGGCATGGACAAAGGTTTCTGTTTGGAGATCAGGTAGCTGACTTGGGGCCCACCTGACACAGAAGGCCAACCTGCCAGGCTTCCTTCCACATAGGCACATGGCACTCCCCTGCCAGGCCGGGTCACACAGGGAACTAGCCCTAGGCTGGGTCAGTTGTGTGTGTGTGTGTGTGTGTGTGTGTGTGTGTGTGTGTGTGTGTTTTAGAGGCAGGGGACAAAGGGGAGGGTATGTAGGTCTAGAAGGGGGTTTTCTGACCACTGACACCCCTAACGCACCTTTCTCACATTATAGAAGTCTCGGTGGGGGTTACTCTTCAACTCTTTAAACTCGGACATTTCATTTAACATCTCATGAAGGCTGAACTTGGATTCCAGAAAGTTTAGTCGCCGGTGACAATATGTTTTCCTGCAGGTTGGGAAGGGGGAGAAAGCACATTTGAGGAGATGTTGCATCCAGCACTCCAGCTTGGAGACCTCCAGGGTCGTTGGGGGTGAGGGGAACCCTCGAGCTTCCCACAGACTTGGCTGAGCTGTGTGACTGCCCCTGCATGCTCAGGAAAGTGAGCAGAGTGGAGAAGGGGCAAGAGGGAGCTGAGATCTCTGACCAGTTTTTGCACTTATAGGTTCCGGTGCTTAAGAAACTGACCCTGAGCCTCCTCTGGGCCAGACAGAGGAAGTCAGCTGCCTCGGGTTGGGTCAGGCCTGTGAAGGGTCCACTGCGGCGTGTAGAGGAGGCCAGTCTCCCCTTCTTCATCTCTTCTTACTTCCCTGCATCTATCCTCAGCCACCCTGAGTCCCCTAGCAGGATCAGCAATACAATCCAACTTTGAAGGCACGCCCTCCCCACCTTTGCATGCCAAGGGTATATATACCCTACCCTAACCCTGTTCCCAAGCTTCAAGACTAGATGCTGTGCTTTGTGGGCAAAGTAGAAACTCAGGGGTATTTGTTTATAAGGAAATCTCCAGGGAAGCCAAGCACCCATCAGCCCATGATGATGCCTGGTAGAAGACTATCTACTCCCTGTTCTCACACAGAACCCTCAGCCACCCAGACCCCATGAATAGCAGCTCCCTCAGCATCTGCTCACCCCAACTTTTATAAAGAGCAGCTGTGCCCCTGAACACACCAACTTCAGAACTTAACTGAGCCTCAGAGTCAAGCAGGAGTGGTTCAGCAGCACAGAGATGTCAAAGAGAGGTTCCAGCTCACACAGCCAGAGCCTCATCCTTCCCCAGGTTTGCTGGTAGCCTTTCTTCCCAGGGGTTAAGGGCAGCCTCCTCACACTACCGTCTCCTTCCAGCTTCACTCAGTTCCCCCAAACCCATCAGTGAGACCCAAGGCCCTGACACCCAGGCCCTGGGCCCACGCTCCTCTCCTCAGCCTGGCTCCACACTCATTCCTATCAAAACCCAAAGGTAGGAAAGATAAAGTGCCCCACATTCCTGTCCTGGCTGGCACACCCAACATAGCACTCAGGGCACCCAGTCCAGGCTTCACTCTCAGTGGCCCGCTGCAGTGCCCACCAAAAGTCAGAAGATAGCTGCCTGCCAGGTGAGTGGAGTTGGGCCACATGGGCCTCAGGCCTCATGGTGCTCTGATATATAGTCCCAAGCTCCCTTCTCTCCCCTCCGAAAATAGGAGGTCCTGATACAACCACCTTTGTCACCCCTCTCCAGCCCAGGGATGCCCAGGGCTGGGAACCCTGCCTGGGAAGCAGGAGGACAGTCATTCTCAGGGGCGCAGGGGACCACCCACCCACAGAAGCTGCATGTTAAGGCATGCAGAAGGGACCTGCAGCACCAGCTCTAAGACTCTGCAGGCCTGCACTGGAAAATTGTTGCAAAAATGCACAAAGCACTGGGGAAAGGAGAAACTGCTCTTTGTGGGGAGACTGACACGCTGGAATACCCAGAGCAAGAGTTTGGTGGGTCTTTCCCAGGCCCTGGGCCCACACACCTCCCCTCAGCCTGGCTCCACACTCATTCCACACACAAACCACAGAGGCAGGCAGGGCCGGGCTCTGACAAAGGGTGGGCTTACGTGGGGCCATCTGTGATGAGAGCCAAGATGTGGCTCATGTCCACGGTGTAGGTCTCCAGGTCGGGGTAGGGAAGGCTGTGGGGCTCTTGGTGCTCCAGCATTGTCTTGTCATCATACACGAAGAGAATGCCCCCCTGCATTCGGACCAAGTAGCCCAGGTTGGGGGGCGCATCATCCAGACAGTAGGGGTCTTCCTGAGGTTTTGGGGGAGGGTGGAAGTCTGCAACAGGGAATAGAGTGACGGCAAAGTGCCCTTGACCTTCTGAGCACAAGTGGGCTCCCAAGTTACATCCTGATGAGCTGGTGCTGGTTAGTCTCCTCACACCCACCCACCCCTGCCAGGCACTGCACCTCACTTGCCCTCCCCTGCTTCTCCTTACCCCTCAGCACTAGGTAAAATGATTTCATGTCTTTAAACACAAGTTTGATTTGCTCATTACTATACCCGCAGTAGCTAGAATACTCCCTGACACATGGCATCCACTGTAAACAAAAGCTTTTTCTTTTAAAATTTATTTAGTGGATGAAGTGTTGGATCATCACACCAGGTAGTGCTCAGAAGTTGTTCCTAGCTCTATTCTCCGGAGGAGTAATCCCAACAGTGCTCCTACGTGGTACCAGGGATTTGAACCAGAGTTAGGACAGCTATCAAGAGCCTTGCTTCATGTACTATCCTTCCAGGCCCCCAATCAAAAAAATTTTAATAGGCAGTGGGGATAGAGGTATTCTGGGCGAATAGTGCTCAAGGCTTATTTCTCACTCTGTGCTCATGGGCAGAGCTGGTGGACCCACGCATAGCAGAAAATGCCTTTTGGCTACTTCCCAGCTATGAGAATTGAGCCAAGCACTTCACCTCTCTGTCCCCGCCTGCTTACCTGTGGGAAGCATCACTGGTCTTACCCAGTGGGCCGACGTGAGGGCCTCAATAGTGGGCTGAGGGTAATGCTTTGTGAATGGTAATGCTCAACATATGAATCGCATACCCACCTCTCTTCTAACAGGCTTTCCTGAGTCTGGGAAGTCCTGTCTGTGCACAAGGAGCAGGTTATAAAAATGACTGTAAGACTGAGGGCATCAACTCCACACCTCAACTGACCTCAGTGCACAGGGCAGTTGGCCAGCTGCCCATTTGGACAGACAGAAACCCTAGGAGCCTTGCCATCAGAAGACAGCAACTTGGGCAACTCTGGCTGTCCCCATCAGTGTTCAGAACAGACCAACTTGTGCCAGGATAGCACATGCCCCCATCAGACACAGCCACGGGCAGCATAGGACCCCTGAAAGCATGCCAACAGCTTGTAAGTCAAAGGTGGGGGGCAGAGTGCAGGATGCCACCGCCCCCACAGCCCCTGTTACGGATAAGGGACACATCTGGCTATCACTCCTCACCTGTTTTTGCCAAAACTGGGGGCAAAAGTGGTCGACTTCCCCGCCACAAGGAAATGTGCCCAGAGGGCTGTGGTCTCTCGGTTTCAGGTGTCACAAAACCCGCCTTGTTCTTGACACCAAGTGTAGGGGCTGGTTCAGACTGTGGGGCGCCAGGCTCGGGCACGTGCTCAGACCCTGGAACCTCACCACCCTGTCAGAATCCATATTCACCCTCCTCCCTCCCCTGACAGCTCTGCTTGTTCTGGGTCCCCTCACAGGCTGCACAGATGCCTGGGCCCCTGCTCTCCCCAACTCGAGTCACACACCCAGACTGCCATTTGTCAAATACTCCCTCAAGGCCCCTTGACGTTAAATGCTTACTTGATGCCTCTCAGCGTTAAATGCTCAAAGTCCCTCCATATTAAATACTCACTCATTGTCCCTTAGACTGCACTAAAGGCACCCCAGACATTTGAACATTTAATCGTCACAACAGGCCCAAGAGATAGACACAAACAGACTGACAAACAGGCTGGAGAGAGGTGGCACTTAGGCCTCAGGGCAGATGCATTTAACCCTCCCACAGCTGCAGGCGTGCCCTCTGGGTCTCTCCCTACCTGCCCTGGCCCCAATGCCACTTCTATTGTCTGATCCCAGGGTCTTAATAGCCCTCCAGACACAGCAGACTTCTAAAGTCAAGGACTGTCTTTCCTCTGCATCAGTTTCTTCTCTCTCTCTCTCACTCTCTCTTTCTCTTTCTCTCTCTCTCTCTCGCTCATTCAGTCTCTCTCCCTCCCTCTCTCTCTCTTGCTCATTCGCTCTCTCGTTCTCTCTCTCGCTCTTGCTCTCTCCCTCTCTCCTTCCTTTGATTATATTTATTGGCCACACCTGATAGTGCTCAGGGCTTACTCCTAGCTCCATGTTTGAAGATCACTCCTGGTGGGGCTTGGGCTACCATATAGGGTGGTAGGGTTTAAATCCTGGTCAAGGGATAAAATCCAGGTCAGTCTCGTGCAGGGGCCCAGGCACCGGTGCAGCCTGTAAGGGGCCCCACCTGTCGTGCTATTGTGCATCTCTTTTTTTCTACAGCTCAGCTCCGTCTGTGGTGATGTGGCCCCACAGGGCCAGAGAAGCAATCCTCAGGGAAATCAGAAAGTACCAGAATTTAGACCTTCTGTCTAAATATTCATCTGGAGGACACATTCAGTGAGTATCTCGACCAAGAACTAAGCCACGCCCCCTGAGTACCCCTATTCCCCCTTGCTAGTTCATACCTGGAAGACCTTCTTCTGGGGATGCAGTGTCAGCCCGCCGGTGGCCCAGGTACTGAGCTGTGGTCCGCGGGAAGCGATGGTAGGCAAGCCGGGCGTACTTCTCCCGGATCTTCAGAGCCTTGGCCAGGCTCTTGGCCGCCTGCTCATAATCCTCCAGGGTGATCTGCAGAAAGGAGTGGGCAGCAAAGTGATCAAATACACGGCCAAAGAGCGCTGGTCTTAGCAAGAGGTTGGCACTTGCACAACAGCAGGGAATATGGGTTTGGGGAGTGCCCCCCCCACCCCACCCCATCTGTCTGGTAAGAGCAATGCACTGTGTGCCACAATTGCAAAGATGCTGTGGTTTATGGGGAGTACCTGAGTGTCCCTGGGGAGTCTGGGATTTGAGGTGTGCGACATCTGTGGGTGTGAAGGCCAACCCTGTGAAAATTGGGGGGCTGAGTTTCTCAGGAGCCACCACCATGAACAACATTTGACAATTTGTCACAACCAGCTGCTGGGGTCTAGAGACTCCACTGGAAAGGGTTCTGGAGAGCTGAGAAGGGGGGGGGGTCCCTCCTATTGCTCCCATGAGCTTTCCTCTATGCAGAATTTCCTCTGAATCCTTTCTCTGCAAATCTGCATCATGAAGACAGCTCCGTGTGGGATTACAGGAGTCTTCCTAGTGAATCACAGAACTCAGGGATGGTCCTGGGGGCCCTGACATAGAAGAGATAGGGTTGCCAGTCCTAGAAACATGGGGGCAGGGCTACACACTCCAAAGCCAGCCTCATATCTGCTGATTAAACCACCTACATGAGAAGACAGAGCCTGCGTCCTGTCCCTGGTCGGGTGAGCACCATTATTCTCATGTGAAAAATACCGAGATTGCCTCAGAGAAGCCGGGTACTCGCAGAGAACCTCTGAGCTGCACCTGCTGGTGGGCCAATGCCAGGCTTCTGAGTCCTACTAGTCAGCCCAAAGCATAATGACCACAAGCTGTGTTACACACCTGGCATGTATTATATGACCAGCCCTTTCTGGAGACTCACTGTAACCCACTTTACAAATGGGGAAACTGAGTCCTAGAGAGAATTATACATCCTTCCCATGCAAGTCTTTATACTTGTACCAAATGCTCCTCCTTGCTTTTTATTAAGGAGGTAACCTTTCCTTTCCCACCTTCATGGTCCCTGGGTCCATTTGTTCATTCCATTTTACACCTTTTATTGGTGGCTTCTGGAAACAGTGGGAAGAGGTAAGCATCTTAGACAAAAATCTGACCCTGTCAGTAACAAAGGCAAACACTGTCTGTGGAACGTATGGGATCAGCAGGGGCTCCATGCCATGGCTAAGGCTATCAGAGAGGGGCTCAGGATCCCAGTGAAACCAGTGACCACATACCCACATGTAGGCACTGAGACGCTCATGCCCATGAATATACCCCCTGGAAGATGAGGTCATCTACAGAGGAAGCCTAAGTCTCACATACCTCTAGCTCTCTGAAAATTAACTTCCCAGTTTATGGGCAGCAATGCCCCATGACACACCTGTCATAAGACTGGTAGAAAAGTATGTTAAAACACCAGGCCAATGTCCCCTCGCTGAGCTGGAGGTCAGCCACTTTAATTGAACCCATCTACTATCCTGCCTTAGGGCTGGAGCAATAACACAGTGGGTAGGGCGTTTGCCTTGCATGCAGCTGATCCAGCAGATCCGAGTTCAATTCATCTGCCCCTCTTGGAGAGCCCGGCAAGCTTCCAAGAGTATCCCACCTGCACGGCAAAGCCTGGCAAGCTACCCGTGACATATTTGATATGCCAAACACAGTAACAAGTCTCACAATGTTACTGGGCCTGCTCAAGCAAATTGATGAACAATGGGAGGACAGTGACAGTGACAGTGACTATCCTGCCCCATGCCTGAGGCCAGGTGGACAGTCTGAGCCCTGCTCAGGATACTGCATCTTCAGACAAGACATATGCTGTTCCCAACTCAACAAAAAACTTCCATCTATATGAGCTGAAATAACAAAGTATATCAAAGTATATCTTGCTAATTTAGCCACACAATCAAACACTATGAACTACAAAAAAAAATAATAATAAAAATGCAATAACTGGGGAGATAGCACCCACTTAGGGATGCATGCTTTGCATGTACAGCCTCAGTCAAACCCAGTACTGCATGGCCCTCCATGTTTTGTCAGGCATAGCCCTAGAGACTCCCCAAGGACTGGGGGCCCAGGTGGCACCACATCCTCAGGTCTCTGCATTGAGTATGTGGCCTGGTTGGTTGAGTGTTGCTGGTAGTTCCCCAGCGCCCCCCTAAGCTCAGCCTAGGACCCCCCCCAAAATAAAGAAAAATTTAACTCTTTAAATTTATAATTTCTTATAAAGAAAAATTTAAATCCAAAAATAATATTTTAATATATTGATATAGCATTACCTTAAGTAAAGCAAAACACAAAGGCACAGTACAATGTATAGTATAAACTATCATATGAGCAAAAATAAATAAACTCTATATTCATACTTAATTGGAAGCACATAGGTTCTGTGAGAATACACAAGAAACCAAAATCAATTCTGAGGAGAGAAAGTGGATGAGGTCTGTATCATTTAAATTTTATACCATATGCAAAGGTTTTGTCACACACAAAATTTAAAATTTAAAGCTAGAATGAAACTGATGTGTGTAAAATGCTTTGCTTTCTGAGATACATGCTGTTTTCTAAAATTAATGTTAATAAGTAGAGAGAGGACTGGAAGATAACTCAAGAGACATGAATGCATTCTTTTTATTATGGTTGTGGGGGGAGAGGCCTCACATCCAGCATGCCAAGGACTTAGTCCTGGATCTATATTCAAGGATCACTCCTGGCAGGGTTCAAGGGACCACATGAGGTGCTGGGGATCAAACCCAAGTAGGCAATGCAAGGCAAATTCCCTACCTGCTGAACAATAACTCTGGTTCTCATGAATGTATTCTTATATTCATTTGCACTGCACTGCACTGTCTTCCCGTTGTTCATCGATTTGCTCGAGTGGGCCCAGTGACATCTCCATTTTGAGACTTGTTGTTACTGTGTTTGGCATGTTGAATACATCACTGGTAGCTTGCTAGGCTTTGCTGTGCGGGCAAGATACTCTCTGTAGCTTGCCGGGCTCTCTGAGAGGGGCGGAGGAATCGAACACGGCTCGGCTGGGCTGGCTGCGTGCAAGGCAAACACCCTACCACTGTGCTATCGCTCCAGTCCCTTATATTCATTAAGTCTCAAATTTGATCACTGAAAATGCATGCCCCGTCCCCCGAAGCACCAACAGTTGAGCCCCCCCATCCAGCACCATTACGGTGGCCTGGTACCACTGGGTACCACAGAACCACTGGGTCCAATTTGCACCTCATGGATAAACCATAGCAAGAGACAGTCTGCCCAGTTACCAAGTGTCACCAGAGAAGCCCCAGACCCCTTACCCCAGCCTGCACTGTTTGGGAGATTGGTGGAGGGAGGGGTGGGAGAAACAGAATACCAATGCTAACTGAGACAGAAGTAGTAGGTTGAGAGCCATGAGTTGGAGCCAAACTGAACCCTGACACTAACTTAGTGGAAGTTCTTTTCAAGCAGTACACCATCCAAATGGGCAAAAATACCCATTTGCCATAACTGGATTAATCACCTGGGAGCCGGGGGGTGGAGGTGGAGGTGGGGGTAGTGGGGAGCTGTCCGAGTCTGTGTTTAAGACACTGACCTAAGCCCATAGGAAAAGCAGAATCTGCAGTAATTGGTTTCAAGCAAACCATCCAAATGCACGACTTTGAGTCCATTCACCCTGGAAATCACAACTGTCTGCAGGCAGAGAGGAACTTCCAGATGATCGGGAATTTATAGGCTGGGATCCAGATACCAGCCAGATTTCCCCCAACACTCCTCTCCCCGCACATACAACTTCAGTTAGGAACCCCTCCCCCTCTCTTACAGACCCCCTACAAACTAAGCCAGGTGTCCCCAGAGTCCAAGAGGCCTCAGCATATACACACTCACAAGTTTACATACACACAAACACACACATACACACGCAGACGACACACCCACATATATATATACTCACACAATATGCACACACACTCATATATACACACTCACACACATGCACACTCATACATTCACAGTCACTCACACATTTACTTACGCGCACACACACACACACACACACACACAGTGGGGTGGGAAAGGCCTTACCCCAGCACAGTAGTCCCCGCTGATGGTGACCCTCTGGAACTCGGGCATGGCATAGGGCCCTGGCGTGGGCTGCGAAGCAGTGCCCGTGATCACAGGGGTTGGGGGAGACATGGCCGGGCTGGCTGTCGAGGGACCCTTCCAATCTGGCTGTGTCGTCGGCATTTGCAGAGACAGGGACTGAGACCGAATCATCTTGAAACTTTTCTTTCTAAAAGCAAGGGAAAAGGGGAGACAACATGAGCAGAGGATGAGGGTCCTTTGTTACACTCAGGGCAGGAGGATTTTGCTGAGCCCACTCCTGCTGGCCCTACCATGCTGGCCGGGGCACACAGCCTCTTTGTGCATCTCCTCCCATACATCCTTAGTGAGATACGAAGCAGACATGAGTGACCCAGCCCTGCAGTCACACAGAGAAGGTGAATGCCTCCGGAGAGAGGGCAGAGCCCACTGCAGAGTTCTTGCACTGGAGGTCAAGAGAGGTGAGAACAGAGCGAGGGCGAATAGCTAGGACTTCCCATGTGCATGCGCACTGCATGCTCTCAGCAGATAACCCCAATCTAAGCCCCAGCAGGTCAGCAGCCTCAGGAAGGGCTATGAACCGCCCCAGACCGTCACGCTGGGTTTCCCAGGCTGAGTGGGCCCGGAAGCCAGGAGAGAACATGACCATCCGCTAGCCCCACCTTTTTGTTTCATAAAGGAGTCAGGGATAGTGAAAAGCCTTTGCCAAGTTGCAGGGCAATGTGGCCAGTCCTCCTTCTCCTCCTCCCTGGTCTCTGTTCTGCCCGGCCCCTACAGCTCTTTGCTTCAGTCTGACTTGGGTCACCCGGGCTGACGCTGCCAGGCAGGCACAAATATGCACATATTTGGGGAAAGGGATTGCTCAGAACCAACTGCTTGTCCCTCTGGACCTGTCAGCACTCCACCAAAGGATGACTTCACAAACTGTTGGGAAAGTGGGCACAAGGTTGGTTCAAAATGCCACAAGCACATTTGCAAAGCAGATTTGCAAGCACAGCCTTATTGACTAACGTCATTAATTAACATTTCTAATGCCAGCAGAAATGCTGACAGGGAGGCTGCCAGCACTCTCTCCCCTGTTTCCTTCCACCTCCCCTGGAGCCCAGACCCCAACTTTGCCTCTGAGCAGGGTTCCCTGGCAGAAAACAGCTGACCTCATGATCCATGTGGTGCCAAAGGGCCCAGCTGCCTCCTAGATATTGATCCCGGCAACCCAGGCCTACGATCACCAGCAAAGATCTCAGTGACAAGCCCACAGACATTCTTGTCTTCTCCAGGCACCAGGAACGCCTTCAAGGGGTGGAGAAATCTGTGGCTCCCCAAATGAGCCTTATTTTCTTACTCACCTGGAAGCAACTGTCTTCCTCCTGGCTCTGGGCCAAGCCACTTCCCAAAACCCACTCTGGGTGCAGTAACCACAAGCTTTCCAGAAATATACACTCACCACTTGCCAAGGCTCTCTGGCCTTTATTTGTCCACCTGCAGCATCACATCCTCAGAGACAAAGCTGTTTGCCCCTTGAAAAAGGAGGGAGCTCCTTTTCAGGAGTTGGCCTCTGCCCTGCCCCGTCCCCGCAGAGCAGATGCACTGGGTGGTTCAGGAAGCAGCCTGAGCTCTGGGAGCCTTGAGCCAGGCTTTCCCCCGCCTTCTGTCCATCCATCACATGGAGCAGAGCCAACCATCCTGCTCCAGGGCGATGCTCATTCAGGCCAGCACACCCTGCTCAGAGGCAGATGAGAGGAGGGAGGGAGGCTCACCCTGGGTCTTTGCACCTCACACCGAGAGGATGAGCCATTGCTTTGGGCTCTTTTCACGTTCTAATGGGATCTTCCAGACTCTGTGGGATTATGACTACCGGGTCACTCCATGTGCCTCTAGGCTGCTTTATCTCTCTGCCAGCTTCACTCCCAATCAGCTGAAGCCAAACTGCCTACAGACCAGTCCTGGCAAGAAGAAGCAAGCACGTGTAAGGTGAACAACAGATCAGGAAGGTTAAAGTGAAAAACCACCATCGTGATCTGAGGGCTGGATGGGGGGTAAACCCAGTGGCCCCCTAGGAATGCCCATCTTCCTTCTCTCTAGTGCCCCCCAGGACAGCCCCCTAGTTGTCCTCCTGAAGTCACCACTGCAGACTCCAGCCTTGGACTGCAGGTGAGCAGAAGGTGTTCTCAGGTGAACTCAATGAGCTCAGCAGGCATGAGGGACAAGTCATGCAATGGGGCACAACAGCGTCTACCCCACCCATCTTAGGCTGGGATCATCAGAGCTAACCTTGATGCTCGTATCTTGGGCAAGGGGGAAAGGTACCTAGAACCCGAGAAGAGGGTCCCTACGTTCGATTTCTATTGCTGTGTAACAAATGGAAATTTGACTTCAAACACTACCCAGCTTGAGGCCTCTGGATGAGCTGTCTGGGAAATACTGCTGGCCTGGGTCCTATGTTTCAAGTGTAGAAAGATAAAAATCCAGATGCCAAATGATGATGCTGTGCATTTGAAACCTACGTCTTGTTATAAACCAGTGCCACTTCAATGCTGGCCACACTCAGCAGTTCTCCAGACACTCTATGAAAGAAACTGCTTCCAGGTCCATTCAGGGTAATGGTAGATCCCAGTTCTGTGGGACAGTAAGACTGAGAGTGCTGGCTCATTGATACATGCCATGGCCCCCTCCATCCCTCAGAGCCAGGCACGATGCTGTTCCCAAGGGCTTCAAGTCCCCCTGACATTCCCAGTTACTCCCTGCCTGAGAAAGCTCTTAGCTCACATATTTAGACCAGGACCAATTCATACTCAGTCTGGAGATTAACACAGCCCATCTTCGAAACCATTTCACAGACTTTTCCTACCACAGATCTGATAGCTAGTTTCCACTCCACACAAACAGGGTTCAGCCTGCCAAGGTCGAGAACAGCAACTGAGCAACTGAGTGTGTGTGTTTACATGCCAGCCTTCTTGCCCACCCAGGTCCAGCTGAAGCCAAGCCCACACATGTCATCATAGAAAAAGCAGTCAACCATAAACAGTCTCTGAGTCACAGAGCTGTGGAATTTCTTGCTTGGAAAGGACTTTATTGTTTTGGGTTCTTTATTTTGGAGTCACACACAGTGAATCTCAGACCTTACCTCTGGTACCTCTGGTTCTATGCTCAGGGATCACTCCTGATCATAATTGGGGGACCATATGTGGTGCCAGGATTCATAGAATTGGAATTGGCCACATGCAAGGCAAACCCCTTCCCACTGTACTAGCTCTCCAGCCCCTGGAAAGAACTTTAAAGATGATACACTCCCATCTTCTCATTGAGGCAGCCTCCAATGACAGAAAGCTCACTACTTCTCTGAATAAGACATTAGCATGAAATTGTTCATTCAAAATACATTAACCAAGCATCAAGTCTGCCAGGCTAAAGCTAGGCATGCAAGCACAAGAGAACAACAGCTCTGTGCTCTGCTGATATGAGTAAGTTCTTCTTTGGGACAAATTAAGAGGTGTCTGTCCTTGATCCCACCTGTCACACTCCATGCTCACCCTCAGGGCATCAGAGCAAGCCAACTTGCTCCATGCCACAGCTGGTGCCCCTCCTTCCCCACCCACACGTCCACCTGGCAAATGCGCCCTGTTGCCAAGGAGCTGGAGGCCTCATGTGTTGGGCTGCGAAGGTGCCAGCTGCAGGCCGAGTGCCCAAAAGGCCAGGAAGCTGCTTGGTCTCCTGAATGACAGGGACCTTCTTGCCCAACAAGGTTCTCACACCAGCTGGTAAGCAGCTCTCCTGGGCTGTTGTTACGGCTTCTCACAGAACCTGCCGGGCTCCCTCCTACTCTGTGGCCCTTGTCTACTCCAGCCATGTCCTTCACTCCAGCTCCTGCTCTGCTTCTGACCAGTGATTCTAAGACAAGTCTGAATTTAGCTTAGCCCTCGGGTTCCCTAGACATAAGCCAGCACAGATGGAAACCCATTTCCCTACATGGAGTGGGTTCCAGAGGAGACACCTCATCTGACCCCCGAGTGGGGAGCGATGAGGCCATGGGTTAGAGGTGGTTCCCTGGATCATTTTTGGATGGAGAGGGAAACATTCCAGAAAGGGGAGTCCTGTGGGCTCCCTCAGATCATTCTGGTAGAGACTCACTGTTATGAAGGCAGAAATTCCACCCACCATGGCGAGGAATCACTGCTCACTACAACGGTCCTCAAAGAAGTGGGGTGGGGCCCTGGTGGGAGGGGACCTACTCTGTGACTGAGAATGGAGGAGCAAAGAACCACAATGTGGGATACAGAAGGCACATGCAGACCCCACAGCATAGACCCCCCCCCCCCCACCCAGGGACTGGATGCCAAACCAGCTTTGACTGGCATAGCTGAAGCCGACCAGATGTGAAGACTCACCCCTCCATCCCCTTCTCTTTTCCCAGTCCTCCTCACCTCCTCTCCTTGCCAAAAGCAGGCACTCCCACAAACTCAGAGGTCAAAATTAATTTAATTTTTATTACCTTTTTTTTTCTTTTTGGATCACACCCGGCAATACACAGGAGTTACTCCTGGCTCGTGCACTCAAGATCACTCCTGGCAGTGCTCGGGGGACCATATGGGATGCTGGGAATTAAACCTGGGTGGGCCGCATGCAAGGCAAACACCCTTTCCACTGTGCTATAACTCCAGCCCAAATTTTTATTACCTTTTAAATTAAGTCTTAGACTCTCTATTCTTTAAAAGTAGGAGTCCTGGCAGTTTCAAATGAAACTTCTCTATCAATAGTCCTGAATTTCAAACATCACCTGCCCCTGATTTAAGATGCTTCCTAAAACAACATGGTTTAACCCTTGCACTATTCCCAATTCCTAATAAATGCCTGCTTATCTATTTTACTAAAATCATTCTTGAGAAGGTGACTATTCTGGGATGTCTGTTTTTTAGATAAAGTCTGTCCCTTTTTTTTGCTAATTAAAAGAAAAGGCTGTGGTGTGGCTTTTATAATTGAACACACAATGCCTACATCTTAGTAAGCACATGCTGAGCATAGTTCAAAGTTCTCTAGGTGACTCAGGGGCATCCTTGTGCAATGCAATCACCATCTTACAGGTGTTTCATCCTTAGACTGCAGTGCTTTGAATACTTGTGTTTGCTTCTCATAATTATTCTGCTTCCTCCTCCACAGATGACTGCCAAATAATAGTAACAAAAACAGGAACACAGATGGTGTTTGAAGCACTGTGTTAAACAGTCATGCATATTAGCTCATTTAATTCTTACCAGCTAGATCCCTTAATAAAGGTATTCTCATTTTGTATCTCAGCCTCCTGCAGTTAAATGACTTGCCCACAGCTTCCAGTCCACAGTATGAGGAGCAGTTGTCATTTGAACCCAGACAATCTGACCCAAAACTGAGCTGGTCACACATCACACATCACATCTGTGATTCTACCTACAAAAGTCCAAACTTCCCCTAATTTGTGTCTTTACATTCCCAATAGAACAGGAAGCAAGAGTGCAACAGTCATTCTAAAGTAAGAATGTAAAGGAAGAATAAATTGGAGATGAGAATGGGAAGATTGGGAGAATGATAGTTGTATGGTAGAGGGTTTGGGGAGAAAGTGTGATTAAAATGTTTGAAATTGTGGTAACAGTTACATAGCTATGAGGATACAAAAACTATGTACATTCACACTTCAGCTGGGTTTATCACATGATACATAATTTTATCTCAATAAAGCTTCCTAAAAAAAGAAGAAATGGGATAGTCAGAAGAACCCTAGTATGTATTTTGGTCGCTTAGAGGCTTTGCAGGTTGTCATCATTGGTGACTAAATTTCAACTATGCACTTCTGTGATGTAAGTAAAAGTCAAGAAATAGGATGAGATTCCAAGTGAACCCCAGGGCCTAGGGATGGCTGGCAGTAGGGTGGCTGCTCTGTGCGTGTGAGGCTGATGAAGCTGTGAGTTCAACCCCCAGTATCACTCCACAGGCCAGGAGCGACTCCAACTGCTATCTGGGATCGTTCAGTGTCATAATCAAGTGTGTGAGCTCTGGAACACTACAACCAAGCATATGTGACCACTGGTGATCACAGAAACAATAAGGAAGGGTAGGGAAAAGTAGGGAGGGGAGGGAAGGGAAGGGAAGGGAAGGGAAGGGAAGGGAAGGGAAGGGAAGGGAAGGGAAGGGAAGGGAAGGGAAGGGAAGGGGAGAGGAGAGGAGAGAAGGGGAGGGAAAGATTAGGGAAGGGGGAAAATTTTTTAAAAAACTACAAAAATGCGAATTTCATAGGATCAGCAACACTAAACTTATCCAAAGTACAAAAAGGTATTAATTCAAACTGGTGTTTTTATGTTTACACTTATATTGTATATAAATTATAATATATTATTATAGCACATTATTATCAGTCAAAATATGAAATATGAATTCAACTATTCCATCAATTCTGGCTAAGAAAGCTATACATATATTAAATATATAAATAGATATCTTTTATGGCTGGAGCGATAATACAGCGGTAGGGCATTTGCCTTGCGCGCAGCCAACTCAGCCTAGCTGGGTTTGATTCCTCCGCCCCTCTCAGAGAGTCCGGCAAGCCACCAAGAGTATCTCACCTGCATGGCAAAGCCTGGCAAGCTACCCATGACGTATTCAATATGCCAAACACAGTAACAGCAAGGCTCAAAATGGAAATGTTACTGAGTCCGCTCGAGCAAATCGATGAACAACGGGAGGACAGTGTTTGTTCGTTTTGTTATGGAGTATCATTCTGTCGTTAAAAAGGATAAAATCATGAGCCAAGGAGAAAATTCAAAGGGCTAAGTATATGCTTTGCATGCAGGAGGCTCAGGTTTTATCACCAGCACCACATGGTCCCCTAAACATTGTCAGTGTCAGGAATGAGTCCCAAGTACTTAGCCGGGAGTAGCCCCTGAGTGCAGCCTTGTGTGGCAAAAAAAAAAAAAAAAAAAAAAGATGAAATGGTAAGTAAACCTTTGGAGGACAAAATAGATGTATCATGAGGTGATTTTGCTATGTGAAATAAGTAAGGAAGTGAAAGACAATTATTGGATGGTTGCACTAATATGTGGAATATGCATTGAACAAAGTTGCAAGAAACAACAAAACTCAATTCTAGACGGGTGAATGTTGAGTGGGGACCAGAGTGACGGGGAATAAGGAAGTGGTCAGAATGAGCAGAGGATCCTGCTGTGGTGGTAGGGGCCTGGGATTTTCCAGGTAGTTAAGTTTAATATCACACCACAAACAGGCATGAAGCTAAATCCCTGAAGTCCCATAATATTTCAAGCCAAAGGTAAGTAAATAGGAAAATAAAATTAAATTAGACACATATACACTGAGGCCTTCATCAAGAACCAAAAATATACCAACTTATCAGAGCCAAGATCAGAAAGTTATTTTCAAAAAAAAAAAAAAACCTGGAAGCTGCATCTCAAGATCCAGTTTGAAACACAAACTCACAGACAGGAGACCCCATCCATGGAGATCTGCTACAGCCTCCAGAGCGTGGGCACCTGGGGGGAGGGTCCCTGTCAGCCTTATACTCCAGAAGGTAAGGGAGGAGCCGGAGATAGGCTGGGAGCCCCCTTCCTCTTCACAGGGCAATCCCAAGAAACTGTCCACGCCTGGATATTTGACTGAAGGTCCCCCTAATGAGCAATGAAACAGAAAGAAAAAAGTGGGGTGCTCAGTTTTGGGGAGGTTCACTGGTTGCCTGAGAGTGATAGGGATCAGGCCATCCTTTGGTCCTACATCATTCAGGAGGGAGCACTTCCATCCTGGGGAGCCACACCCTGCATCCCTCCTGCTTCCACAGATGCAGGAATCTTAAGCTCTGTCCCGGGCTGAGGAAGGGTTAGTCTCAAGATTTAAAAGTAATGTTCTTCAGGGGACCGGAGCGACAGAACAGTGGCTCGGGCACTTGCCTTGTGCATAGCCAACCCAGGTCCAACCCCTGGTACCCCATATGGTCCCAAGAGTTCTGCCAGAAGTGATTCCTGAGCACAGAGCTAGAAGGAAGCCCTGAACGCAGTCAGGTGTGGGCTCCCTCCCCCACACCAAAAAAAGATAAAGTGAGGTTCTTCTGGGGCGAGGGAGATAGCTCAAAGGGTCAGAGTGGATGTTGACGCATAGGTTCACTCCCTCAGCACCACATGCTCCTGGGAGCACCTCTGGGAGCACTCTGCCCTCAGCCCCCAGCACCACACTAAGAGTAGCCCTGAACAATACAGAGTATGTAACCCTGTGTCACTGTCCTCCCGTTGTTCATCGATTTGCTAGAGTGGGCACCAGTAACGTCTCCATTGTGAGACTTGTTGTTACTGTTTTTGGCATATCAAATACACCACAGGGAGCTTGCCAGGCTCTGCTGTGTGGGCAGGATACTCTCGGTAGCTTGCCAGGCTCTCCGAGAGGGACGGAGGAATCAAAACCGGGTCAGCTGCGTGCAAGGCAAACACTCTACCCGCTATGCTATCGCTCCAGCCGAAAAAACCAGGGGGGAAAAAGTGGTGTTCTACTTGCAAAAGATGTCTATCAGGGCCAAGAGATAGTACATTAGTTAAGGTAGATGCCTTGCACGCACTTGACCTAAGTTCAATTCTTGACACCATGTGGTTCCCCAAGTATTGCCGGGTGAGTACCTGAAGGCCCCCAGCACCACCAGGATGTTCTGGGTATCCCCAGCACCACAGTACCCAAGCAGCCCTGTGTCCTCAGGCTCTTGCACTGAACTGCTAGCCAAGAACAGCTAGTGGCACACCTGGACCTCCTGAACACCGCTTGGGAGGAAGGGAAAAAG
The DNA here is from genome assembly GCF_029834395.1 of Sorex fumeus. Classification (NCBI taxonomy): domain Eukaryota; kingdom Metazoa; phylum Chordata; class Mammalia; order Eulipotyphla; family Soricidae; genus Sorex; species Sorex fumeus. Next base: position 7,493,099 of record NW_026606087.1, read on the forward strand.
TGGGTGTTAGTTTCTGCTCTGTCACATACTTGCCATTCACGCTTGTACAAGTTCATTTTACTTCTCTGAACCTTGATTTCCTAATCTGCAAAACTGCACTCATTAGAATGACCACTTGATAAGCCTGACTGGGAACTGCAGAGTCCAGCACTCACTCGTGTTGCCATCTCCACAGCAGGAAATGTCACACTCCACAGCAGGAAATGTCACAGCATGGTTCCCCGGGGAGCTTGTGCTGACTGAAGTACTGTCCTAGGCCTTGCATTCCTCACTTATCCTTCATTATATCCCTGAAGGTAGACAAGGTCCCCACCCCTGCTTACAAACAAGGAAGAAACTAGGCCCTGAGGGAACTTTCCTTATCCACTCAGTCAGGGGCAGCCAGCAGCCAAACACTGGCCCAGGGATCTGTGTCCACCAGGCAGCCTGTCAGCGCTGGTGGTGAAGCAACTCATCTTCTTACCTCAGCCCCCTCCATCACTTCCCCAACTAAGCTGGTGTGCAAGGACCCAGAGAGAGACAGACGGGTAGGGTGTTTGCCTTGCACGCTGCTGATCTGGATTCGATTCCCAGCGTCTCATCTGGTCCCCTGAGCACCGCCAGGAGTAATTCCTAAGTGCAGAGCCAGGACTGAATCACAAGGTGTGGCCCAAAAGAAAAAAAAGAAAGAATTTGAATTCCAGGGATCAGGGAGACAGTATAGGTAAAGTCACTTGCCTCGCACACATTCCAAAGCACCCCACATTGTCCTACCTCAGGACCTGAGGAGTGGTCCCTGAGCACAGAATCCAGAGTAAGCCCTAAGCACTGCCATGTGTGACCCAAAGAGAAAAAAATAATAATTAAAAAGAACTGCAGAGATACAGAGTATAAGGGATAAGGCACTTGCCTTGCTTGTGGCTGACCTGGGTTCAACCCCTAGCACAACATATGGCTCCTGAACATCCCTCAGGCAAGATCCCTGAGCACATAGCCAGGAGATAGCCCTAAGTGCCCCAAGGGTGGCCCCCAAAAACCAAAAAACTAAAGGACTTCCAGTCAAAAGGGTTGGCTGGGTACACCAACGGAGACCACCACAACTCAGTACGTTGGGATGGAACAAAACATTCAGAGAAGAGTCTGCAGAGGAAGTTCTGGAAACCACAGAGAGCTCTTCAGACTTGGAGCAAGAAGACTCCCTTTTTGCTGAGAGCCTTACATTGATAAGAGAACAATCTCCATCTGCAGATGACAGGCCCCAACCCACTCTGGCATGCAAATTGGCCTCAGAAACTTTTTTTTTCCTGATAACAACAACAACAAAAATTCCAGTATCCTTTTCTTCTCCTATTTAAGGAACTAAAACCTTTGTTTTCTGAGACACACAGAAGACTTTACAGACCACTTAGTTCATAAATTCAGCCTCTTGGGTCGAGTTTCTTTAGCCTCCAAAGAAGACCATGTTCCTGGCCTGTGGCCACCACACCTCACCCAGCACATGCCTGGCACTTAGAACTGGCCATTTGCACCTATACCCCGCATAAATCTTCCAAGAAAGAAAAGCATTTGCCTGGTGGAGCTCTGTCTCTGGACACCAGTCCCAAAGCAAAGACTGAAAGTCCATCCTACCAAGAAAGAGAAGGGTTCACCCCTAAAAATAAGGAGGTCCCATTGGATGGACCAGGTGACTGACCAGGTCTCAGAGAGGGCTCAGAATTTCACCATGCTTGAAGGTGAGACATATACAGTGTCCTGGGAGGCAGACCTTCCTCCCCACTCCACCCTGTGACAGCTTTTTAAGCAAGCAACAATGAGCAAGTGGTTGTGATCTTTTCAATCAAAAGCCCTGGCGTATCCTTCAATGAATTGAGTGATCGTGATTAAAAAACCCTCTCCACTCACAGGGTCAGGCCACTTTCCATGAAGGGAGAGGGATGTGCTACCTGCTGGGTCCCCACCCCACTCCATACAAGAGCTGAGTCCTGGGAACAAACCTTTTGGCAGTCTCCAGTGACTTCTGCTCGGCCAGCTCCTTCTGCAGCTCCCTCTCCTTGGCCTCCTTCTGGCCGATGGGGCAGTCCTCGGGGACAGTGAAGAGCGAGAGTGCATCTTTGCTGTCCTCTTCTCGAAGTACTTTAGCAAATACCTTCTCCGCCAGGAGCCGAACTTGCTCATCCACCTCAGAGATGTTCAGTTTGGGGAACTGACGTGGCATCTCGGCTAGCAGAGAGAGAATAGGGGTCAGTCTCAATGGTGAATGGCCTGAGTGACCAGTGTGGGGAGAAGAACTGAAGTAGGGTCAGCACCACCCTCCCCCATTCCCCCCAACACACACACACACACACACACACACACACACACACACACACACACACACACACCCTGTTCTCACAACTAGCTCTCTCCTCAGGATCTCTCCAGAGGGAGGCCAGCATGCTGATTCTTAAAATCAGCTCAGTAAGTGAGCGGATGAGAAAAGGGCCGCTCACATTTCATGAAAAAGCAAACGTGCAGAGTGAAGGATCCACTCTCTGACCCAGTGTGCCTCCATCAGCCCAGACTCAGGGACTATGCAGTGTCCTCGCCACCCTGTCCTTCCTCACTTTGCTTCTGTGAAGAGGAAGGGAGAGGAGAAGTTCCAGCACCACTGCCACCTCCCAAATGTGCCGAGGCCTTTCTGGGTGCAATGAAGAGCAAACCTTATCCTCACTCCCCAGAGAGGAAGCCCAAAGCCCAAAGGAACGGCTTAATGATTCACGGAAGGTCCCATGAGAGCTGAACCCTGAAGAAAGCCACAACCTACATTACATAAATGTAAAAAAGAACTTTAAATGTTATTTTAAAACATGTTATTTTTCAATGTTATTTTAGTCACTGTGCAACAAATAACACTATTGTTAATGTTAAGATTTTGTGTACATAATATTTCAACCCTCCACCAACTGTCCAGTTCCTTCCACTATTATCTAAGCCCCTTCACCCGCTTCATAAGCTCAGTTCTATAGAATGAATAGTCCTCAGGTTCTGTTGCTGTTCGCCACTTATTATTCCCTTACTAGCTTTCCTTGTACCTCACATTAGAGGACCCCCGTGCTCATCGCAGCGCTGTTCATAAGAACCAAAATCTAGAAAAGAGGATTTTAGCTGACAAGAATCAGCCATAACGTTCTCCCAAAATCTCTGTAGCAAATCAAATACAGGTTTTGGGATATGGGCCTAGGGAGACAGTGCAGGGGATAAGATGCTTGCTTATTTTCCTTGCATGCATTTCACATGTAGTCACCTGAACACTCCCAGGAATGATCCAGGAATAAGCCCTGAGCACAATGAGGTGTGCTCCCTCCCCCATAAAAAAAAAGTTTTGGCACAGAGAAACATTTTACCTTTTCTAGACCAGTTGAAAACTCATTTCCTCAGAATATATCCTTTAGGCATCTCTGCATCCTGGTTCTCTGCTCTCTGGAGCTGCCTAAATCACCTATTTGGTTCCTCATTTGTCTTTCTTTTGGCACTTTTATAGCACACACTTACTAAGTACACACAACCAAGTGCTTTTCACTTGTTGGCTCAGATATTCGTATTATTCTCATTTTCTAGGTAAGAAAATGAAGAAACAGAGAACCAACTTGCCCAGGGTCACACTTCTAGTAAGTCAACGAACATACAGGCATCTGCCTTTTGCTTTCCCACACTTTTCCTTGCTGAGCCTCTGCTCAGGGGGTCGAACTCTGGCATCTGGTCTCCAGGTTTGGGCTCTCAGCTACTAGGCTGTGCAACTTCCCTTTGTCTATTTGAGTGTTCAGCAAATGTCCTCTTGGTCCCCAGCATCCCACTCTAGAAGAGGTGAATACCGCGTCATTTTCAACAAGCCACCTGTGCCAGGGAACGTTCCTAGGAAAGGTGTTTCCTGTCCACCTGTGACTAGGGTTTAAGGAAGGCTTAAAGAGAGAAGTGACTTTGTCAGGTTGGTGAGGGAGGGCAGGTGAGACTCTTCCCACATGCTTTCTGGCAGTGAGAGGAAGCAATTACAGGGAGGAAGACCCTGTCCTTCTCTGTGCCACCCGATCTTCTCATCTGTGAGGTACAGGGACTAGACTAAGTAGTCTCTAAGGCCCTGTCAGTTCTAAGTGCCATAATTTTAGGTACCAAAGAGACTTCTAGAGGCAGAGGGACGCTTGCTTCTCCGGTCTCTGCAGCACGTGCATCTAATTCATAGTACAAACAGGAAGGAGGGCAGCAGGCTGGTAACGGGCAAAGTATGTCTGTGGGCCCCATGACTATGAAGCCAATTTCCTCCCTCCTGCCACGCCCAGGGCCAGGCATCCCCTGGGCCTCTCTTGCCCTCCAGGGCTTGAGTGGGAGGAAATGGGTAAGGAGAGCATCTCAGCCTGCAGATGTGCAGCAGGCACCAAGACAGCCTGTCATCTGTAAAGAAGAAAAAGAACAGAGCAGTGGAGGTTTCCACGTCATGGTAGCAGAGAGAAGAGGAAGCTGGAACATATCAGAGCAGAAGCTTAGAGAAGAAGGTGACAGGGGAAAGAAATAGAAGAGAGAGACAAAGAACTAAACCCAGGAAGAGCTGATAAAGCAAAAACCAACAGGGTCTCTCACCCTCTGAGGTCATGGTGAAGGGCAGCAGAGACGCCTATTGGGCTCAGGTAGGCAGCAGTGCCCCAAACTACCTGTACTGAGGCATTGGATAGAGGAAGTCCACTTCTAGAAATTGCTTCTTAAAAAAGGATCTGAAGCACAAGGTATTTTCATGGAAATAGCTTCAAAACATCCAAATTAGAGCACATCACTTTTTAAAAAGATTAAGAAAACAAGATCAAAATTATCAGGACAGGGCTGGAGAGATACCACAGCGGGTAGGGCATTTGCCTTGCATGCGGCCGACCCGGGTTCGATTCCCAGCATCCCATATGGTCCCCTGAGCACCGCCAGGAGTAACTCCTGAGTATAGAGCCAGGAGTAACCCCTGTGCATCGCTGGGTGTGGCCCAAAAAGCAAAAAAAAAAAAAATTATCAGGACAATGCAATCAAGATAAAAAAAAAAAAATCTGGCCAGAGAGCATATCACTTTAAAAAATTTAAGAAAACAAGGTCAAAATTATCAGGACAATGCAATCAGGATACAAAATTTAAAAACAAAAAAACAAAACAAACAAACAAACAAATGATCTGGCCAGGGGGATGGTTCAGAGGCTGAGGTTCATGTTTTCTGTGCAGGGGGCTTGGTTCAATCCCCAGCACCATACAGTTCTCTGAGTCGCCCAAAACAAGGGCCAGGAGATAGCCCAAGGGTTTAAAGCACTTGCCTTGCACGTGACCAAGCACCACATGGTTCAATCCCAGCACCACATGATCCCCCAAGCCTCACCAGGATTAACCCCTGAGCACAGAGTAAAAAGTAGTACCTAAGCACCACCCAGTGTAGCCAAAAAGCCCAAAACCATCCAGCCCACGTCAAAGTAGTAATAATAACACTAACGATAATAATAATCTTTTTTGTTTGGGGGCCTCACTCAGTAGTGCTCAGAGCTTTCTCCTGGCTCTATGCTCAAGTACTCCTCCTGGCAGTGCTCAGGGGACCATATGTAGTGCCGGAGACCAAATCAGAGCCAACCACATGTAAGGCAAGAGCCATGCCCATGGCACTATCTCCAATTTTATGAAATAGTACTTAATAAAAAGTTCATATGTAAGACTGTGATACTGTGATAGGAAGTGCATCCTCTTATGAGCAATAGATGCAAGAGAAACACAGGCTTAAATGATGGTCTGGACTATGAGGCAATAGCTGTTTTTGATCATTAATGCTGCTGTGATCTCATTCTGAAAAGTACCGAACATGATTGCCACTCAATGCCTCTCTTGCAAACCACAGCACCCAAAAGGAGAGAGAGAACAAAAGGGAATGCCCTGCCACAGAGGCAGGGTGGGGTGGGGGGGATGGGGGGTGGGAGTGATACTGGGATCAGTGGTGGTGGAGAATGGGCACTGGTGGAGGGATGGGTATAACTGAAACCCAAGCACAAAATTTGTAAGTCTACAACTGTACCTCATGGTGTTTCAATAATAAAAATTTTTAAAAAGTACAAAGCAGAGTGAAAGAAAATCAAAGAACTTAAGAGTTGAATGAACGAGAAAAAAGAGTGGGAACATGAAACTTTTACAGCCTCGGTTTTGGCAATTAGGGCACTCTCCCACAGAACCCACATCACTGAGAGGCCCAAAGGGAGATGACCCATCCCTGCACAGAGCTGCCCACCTTCTTCCTGCCCCCACCTATTACTTCCCCCACACAGACCTGACCCAGCCACAGCCCCCAGGCTCCTCAAATAGGGGTGGGGCTGGCAGGGGGCTCCTCTATGTCTGAACACATTTAAGCCAGATCTGGCCAGCTTTTACCAGCAAACACATTTAACTTGCTCAAGCCAATTAAACAGCTTTTGGAATGCATCTTTCTACCAAAAGAGTGTTCTTTCTTTTTTTTTTTTTTACTTAAATTATGACTCTAAAATCAGTCTTATCCAAAATGGATCATGAAAAATTGCTACCTGTTGCTGGTTGAGCAGATTCTACAGTAACTAAGGGGCTGCTGCTTCAATAGCACCTTCCCCAGATTGACAAGGCACATTTCCCATGAAAATCCTTTTCTTTTTTTTATTCATGAGTGTGTATGTTAGAGAGAGAGAGAGAGAGAGAGAGAGAGAGAGAGAGAGAGAACCTGCCATAGAAGCAGGCAGGGGGTAGGGGGTGATGGGAGGGAACGTGGGGACAATGGTGCTGGGAAATGTACACTGGTGGAGAGATGGGTGTTGGAATACTGTATGACTGAGACCTAATCATGAACAGCTTTGTAAGGGTCTATCTCACAATAATTCAATAAAAAATAAATATATATATAATAAAGCAAAAAAGATTCTTTTTTAAAGCATGAGTGTGTGTGTGTGTGTGTGTGTGTGTGTGTGAGAGAGAGAGAGAGAGAGAGAGAATGTGGTGTATATGTGTGCTGTTGTGTGCTCAGGTTCCAAGATTTGAACCCAGGGCTTCACACATACACACAAGAGCTCTTTTGCTAAACCACATTCCCATCCCTTGACTGCTTTTTGGTTAAAAACCACAAACCCATATGAATCTCCTACCAAATTACTCTCAATATCTTAAGTAATTGTTGAGGACCTTATTCTTTGCCTTCATACAGCATACCCCAGTGTCAATGGGAACCCTCTTGGGGTGCTGGTCTGCTTGTGGAGAGGGGTCTCAGGAGCCATGGGTCTTCAGGACGCCCTCACAGTGCAGCTCCCACCTGCCTGCCCTACTGCCAGGTACCATCATCTCTGCTCTGAGACTGAGTCCTGCCAGGTTCAGCACATGGAGGAAATCCCTGGGCACGGTGGCTGGGCAGCCCTTCAGCTCCAGTTCAAGCCTGACTTTGAACTGTTCAGCAGCGGAAGCCAACGGGCTCAGGAGGTTTAGTGAAGGCTACAGCATAGCTAGCGATACAGCTTATCTCATTGTCCCACTCAACACCCTCCCGTGGACATGAAGAAGCATCCCAAAGTCAGAGAGCTAAGAAACAAAAGCAAGCAACAAAACCAAGTTCCACCAGTGACTTTTTAACAGCCACCCACAGTTCCTCAAGAAAGGGGATATGAGATCTCTGAAATTCCTTCCTGATGCAAATAAAGCCTGTTCCTGCTGTGACCAGAATCCCATCCTCAGAACCCACCAAAGGGGAGTCACCTACCTGAGCCTGACGGTGGAGTCTCCATGGCTATTCCAGAGGATGCCACCCAGACAACTGTTTTGGGGGCAGTGGGGGGTGGCTGTGCTTCCCCAGGAGGCCACGCTGAGTCAGTGTGAAAGGGCTGGCTGAATCCTGTCTGCAGCTCCCAGCTGGGGTGGGAGGTCTCTGCTTTGCATAGCTGCGAGCAGCCCTGAGCAAAAGCAGGAAAAGTCCGGGCTGGAAATTGTTCCGTGAATATGAAATGTAAGTGGAAAATTTCCAAGAGTCCCAGGTTATGCCAGTTATCCACGGCAAAATGGCTGCTGTCTCCTGAATGCAGAGTCCTGGCCTGGTCACAGTCCTCTCCAGAGTGAGAAACCCAAGCTGCAGCTGCCCCAAAGCAGGCAGAGCTCTGGCAGCTCCCGCCAGCCAGCCGCAGATAAGCCACACCCTCCCGCCAACGTCCAGGCTCCTCCGGAAAGCCGAGCCAAGAAGTGCGATACCATCACCTGGTCTGCTTCCGTTCTGAACCCCGACTTGGGGCTTGGCCTGGCCCCCTGGTTCCTCCCACTAAGGGGATTCATCTAGGGCACAGTCTGTCCCCCTCTAGGGGTCCCCTAAGGCCAACCCTTCTGAGGGCACCTCAGGATTTATAGGGGGCGCTCTGGGCTCAGTTACCTTTTGAAGCTCCTGCCCCCTCCTCTGGCTTCCAAACAGGAAGACCCTTAACTGCTCCCTCTTTCCCAGGAGCAGGCAAAGGTGGAAAACTGGGGGTGTCCCACTCCTTTCCTCCCTGCTTACAGCACATGTGACTGGGCACCCTGAGGAATTCTACCAGCGTATGGGGAAAGAGAGGGAAGGAGGAGGGAAGGAAGAAGGGACGGGAAGGGGAGGGGAGGGAGGAGAATGAGGGAGAAGGAAAGGGGAAGGACAGGGGAGGAGGGGAGAGAGAGAGAGCAGGACATCCCACTGACACTCCAGAACCTATCCGGGCACCCCACTTCTTATTGTCTTCCCAGGGCTGCTCTGGCTCACATGAGGGTCTCCATCTCTGAAGCTGAGACCATCTCTTTGTTACCAGCAGCAGCTGCTGCTCTCCCTAACACGGTGGGGAGGGACAGGGGAGTGGTACTCCCTCAAGTGACCCCCAGAAGCGGCCCTCCAATAGCAAGTGGGGTGAAGATAAACAGCATCATGGGTGCCAACTTCCATCCTTCAGCTGCACTGTAAGAGGAAACAAACCCTGTGCTGGTGGGAAGATTCAGGCAGACACCAGTCTTTCCAGTCTTTCCAGACTTAGTAAAACAGTAGGGGTCTGGGGAAGACCTCCAGCAAAAGGGCAGTCTCTGTGGTGCTGCTGGAATCCTGGAGGGAGATTCCAGAAACAGTGAGTCAGTTGTTGATTGGGAGGCGAGTTCAAGCCTGGGCCTGAGTCACTGCCTCATGCCAACTGTGAGGTTGCACCTTCCTGAGCAGACACAGGAATTCCTGGATCCAGGTTGGCATACCCTCCCATGCTGCCACTGAGCTTCAGATACCCCAAGTGTCCATCCAGCCTGTGCTCACAGCTGTCTCACCAACTGTGCTACCCGCAGGCTACAAGCACCGCTAAAGAGGGTACTGTTTATTCACTGAATAATTAAACAGACTTAAAGCACAGAAAGAAAAAACTCCCATCCTCAGAAGGGAGGAGGGACTAAGGAGTCCTTCTGTGGGTGGGTTGTGGGGAGGGAGGTGGGCTGATGGTGTAAGGATGGCAAAGGGGAGCACCCTAGCCCAGACATCTGTGAAGCTACCAGAGCACACCTCCAGGGAACTTCACATTGTACATTTACCCAGAATATCAATAGTCTAACAAGCACATCTTAAAGCATAGTCTGTGGAAAAGGAAAGGTCAGAGGCCTGGGAAATAGCACATACTCCAGCTCCTGTGAGGATTCATGCACAATTCCCACCAGCAGATTCCAAACACATTTGAAGTTCTGCAGAAAGAAAACTGCTCAGCTGTTTAACCCAGCACAGATATCTGACCCTCCCACCACTGCCACCACAGGGAAAAAACACCTATTAATATCCTGTGGCACCAGCTTTGGAAAATGCCTCCGACTTTGAGCCTTCATTCTCCACCCTAGTGAGAGATACTTTCCTGGGGCCCAGCTATGGGGCTGAAAGCCACTCCATCAGACCTGGTCAGAGATGGCAACAGTCTCACTGAGGTGACACAGCTCAGGGAGATGGCACAGGGGTCAGGGACTCCTGGTTTGCATATGCATAAACCTGGATTAATCCCCAGCACTGCCTGATCTCTTGAGCATCACCTGGTATGGCCCTGACATTTTCCAGCATTATAGGGCCCAGGCATCTCTGTATCCTCAAGCCCTAGCACTCAACACTGGCCCAGTCAGCCAAGTAGTACCCGCCACCCCCACCAGTCCTTTGGAGCACAGCTTGGAAGGCTCTCCCCACCAGAAGAAGGAGGAGGATGGGAGGAGTAAATGGTAAAATGGAGGAGAAAGAGGAGAAAGAGAAGGGGAAGGGGAAGAGAAAGGGGAAGAGGAAGAAGGAGGAGGAAGAGGAGGAAGAGGAGGAGGAAGAGGAGGGAAAGGAAGAAGAAGAAGAAGAAGAAGAAGAAGAAGAAGAAGAAGAAGAAGAAGAAGAAGAAGAAGGAGGAGGAGGAGGAGGAGGAGGAGGAGGAGGAGGAGGAGGAGGAGGAAAGAAGAAGAAGAAGAAGAAGAAGAAGAAGAAGAAGAAGAAGAAGAAGAAGAAGAAGAAGAAGAAGAAGAAGAAGAAGAAGAAGAAGAAGAAGAAGAAGAAGAAGAAGAAGAAGAAGAAGAAGAAGAAGAAGAAGAAGAAGAAGGAGGAGGAGGAGGAGGAGGAGGAGGAGGAAGAGGAGGAGGAAGAGGAGGAGGAAGAGGAGGAGGAAGAGGAGGGAAAGGAAGAAGAAGAAGAAGAAGAAGAAGAAGAAGAAGAAGAAGAAGAAGAAGAAGAAGAGAAAAGAAGAAGAAGAAGAAGAAGGAGGAGGAGGAGGAGGAGGAGGAAGAGGAGGAGGAAGAGGAGGGAAAGGAAGAAGAAGAAGAAAAGAAGAAGAAAAAGAAGAGGAGAAGAAGAAGAAGAAGAAGAAGAAGAAGAAGAAGAAGAAGAAGAAGAAGAAGAAGAAGAAGAAGAAGAAGGAGGAGGAGGAGGAGGAGGAGGAGAAGGGGGAGGAGGAGGAGGAGGAAAGAAGAAGAAGAAGAAGAAGAAGAAGAAGAAGAAGAAGAAGGAGAAGGAGAAGGAGAAGGAGAAGGAGAAGGAGAAGGAGAAGGAGAAGGAAGAAGAAGGAAGAGGAGGAGGAGGAGGAGGAAGAGGAGGAGGAGGAGAGGAGGAGGAAGCAGCAGCAGCATAGATTGGAATCATGATCAAAGGTACTACTAGAGCCAAAGGGATTGAAGACCTTCTGGAAGAAACCAGTGCATTTAGGAGGAAATCGTAACTCAGCTGAGCTCCATTCAGGACCACGTGATTCCACCTTAAGCTCGTGTCACTTCTCCTGAGGTCCTTTGTACAAAACCTCATTTCCTTTTTGTGGAACAGTAACAAGTTAGGATATCCAGGCCCAGGACCTGCAGCTGCTGCCCAGAAGACAGGATTGCAGTCCAATTGGTCACAGAAATGCCTCTTGTAAACAAAAAGAGTGCCTGCTTTCCAAAAGCAGGAAAAATTTCTCAGTTAAAGAAGATACTATTCTCCCCTTGCCCAAAAGAATGCTGTGCTTTTGCCTAGCTGGGTTCATTCTCATTTCTAAGGACTGCATGGCTCAGAGGGGGAGCTGGGAGAGAAGGACTTCACCTCCTGAATATCAACTCCATCACAGGCTTATCCATCTCACTATGAAATCTCCATGTCTGAAGCCCCAATAAATAGTTATTGAAAATTGAATACATAAAATAACATATGAATGATTAAACTCAGTAGATGAATTTACCTATAGCTAGGGGAAATTAGTGCAGGATATGATTAAAATTCTAAATTCAGGGGGGGCTGGAGCACAGAGGGTAGGGCGTTTGCCTTGCATGCAGCAGACCCGGGTTTGATTCCCAGCATCCCATATGGTCCCCTGAGCACTGACAGGGGTAATTTCTGAGTGCAAAGCCACGAGTAACCCCTGTGCATCACCGGGAGTGACCCAAAAAAGAAAATAAACTCTGAATTCAGGGCTTGGAGTATGACTCGGTGATAGAGCACAGGCCTTGCATGTGTGAAGTCCTGGGTTCAGTCCCTGCCATAACATACAATAAGTTGCATGACTTTGGACAAGTCACTAAACTTCTCTCACTCCATTTATTCCCTATCATTTGGGGGGAAATAACAATTCCCACTTTATAGATTGCATGACAATAAATGAGTTAGTATGTATTAAGTGCTTAGGCTCATACATGGTACATGGTACATATAATATAGTATACACATATAGTGCTTATAAAGCATGATCTACTGCCACCCTTGTCATTTTCATAGTCATGCTGGTAGGTACAAGAGAGTTAAACTGGAAAAATAAACCTGATATTTCATCTAGACACCAAAACCTTTCATTGAACATTATTTACTAAACATTATTCAGGACAAGCACTCTGTCTAACTCCTGTTTGAGTAAAAGGAGGAGAAAACTTGTGTAAACATGAATCCAGAAGGAGAAACAATCTTGTCATGTATGGATGTTAATTTTTGCTGACTGTATATGGCTAGCTCCAACTATGAGTGCATCCTCTTGGGCCCCTAACATATGAAAGCCCAAAGCCATGGCCTTAATTGCAGCCAGCACGGGAAAACTAAGAGATGAATATCCAGGTGGAGAAAGACCAGGAAGGCCAATTGTATCTTTAGGGAATAAAAGGTATCTCCCTGCTTCACCCTAAGACTACATTTTATATATTCAAAAGATTGTCAAGATCTAGGTTTGATATTAAGGCCACCTGAAGACTGATTCACCTACTACAATGACAACAAGGGGACCAATAGGCCACATCTTTCAAAATCTTCCTTCACCCAGCTGCGGGCTACTCACCCCTGACGCAGGGGTGAGTAGCTCATACTCTTGGGCCCCTGACATATGAAAGTCCAAAGCCATGGCCTTCGCAGCTGTAAGAGATGAATATCCTGGAGTGGGGATTGGGGGGTAGACCAGGAAGACAGGTTGAGGGTAGGGCTGAGAGTTCAAGAATCTCTCATCGAGCCCCAGGATTCTCAGAACAGGCTGGCTGGCTTGCGGGGCTGCAGCGAGAGCAGGCAGACCAGGTCATCTCGTCCACACCCGCTGTTAACACTCCAGGAGGTGACAGCTGACCGGGGCTGTGGTGCCACAACCACTCAGCACTCCCGCTTACTGCCCCGGGAGGAATGTCCCCAATGAGGATGGCTGCCAGCTCTCTTCAGCCTGAGGATGGCCAGATATTGGTCACCACACCCTTAGAGGCCAACAAAGCTCGGGCGATACTACAGTTCCTTCTAATGCTTCACCCAGCTCCTCTGTGATTATGTCACCATTCAGCTTCAGCTGCACACAAGGATTTCGCAGTTTGGGGAAGTGACACTCTAATTAGCAAGTGTCTCCTGTACCAGGGCCTCTCAAAACTCCCCCCAGGCTTCTGCCAGCGGGCAGGAGTCACCAGCAGCTCCTCTGGCAAAGCAGCGACCAGTAAGTTCAAGGGCAGAAAAGAGACCGCAGTGTTCCTCTTTTTGGCAGGGAGTCAGAGAGTCGAGGATGAAGCCTCAAACGACCCCATCACTGTCATCCTAGTCATCTGGCCCTCAGCCTTTGCATCGCATCGGGTCGGTTCTCAGGTCCGTGGAAACCTGCCTTAGGGCTGAGTTGGACAAGTCCCGGGTCCCTAATTTTCTCTGAACCTGGCGATTTCCATAGAGGCCGCCAGAAAGCCGGATGCGGCCGGGTCCCCTAAGGCCGCTGGACAGGCATGGCCAGACGGGCCGAGTGCGGGCTGCTCCTGGGATGGCAGTGCCGCACCCCAGGCCCGGGAGTTGCAGCTTCAGTGAGTCGAGGAGGAGCCGCAGCGCCCGGACCCCGCCCCGGGCCACGCTTGGTGGGCGGACCTCGGGCCCAAGGTCAGCAGCAGGGTCCGGCGCGCTACCGGGTTCGTACGGGGTGTGGGGCGGGGGCCTGCAGGGGCGGCCTTTAGCAGGTGCAGGAACCGAGTGTTGCAAGGGCGCATCTCTGCGGAACCTCCAGCCCGAGAGGCCCCGCCCGAGGTCGGGGCACCGCCTCTTAGTATGGGCGCGGGGTGGCCCACCCTGGAGGCTACCTGCGAGCACCGGAGGAGCTAGGGCCCTGCCTGCCGCCGGGGCCACCTGGGCCTGCCCACGGCCCCGGGGTGCCCGCGTCGCGCTGCGCCGGGGAAAGTGGGGGGCTCGGCGGGCCCGCGGCCGGAAGCGCCCCGGGCAGGCTCCCGACCCCGCCTCCGCCGCCGCCGCCGGGGACCCTCCTCCCCCTCACCGATCGCTCCCCATCGGGTTCGGCACCCCCCCTACCCCGCCAGCACTTTCCCCAAAGTGAAAGTCTGGGGTTCCGGTCCCCGAAAGGTGACTTACTCCCTGGAGCTGAACCGGCTTTCAAGCTTGGATTTTCTCCAAGGCGTGGGGCTTAGATCACCTTCCTGCCCCTCCCAATACACACACACACACATACACACACACACACACACACACACACACACACACACACGCACGCGCACACACACAAACACACACACACACTCCAACCTTCTGCTCCGGCTGGGTGGGACACTCTCTTCGCAGTCCAAAGGGACCTGGTAGTGGCCACAGGGGGTGGCTTCCTGGTAACCTCCTTACTGGCCCGTTCGGCAGGGAAACGCTGACCACGCCTCCCTCCGTGGACCGCCTGGGTTCTGGAGGTGCCCGCAGCTCCCCTCTCTCCCCTTCTCGACACTCTTTAGTGACTGCAGTCTTCCTGCTCTATAGCGCCCTAGCTTTTCACTGGGGGGAGGGAATCCCAGCCCCCCCCCTCCTGTACCCTCTTTCTACCCTTGCTGGGAGTCCCACCAGCTCCTATGGTTTGGAGTGGTGTGTGTGTGTGTGTGTGTGTGTGTGTGTGTGTGTGTGTGTGTGTGGCAGTTTTTCAGGGTTTTTAGTTTGAGAGGATTTTTGGAGGGTTTGTTTTGGGTCTGTGGTTTTATACCTTTATTATGACTTCTCTTTAGTTCTCGTCCACAGAATAGATTTTTAAAAGTAGTGGCAGGTACATAGATTACCAGTGTGATTTTAACAACCTCCTCCCTATTAGTGACTTTTTAAAAATGTTATTAAAAAAACATGACTTACAAAGTCATTGATAGTTAAGCTTTAGACATATAATGTTCCAGCACCAATCCCATCACCAGTGTCAATTTCCCTTCACCAGGGGTCCCAAGTTCTCTCTAGCCCCTTCCCAGCCTGCCACCTTGACAGGCACATTTTTCCACTAGGCTGTGGTAGTTTGGATTTCGTTTTGTTGCTGACTTTGTAGTTTGATATATATCATGAGTGACTCGACGACCTCATGACCAGCAGATGGTACCTCTAACCTCCTGAAGGTCCTCTTACTAGCTCCTAAGACAACTAATTCCTTCCAGGAATGTGCCAGAACCTGTATTTCCAATATCAGGAAATGCTACTAAGGACTCTGCTTTCTGGGACCACACTTGTGTATTTGGCCCCTTCTTTCTCTAACCTCTCCTCTCCCACCAGTTTGTCACAAATGTGAAATAAAAGGCTTTTTATGAGCTGAATGTCCCCACCATGCCCTGTGCTTTCACATACTTGTCTCATTTAGCAAGTACCAACTCTATTTCTTCTGCCTGATATTTACAATTGATTTCTTTACAGATGTCATGCAAGTTCAAGGTTTGACATCATTATAAAGCACATTGAAGACATTACAGTGAAGAGGAAACAATTTCTAATTACTCCATATTTGATGGATGGTACAACATGCCTTCTTCCACTTTAAAGTTCTGAGCAAAATTCTGTTTATTGAGAGCAACATGTTTAAAAATTCCTTTAGTAAATCTTGTTTTAATATTTTATAAGGCAATAAAATATGCTTTCAAATTCAGTTAATGGCAATACTTAGTCCTAATGGGCATTACTATCCAAAAATAAAAGATCTCACAAAGAGAAATAGACCCAAATAGAAGAACTCTACCTTTGTAGCACGATTCTTATTAAATCATATTTCCCTCTTTTTCAATTTCATCCACTAATTTTTCAAAAGTGAAATTCCATTCCATTTATCCATGTGGCCTCAATATTTCCATGATTCCTTGTGTAAATATTTGTAATAAAGGGGATTGTTTTTAACACTTTAAAACTTGTTTTAGAAGACTGTTATATAGACTAAAAAGTAAATTTCTCAATTATGAAGACTGTGGCTATGAAAGTCGAAGTGACATGCTTCTTTTTTGTCACTAGGATCACATGCTCATGGAACCAGTCCTGGGCATCCGTTTTCAAGGTGCTCATGACAGCCTCAGTACTGTGGTCTCCACTGGTTTGTTCTTCTTTAGTTTTGTCTGTCCCCTCACTTTGTTTCTTTATAGCTGGCATGTAGGTGAGATCATTTGATACCTTTCTAAGAAGCAGTTTTAAATTCCACAACTTAAAACTCTTTGCCTTGGAGGCTATCAGTAAACCTTTGACTAATATAAAAGATCTTCAACACCAAGGAGATAGCTCTCCCTTAGACATGGTATATATATCCCCAGCACCACATGGTCCCTCAAGCACCCCTTGGAGCATCCCCTAGCACCTTTCTGAGAAGCTCCTAAATACATTGAACCTCTGGGTGTAGCCCCCCTCAAAATTTTTTTTTCAGACATTCCACATTTTATTGCCAATTATTATAAATAACCTGCCTTAATTTTTTCACTCCAAATTGATCTTGTTATTGACATTCTGTTTACTAGAACCGTATTGCGTGCTTCTATAATATTTTGGAACTCATAGAAATGTACAGATGATAAATATATGTACTATGCAGATTTTTTTGTTGTTGTTGATTTGGTTTGGTTTTATTTTGTAGTACTGGTTAGGAAGTTTCCAGAACACCCTGGTTTCCCTCTTCCCTGACTCTCTCTCTGCAGCCAATTTTGACTTACCTTTGTTGACAGACCCACAGTCGTCTCACTGGAAAGTATGAAAAGAACAATGAAAGGAGATTTTAAGGACATTTTATTCCTTTTCATATATAACAGTCCTCCCATTGCTGATCGATTTCCTTGAGCAGGCCCAGTAACGTCTCCATTGTGAGACCTGTTGTTACTGTGCTTGGCATATCGAATACGTCATGGGTAGCTTGCCAGGCTTTGCAGTGCGGGCGAAATACTCTCCGTAGCTTGCTGGGCTCTCGGAAGGGGGGGAGAAATTGAACCCGGCTAGGCCGGGTCAGCGGCTTGCAAGGCAAATGCCCTGCTGCTGTGCTATCGCTCCGGCCCAAAGAAATGCTGTATGACAAACTAATTTCTTCAGACTGTGGTAGGGACAGCATTTTGAAGACTGGTTCTTAGGCACAGTGTTCATTAAAAGTCTAAGTCATTTCTTTAAATGCTGAATTAATATTCTCTTCATTATTATTTTCAGTTTTCCTGTTTACTGCAATATAACTGGACTTTAGGTGATGATATAATGTAACACAGGAAGAATCTGCTATGTCTGTATCCCAAAACCTATAATTGGGGCTGGAGCTATCTAGTGTAGTGGGTAGGGCATTTGCCTTGCACACAACTGACCCGGGTTCGATTCCCAGCATCCCACCTAAGAGCCCAGAACCACCTGGCACCCTCCAAACGATGGAAACCTCGGAACCAGGCACCAACACTGGCTGTTGGGAGTTCCTTTGGCTGACTTTGGCTCTCCACCAGAACCTCGCTGTCATCCTGGAAGGCGCAGACCTGGGATGAGGCAGCCAGGACACAGACCACCCGCCACACAGGACAACTTGGATTGATGTGTCAGGGGCAGGGCAGGGAATCAGGGCAAGCAGAGCCGGGCAAGGCCGGCACACACGGGCCCTGGCCCCTCCCCCTTTCCCCGCCAATTATGCCCTGTCCACCACACCTCTCCCTGCCCATTGTGCCCTGTCCACCACACCTCACTGCAGGCCACGCCCACACGAGGTGCCTAGGAGACCCAGGGGCCTCCTGGACTTCATTTGGCCTGTAGCCGAGCTTCAGGCCAGAGGTCAAAAATGCCTCGTAGCAGTTCGCTGTATGAGGTGCGGTCCCAGGGCAGCACAGCGCTGCCCAGGAAGAGGCAGTGGCGCGACCCGAAGCGGGTGGAGGCCCTGCAACGCCGCCTGATCTTTTCCTGGTTCACCGTCTCCTTCAGTATGGTGGGCATCGTGCTACTGCTGGCCACCATGCGCGTCCCGGAGGACAACTGGGACAAGCTAATCTACCTGGTCGTGGGCGGCTACTTCCTGAATCTTATCTGGTGGACCAGCTGGTTTCGGTGGACCTTCGAGCCGGGGTCCGGCGATATCGAGGCCAACGCTGACGGGGCTGCCGTGACCACCGCTGAGGCCCGGGCTTCCAGCTCCCCGGACCCGGCCACCCACATTTCTTTCGACGTCTAGGACCACGCAACCCCCATTGGCCACTCGCTGGCCTCCGTGCAGGGTAGCAGGCGCGTCCCCAAAACCGCAAAGGGCAGCTTCTCCAGCCTGAGCCAGGCGTTCTCCTCCACCTCGCCTGGCAGCAGGGGGGCGGGCTGGATCTCTCGGCTCCGCCTGCAGAGCCGGGCCGTGGGATCCTGGATGGCCAAGCATCTGCAGTCGCACGGGAGCAGGATGGCTGTCCAGCCGCTGGTCCGGGCCCCGCAGGCCACTCAGAAGCCAGTGCCCAGTCTCCGACGCGCCCCTGTGGGCCCATGCCTGGTGTCCAGCCACGCACTGCCTCGCCCGCAGCCGTCCCCCGCCATCTGGTCGAGCATGCCCACGCTGCCTATGGCTGGCTGTCCTCCTTGCCTCTTGCCAGTGCACTGCCACTCCTCACTCCGGCTGCCCCAGCTGTTCACTGGTCAATCGCTGCAGGCTGCCCTGAGATGCCCGCCAGGAGTGCCCGTCCAGGGCCACCCTCCTGCTGCCCAGAATCCTGCACTGGCCTGGCCTGGCGGACCCCGTCCACTACGGCTCCCTTCTCTGCAGCCTCGCCCTGAGACCACCGTGCCGGAGCCACATCCATCCCTGCGCCCGACCGCTGGGAACCACTCGGACGCCCCTGTCCTCCACACCAGCTCCAGCGAGGGCACCACGGTGCGCAAGATCTTGGTGCAGCCCCAGATGCCCGGCCAAGTCCAGCAGCCCCAAGGGCCGGAATCTCCAGGTGCCAACGCTCGGGAGCCAAGAGATTCGCACCTCTGTCCCATAGACTGTTGACGAGAGTCCTTAACTCAAGGCACAGCGAGCCCGCAGCACCTCACCCGGGGGACACAGATAGAAGCCCGCGTCAGACCAGGTGCCTGCTAGACCCCTGCCCAGCAAGAGGTCTCCATTGAATCCCAGGTGTCTGAGAAAAATAATGTCGTTCCTATACAGATGCTGGGAATCTCCATGAATGGGACTTTTAAAATTAAGATCAGTTTTCACATGGAGATGTGCATTAAAGTTTGTTTGCTATGAAAAAAAAAAGAGTACTTTTTATTCTTAGTGAAGCTGAACAATCATTAGCCAGGATGATAAAAATTAACATTTTCAATATCAGTTTTATCCAAATAGATATTTCTGATTCATGCTAACAAAAGGATAATTATTCTTCTGGAGAGGTGCCATGAAATGCCCACCCAACATCACCAACAACCATGTGAGTAGTAATAGTAAAAAGTCAACCAGTCACCTAAAGTTACTTGGCACTAACTTTGTGAAAGATGTTGTTCTAAGCAATTTTAAATTTTTTCCTACCTTTTATTTTTGTAACTATAAAAATTAACATTGCCATTATCTTCATCTTACAGATGGGGATTCTGTTTCACAAAGAAGCAATGTCTTGTTCAATTCACACCTTATAGGTACTAGAGCGATTTCTCGGTGGACTGCACTCATGCTTTGCATACAGGAGGCCCCCACAGTCAATCCCCTGCACCACATGGCACCAGGAGCAATGCTGGGAAGACACCTCCAAACGGAGAAGCCCCAGAGCGCCACAAGGTTTGATTCCAAGAACAAAGCCGAAAGTCATACTGGATTTTAGGCTTGTTTTTTGAACTGGGATTTCAACCCAGGCAATCTCCAGAGCTTATACCCTTTACTATCACATTATATGAATATTTACTCAAGAACTGTTCTGAAGAAAATTATTACTATGTATATGTAGACAGACATACACAAAATCTAACTAAATACACACACTCCAGTATGTTTGAAAACCAAACTTTATAGTCATACTGCAAAACACAATTGTAATCATCTTTCTTATTCCTGTTTTTAGCATCAAGCATCCACCACCATAGGCAATGTCCTAGATATCGTAATTTACTATCAACTGTAAGCTGCTGTAAAATGGCTGACAAAAATAAAGCAACTGAATTGCACAATTACAAAGCAAGCTGCAAACCCTAGAGCTAGAAATAAAGAACTCAGATTTGTGATTTCAAAATTAAACTTAAATCATGATTAATTACCATGAAATCAACCTAGGGTTTTTGCCTGCATTTTTTGTTTAATTTTTACTGCAACAACCACCTGGGGATTCTTGGGGGGGGGGGGAATACTAAGAATATGTCCTTAGTGAAACTTTATCACTAAAGTTATTATGCTTTCATTAGTTATTATATTAATATCAGGTGCAAAGGCATACCTGACTGTACACTACACCCTAGCAATACTAGGGCCATATGATACAGGACTGAAACTGGAACTGGAAGTCCAACACACAAAGCACTCTAGCCCTCTAAGCCAACTTTCTGGGCATAGGCTAAGATTTTGATTAAAGAATCACTGGTGGTTCTTTAGAGCGATAGTACAGTGCCTTGCACGGGGCCAACCCAAGTTCAATCCCCGGCATCCCATATGGTCCCCCAAGCACCACCAGGAGAAATTCCTGAGCGCAGAGCCAGGAGTAACCCCTAAGCATGGCTGGGTGTGATCCAAAAAGAAAAAGAAAAAAAAATCACTGACAGTTTTTCATCTGTCATCCAGAAATAAAAAAATCACCAATTTCATCTTTAATATGAGATGTTTAAGTGGAAAAAAAGACCTCCAACAAGCATTAAAAAATCATTAAAGATTATAGTTGTGATCTAGGGGACAGGTGAGAATTATTCTAGAAACATGTTCGTTAAATCACCAAATTGTTAAGAGAAATATAGTCTTAAATGTAACATTTAAAAAGTATTATAGGGGCCAGAGCAACAGTACAGCAGGTAGGGCACTTGCTTTTGCATGCAGTCACCCAGGTTTGATCCCCTACATCCCATATGGTCTCCCAGTCTGTCAGGAGTGATCCCTCAGCACAGAGCCAGGAATGAGTCCTGAGCAACACCAGGTGTGGCCCAAAAAGCAAAACAAAATTTAAAATTATCATTATAGGCACTGGAGTAGCTCAAGGTGCTAGTACGCATACTTGCCCAGGGCTCAGGTTAATCCCCAACATTGCATGATCCCCCAAGCACCACCCGAAGCAACTCCCAGACACAGAGCCAGGAATAGCCTCTGAGCATGATTGGCTGAGGCTCCAAAATAAAACAAAATTATTCTTATGAAAGTACAAATTTTCTTCACACTCAAGTCTTGTTGGGAATCTTAATATAAAATACAGAGCCAAGAAAAATAATTTTTACTTCCCCCCAAAAATTTTGCTTAAAATTAATTTTAAAAAATTATTAATGCTGCATATTTAAATTATGTTGTTACCATTTTTTAAAAGTTTTTCAGAAATAATTTTTGCCTTTTGGGCCAGGTCTAGCTCAGGCATCACCGCTGGCAGTGATGGGGGTACACATTTGGTGCCTTAAATCCTGTAAAAAATAAATGCCTTAAATATCTCTCCAGTCCCTAGACTTTTTTTAAAGTATCCATTGTGTTTTTAAGGTAAAAATATATCCTAGCCCCAAAATATGCTGCTTTAGGACTTTCCTAGTACATTTTAGGGCACCTGGTCTAAGTGTTTTTTTCCTCAGGCACTGGGCTCAGTCAGGTTAGTTTTTGTAGTTCTGGGTTCTTTGGGCATATAAATGGTCCACTTAGTTTTTCTTTGCCCATGTTGAAACCTGTGTGGTAGATGGTGTATAGATGAAATAGTCCATGTAGGTATTCATTTGTTCTTGGCCTTAGGCCCCTCATTCCTCTTGGTTCATTACTTCATATCTTTCAGATAAGGATTTTGTTGTGGGTTCTCCTGCCAATTTTTTTTTTTTTTTTTGCTTTTTCAGTTATACCTGGCATTGCACAGAGATTACTCCTGGCTCTGCACTCAGAATTACCCTTGGCGGTGCTCAGCGAACCATATGGGATGCTGGGAATCGAACCTGGGTCAGCCGCTTGCAAGGCAAACGCCCTCCCCGCTGTACTATAGCTATAGTTGGCCCTTGCAAGCGGCCAACATGGCCGACCCGAGTTCGATTCCTCCGCCCCTCTCAGAGAGCCCAGCAAGCTACCGAGATTATTTCGCCCGCACAGCAGAGCCTGGCAAGCTACCCGTGATGTATTCGATATGCCAAACACAGTAACAAGAAGTCTCATGATGGAGATGTTACTGGGCCCGCTCGAGCAAATCGATGAAAAACGGGAGGACAGTGACCGTGACCGTGTGACCCCTGCCAATGAAGCTATTTGGTTATAGCCAATATTAAATTATTTACTATATATGCTAATTGATTTTTTTTTTACTTTATAGAGTTTTCTATTAGGGCTGGAGTGATAGCACAGCAGTTGGGCGTTTGCCTTGCATGCAGCCCACCCGGCCGAGCCGGGTTTGATTCCTCCGCCCCTCTCAGAGAGCCCGGCAAGCTACCTAGAGTATCTGGACCACATGGCAAAGCCTGGCAAGCTACCCATGACATATTGGATATGCCAAACACAGTAACAACAAGTCTCAAAGTGGAGATGTTACTGGGCCCACTCGAATTTTTTTCACTCCAAATTGATCTTGTTATTGACATCCTGTAGTATTTTGTAAGTCTCTAACTTCCACTTCTTTATTGTTGCAGTTTGTAAGTGAAAGGTGCAGTTGATGGATTTCATATAGTTTCTCTATGTTCCACCCTTCAGTTTTCTATTTCACATTGTGACTCTTAAGCCACAGCCTGGTTTACTGAATAAGTCATTATAAATGCATCTTTCCTTCAGCAGTTCACAGTGCTTCTGTGAGCGCTGTCATTGAAAGGCTGAAGCCCTGGGGTGAAACGTGTTAGTCCTTTATATCCCTTTTGGCCAATCTCCACAACACAGCATGTGTTCTAAAACTTTCCCTTCAAATCTTCAATGTCTTCTGTGTGTCTTTGACCGAGTGCATTTTTATGTGCAGCCATCTTTTCTTTGCAGCAATTCAGTTACTTTTATAGTAGTTCATAGAATAGTGCAGTACTTTTTCCCAATGACAGTGACTAACATTTTGTCTATTACTAGTAAGTAAAAGATGTGATTCAAAAACATTTCTAATTCTGTTTGGTACACTTAATAATGCTTCCAAAATACATAAGTAAGTATGATTTTATCACTTGAACTATACCCTGTTCAAAAAAAGATGAAAGCTTGTGAAGGTTTGTCTTCACGCTCCTTCTTTATAGGACTTCCTTGTCTTGCTGATCACAATGGTGTTTATACTGTTATTTGATCCTCCAATGCCCTTCTATGCCTTTGGTTACATTCATGTTTCAAGTAGACTTTAAAGTTGTCTAACTTGGTTCCCATGGGAAAAAATTCCCATCTGTTCACCCAGTTTGTACAAGAAAGTCCTCATGGAAACAATCAGCCATGGAAACAATCAGCCAAATATGCCCCAAAATGCTCTGTATTCTCTGCCCTACTCACTCCCTTCCCATATTCCTTCACTCTTAGGACCAAAGAGGCTCAGTACTCTCCACCCCTGCCAATACTCACTCCCCATCTAGCTCATTATGGGTGCCAGTTACCCATCCACTCCAATGTCAGTGAAAATAAAGGCATGCCTTACATCACATCTTCAGTATGCTGGACACCTTAGTGAGAGCCCAAGAAAGATAAAATACTCCCTCTGAGGTCCCTGTCACATCCCTCTGATTAGTGTCTCCACTAATAAATTATAGTTTGCTCTTGTCTAGACGTCTTGCTCTTTGGAAAATTCTTTTTCCAGCTCATCACTCCAGTCCCTCAGAGTCTGTGTCAGAAGGAACCCTCAGTACCCTTTGTGTCCTTTTTAATGAACTGGAACTTTTCCTGGTGACACCCATCTCGGAAATGACTATCATTATAATGGATCTCATATTAGTCATAGAAAATTTGTAGCTCTGAGTTTGCTTCTGCTTACACTATTTATATTTTCAGTCTATGAATTTGTATTATTTTTAATCTGTGGGTTTTTTTAAAATAATCCTTTTAAGTCACTTGTTCCTTTTGTGAGAGTTAGTTTAGTTAAAGGATGGTTGTAGAATATGTTTCTCTACTGCCTAGACTCAGGTAACTTATAAGACCTCACAATTCTTTAAAAGCCACAGTACCAGTGAGGATGCTATGATTTTCTGGTTTTGTCAAAGTCCCTCTCTTCTCTAGGGATCCCCTCCACTATGAAGCATAGCATGGACCTGAGTAAGTGTGCCTGTGTCAATCCATATAGTAGTATCAGTAAAATATTCATTCTTTATTTTCAAATACACACAGAGAGAGAGAGAGACAGAGACAGAGACAGAGACAGAGAGAGACAGAGAAGGCTTTGTTTTCTTCTACACTTCAGTGGATGATTTTATACACCGGTGGTGAAGACCACTGAGAATCCATACCTTCACACCTTGCCCCACTCTTTCTCCTCCCATCACTATCCCCTCTCTTCCAAACTCCCTAATGTGCCAGTCTGTTGGCTTGGGACACCTCAAGAAGATCAGGTACCAGAGTGACTTCCCATCAATCTCACTGGGACACTGGGAAGTTTCTGTCATTTGGGGGAGCCCACAACGGTGTGGGTGGGGTGTGCGCTCCCATTGCTGCTTTCCTCTCTGCTTCCTCAATGTGCACATGTTCAGGAGAGCTTAATGACCTCCATATCCCACTTGTTTTGTCTCCTTTTATAGTTTTCAAGTCTGCAGCAGCCAAATCTCCCTCCAGGACATAGTAAGAGGGGCTCTGCTTCTCAGGGTGCCTTCACTGGAGCTTGTGACATAACCAGTTTTCAAACCAAAGAATCCTAGGCCTTCTCCTCATTGAGGAGACAGAAGTTGTAGTTTATGGTCTGACAGGGGGGTGGGAGTCGTTCCTCAGGAATAACTGTTGTCTGAAAGAAGAGTCCCCAACACCATGCTTCCTGGGTCCAGGTGTGGAAGGGCATTGAACTCACCCCAACATTCTGGCATAATGGAAAAACAACCTCCCCCCGCTTGCATCTCCCCTCCAGTGTAAGGTTAGGTTTCCTTGCCCAGAATTTAATCCCATGTAGTCAGCAAGACAGAACTGGACAGGGTTGATTTAGGGCGTTCTTTGGAAATGTTCCTCTAAAATAGATTTTAGAAAGAAGAAAATCAAACCTGAGTACTTGGAACATACATGAGAATGAGAGCTCAACCAAGAACCCAATTCAGGCAGGATTATAAATGGAACTATTGTGAGAGGAAGTAGGGGAAGGTGCTCTAGGCACCAAGCCCAGGACAGAAGCGGGATTGGTGTTGGGTCCTGGAGTGAGTGGGGAATCTTGGGCTTGGAGACTCTCTGAATAGGATTAAAGAAGAGTTAGTGAATAAAGCCAGGAGGCCTGGGTTCTGCGCTCTATGATGCCAAATGTTCCTGGTGGTCAGGGAATTGCTGCTCCCCAGGACATATCTCTCTCTTGGCAGGAACATAGTCTATGTAATTAGAAGATACCCCATCTCTGCTTCCCTCCAGGACTCTCTGTACAAGATCATTCTCAGTTATTGCTCTAGCTCACTCCATGGTTTTGTGTCACTCATGGTCTTCTACACCTCATTAGCCTAACCATTCCATCAACCTGGGGAGACAATGCAACAGGGCTTTCACAAGCAAGAATCACAACCGCAAAAAAAAAAAAAAAAAAAAAAAAAGAATCACAACCACAAACAGCCTTGCCCTTTCAACCTTCCCTTGTCATTCAACTCAGTCCATACAACTCTGCCGTTCCCTTCATCTTGGTTCAACTCTGCCTTTCCTTCATTTCCGTTCATCTCTTCCCTTCCCTTCATCTCTTGCCTTGTAGTTCAAAATTCAGATTTCAAATTCTGGTATGAATGTGACCCTAGAACTATTGCGAGGTAAGAAGAAAGAGAGATTAGAGCCTCAGATGAGACTATGACTTCTTCCTCCCCAAGATGCATTTTTCTCCCACTGCCCCACACACATCCACGTGCAGGCACATGTGCACACACACACACCCACACACACACATACACACACACGCACACACACATTTCCTTTAAGCCATTTTCCTTTAAGCTATCCAAAGATCCATCGCTAGCTGCTGGTTTCCAGTAGTCTCAGACTATGCTCTCCCCAAATCCTGGTTCAGAACTGCCCATCCAACCATTCATTGAGCAATAGGGTCACAGGCTTAAAACCAGGAGCGAAAACATGAAGCTTTCCTATCCCACTGGTCCTGTTTCCCTGATGAGAGCCATAGTCTAGAAGGCTGTTCAGCATCAGTACTGTATAACTGAAACCCAAGCACAAAATTTGTAAGCCTATAACTGTACCTCATGGTTTTTCACTAATAAAAAAATAAAAAATATAAAAAAAATAAAAATAAAATGCAAAAAATTAAAGAAAAAAAATAAGAATAATTATTCTTATGATAACCAAAATATAATGCTCATAACTACAGAGAGAGTATTTGAGCAATTATCTGTTGTAGAGGCAGGGTAAGGACTAAGATAGAAATGGAGGGGATAAAAAAAAATAATAATAATACCATTGCATTTCATCCATCAGCAGCAATGTGTATTCTTTCAGGGACATCTGGAGGAATAGGAACAATGTAAATTATACCAGAAGGAAGCATCAGGATTTTTCAGTTCCTGAACCCCTGTTATTTAAGAATAACCTTAACTATGATCTCACTGGGGATAATAAAACCTCTGGGTAGGGGAGAAGGACTTTACTAAATAATTTGAATTAGGAAATGAAAAATAAAAAAAATATATGATTTGTTCCACAATATTCTGAGTATAGTTGATGCCACCTTAGGATAAATATAACATCGTGATTATTATATTTTAATTCTTTGTGCATCTTGTTTTAATGAAAATTACTGAAAGAAGAAAGAGCTAAAAGTAAATATTTTTAAACTATTATTTTAAAGCCTTACTGTTTATTTGCATCATTAACTGCAACTAGGCACAGGACAAATGTCATTCTATCAACTGTAATACTATCCCAAAATCTTCAGGAATACTGGTGTAAGAAGTGCTCTGAAGGAACAAAGCAAGAAGAGTCATGTTCCATGCCGAAGGAGCTGGGAAAGAAAAAAGAAGATAAACACAATAAGCACAAACAATGACTGAGAACCGGAAGGTTTGACCTAAAAGCCTCAGGAATTAGGAAAGTACTCTGGGCAGGTCCCAAACTGCTCAGGGTGGATAAAGGTTTTCATAACTCATGACTTACCTTAATATTGCATCTTTAAGAGAAACAGATCTATTAGAAGTCAGTTGTATCTGTTGCTTGCCAACTATTCCCAAAGGTAAGCTCCGGACCCTGGCCTTTCTGCATATTTTACAGCTACCTCACATTCTATTTGAATCAGCTTTAGTTCCAGTATAGCATTATTCAGGTCCTTTCTAAATAAACATAGTGATAACTTATGATTTACCAGTGATTTAGTATTACCAAAGGTATTTTATGGACTAGGGTCAGCAGAGGGTAACAGAGACCAAAACAACAATGACCAGGAGAGAAAATGTTTGTTCTTTCTTTCATTAAAATAGTCCAAATGAATTGTTGCAAGAACTTCACAAGCCCTGTGGCTCCTTCTGGCCCCCATCCCTCTACTGTGGCCTTCTTCTTTGTGAAAGCAGTCCCTTCTTCTTTGCCAAGAGCCTAAATTTAAATCTTCAGCCATTTCCTCTGTTTCATGCAGCAAGGAGGAAAGATCATAATGGTCGTTTACTCTTTAAGTTTTTTGTTTGTCTGTTTTGTTGAATCACTGTGAAATTACAAGGTTACAAAGATATTTATGATTGAGTTCAGGGGTACATTGTTACAACACTAATCCCTTCACCAGTGTCCTCTACCCTCCATCAATGTCCTCAGTTTCCCTCCCACCCCTTCAGCCTACCTCTGTGGTACTTTCGCCCTTCCCCCATTGACCTAGTACTCCTTCCCCTAACTTATCGCCCACCTACCCTCACCCCAGGGACAAGTTTCCCACTGAATACCAGCTCTCTTGCACTTCTTTTCTATTGCCACTGGGCATTTGATATTCACCAATAATGTTTCTATATTCCCCAGATATGAGAGAGATCATTCTGAGTCTGCTCCTCTCTTTCTGATTGATTTCATTCAACGTGATACTCTCCTAATTTGTCCGCTTTGCAACAAATTGCTGTCTTTAAGTTTTGAAGTGTGAAACCTCTATATGTTTTCCAAGCTACTGCATCATTTGCATTCCCACTAACAAGGTATAAGAATTCTAATTTCTCCACATACCAATAGTTGTCTTTTATTTCTTGTTAATACCACTTAAACGTGAGATGCACCTCATTGTGAGTTTTCTTTTCTTTTTATTTTGCTCTTTGGGTCACACCCGGAGATGCTCAGGGGTTACTCCTGGCTCTGCACTCAGGAATTACTCCTGGCGGTGCTTGGGGGACCATAGTGCCAGGGATTGAACCTGGGTCGGCTGCGTGCAAGGCAAATGCCCTACCCCCTATCATCGCTCTGGCCCCCTCTTCATATATTCTTAATGTTAGTGATATTAAGTACATATTCATATACCATTTGTATGTCTTCATTTTTGTTTGGTTTGGGGGTTTTTTGGGTGGAGGGGTGCATTCAGGCTGTGCTCTGGGATTATTCTTTGCTCTGAACTCAGTGATCATTCCTAGTGGTTCTCAGAGGACCAGACCATACATAGCGTTGGGGATTGAACCCAGCTTGACTCCATCTAAGGCCAGTCCTTTATCCATTGTACTATTTCTTCTGCCCTTATATGCCTTCAGACTTTGGTGAAGTTTCTATTTAGGTATTTAGTCTAGTTTTTTAATCAGATTGTTTGTACTTCTTGCTTTTGAATTACGTTGCCATATATTCCAGAAACCATGCTTCTTCATATTTATCTCAGAGAATTGAAATCGGGATCTCAAAGACACAGCATGCCACTCCACTCTTCTTTGTCACACTCTTCACAATACCACAATGTGAATGAAACTTAAATGTCCATCAGTGGATAAATGGATAAAGGAATATGGTACATATGGGGCAAGATAAATGGATCAATGGGTTGTGTGCCTGCTTTACATGAAGGAGACCCAGGTTTGATCCCTGACAGCTCGCAGTTCCCTTGAGCACTGTCCAAAGAGACCACCAAGATGAGACCACCAAGAGACCAGTGAGATGGGAGTAGATCCTGAGCACTACTCAGTATGGCCCTCCAAAAATGTCTTAAATTAATAAGTATGGTGTGTATACGTTTACATGTGTCTATAGTATACACACATACACACAGTGAAATATTATTTAGCCTTTAGAAAGAAGAAAATAATTTGAGGGATGTAACATAGCACTAGGGCACTTGCCTTGAATGTGTAAGAATCCATTCAATTCTTAGCACCACAAGGAAAGAGAAAAAGAAGAAAATCTTGCTATATTAAACAACATGGATGAACCTTGAGAGCATTATACTAAGTGAAGCATTCCAGGATTTAGGAGGCATCTAAAATAGCCAAAATCACACAAAAGAATGGAAGAGTAGTTTTAAGAGGCTGTGAGGAAAGGGAGATGGAAGTTGCTAATTACTGTCTATATTATTTCAGTTATATGAGATCTATTCAACATGTGCCTATAGATAACAACACTACTTGAAAATATGAAAGAAGAGAAAACATTCTGTTAAGTGTTAGTTGTTTTTGTTTTGTTTTGTTTTTAAAACAAATGAAGGCAGGAATGAAGAATGAAAGTCAGAGAAGTCAACAAGTCACAATTCCACTTTACTTCCATTGGTCTTACTGAACAAACATCACAGCAATAAACAAGGATGTTAGTACTTCGTCTCTCAAACAGAACTCCATCAGATTCTAACCTTCCCTTCAAATGTAATTGCCATGATGTCCACAATTCAATTGAACATATGAGCCCAAAAATATATCATCAAAGAAAACAGAAAAAAAATCTAACATATTACATTTTTGATAACTGCCACCTCAGAACTTCTCCCAGCTGGTATCTATGCACCAGGGAATTTGCGTAGTTATAGCAACCACTCTGAGATCCAAGACCTGGGAGCTCAGCACAAGCCTTGTGGCAATTTCAGAAAAGGAACCTTGTGTCTCTTATGCTGCAGAACTGGATTAATTCTGATTCTATCAACATACCCTTCCTCCTAGTACTGGCAGTGACTATGCTATAAACACATGTTCCTACACCCTCTATTGTGGTATCAGCAAAACCATCTCTCAGATACATTCAGACAATTTGGACTGAAGGCTACCAGAACTGTATATTATATTATAGTTCCCTTTCTGTTAGCCAATCTTAACATGCTTTCAAGTCCTTCAGACAGTTTTGCATGAAGTTAGCTTCTCCCAGGTGTCTGATTTGACACTAGAGTAACAGTAGTAAGTAGAACTCAGTTCTGGCCTTCACAAAGGAACAAGATAGGCCACTAATCAAACAAGAATGGAAAAACGTGCCTTCAACCAGGAACAGTGCTGTTAAGAAAAGGCCCAAGAGTTGGGTCAGAGCAAACCAAGAAAACCTCACCTCTTCGGAGTCTGAGGAAGAAGATTCCAGACCTTGGGACAGCGTGTATGAAGCCCTCCTTGAGTCATTTACCCCCCACACTTTATTCCTGCCATGTATTCATAATGGGACATTCTGTTAAGTTTACACAATAAAATACACATTTTCAATGTGTATAAATTCTTATTTTACGAAGAGAAGTACCACATGGCCTGTGTAAATTAAACCAGATTTTGTGTTCCAGAATGGTAATGTTTTTTGAATTAGCATTTCCAAATCCTGTCACTTTTCCAGCATTCATTAAGCTTATAACAAACCTGTTTAAAGATTCCTCCCTTGTCAACCCCCTGCGTTTTCTGAATATTTTCAGTTCTGTCTCTCTTAGACATTCCTTCTCTCTTAGTATATTCTGAAGGTCAGTGGAAAAGAATGTCCTTCTCCTTCAGCTGTTTATAAGTATGTTCAGTCCGTTGGCCAACATTGTCGAGTGCCCCCCATGCCCTTCAGTGCCAGGTTTCACCCATCCCATCGTAGTCCTTCTGTGGGCCTGAAGATTTATCTCCTAAAGAAGGCCTAGCCTTCTTTGTAACTTTCCTCCAAAGGGTAAGTGTCATAACATGTAAGTGATGATAATGGTTCTGAGTTGAGGTCTTATTCCTCCCTTCCTGCTTCCTAATCCTGCCACCTAGACTGTTCCAAATCATATCAAGCAAATGTCTATGTATCTCAATGAGGCTGGCTTAAATTCATTCTCATGTTCCATTATTTCCAGAGATTTCTGAATTATCTGAAGTCAGGGTCTATATTTTGATTTTCATTCTTTCTTCAACACCCCCCACCCCCACCACCAGACCTGATGACAGAGGACCAGCACAGATCCATTGGCAGAGAAGGGTGTCTCACCAGGGTTCCAGCAGCAGACGGATGGTATGTTCATGTTAGGAATATTGATTGATCATTTAATTTAATAGAAGAACCATTAGGGATACAGACAATAGTTAGTAATTTAATCAAGGGACATATTAGGATAACTGATTTCATGGATAATTTAATAGAAAAAATTTTTTTACAAAGATGTGGAAAGAATATAGAAAACTTTGAGGATTTGTACAATCATTAAGGACTAGTAACATCAGGATATTATCTCCCAGAGCCTGAAGTGGTAAGGAGAGAGAGTAATTTCTCTGACTATTGCTCTGAGTATTGCTCTGGTAGGTATCCAGTAAAGTCTGAATCCAGGTGATTGCACATATCCCATTGTTACCTGGCCAGTTCGTTGGTCTTGCTTTTTTTCTTCCTTGCGGCCTTAGCTTACATCTCCTGACCCCTCGCAGAGCCCTATTCCAGGCCACTCTGACTGGCCGGTTCTCTCAATCTAACCTGACTTTCAGCAGGTAAGATTGCTAAGCAAGAACTTAGCATGTCTTTCCACTTTCCTTATGGCTACAGATACCTGACCAATCCCTCCTCTACCCCTCCCCAACCTCATTTCCCACCCCAGCTTTTCTTCCCCCTTCCCTTTGTAGAGGAGCTGGAAACAGGGCTAAGGGGCACCCTCTGACCTCCTGTTGCTTTTTTTTTTTTTTTTTTTAGCAGCTGAGTGTGAACTCGGTCAGGCTGAACACTGAAGTCAAGGTGAGTTTCCGATGTGGAGGCCGTCAACCCTCCTTTTCCTGACCATTATAGTTCAGGCATTTCTGTCCAATCTGTTTCCCTGGCATCAGGGAAATGGCGCAAAGGGCTGGCGCATATACTTTGCATGCTGGAGCCCCCAGATCCAATCAATCCCTAGCACCGAATAGAATCCCAGGCATCACTGGGCATGGGCCTCAAGCACTCTTTGACATAGCCCAAACACACAAAACAAAAACTAATCTGTTTCCAGGGGCTATTCACTATCAGAGGAGAGGATCACTCCTGCTACCCGCTCCCT
This sequence comes from Sorex fumeus, assembly GCF_029834395.1. Classification (NCBI taxonomy): domain Eukaryota; kingdom Metazoa; phylum Chordata; class Mammalia; order Eulipotyphla; family Soricidae; genus Sorex; species Sorex fumeus. The sequence continues at coordinate 7,525,811 of NW_026606087.1, forward strand.
GTCCTCTATAGATCAGTATCACAAAGAACGCCAAACCCAGAAGTCTTGCAGAAATGTCAGCCAAAAGGCCGCTTTTTATTTCCTTTCCATTACAGCCTCTCCTTCTGAGACTGCAGGGCAAAACAAACAAACTTTCCCAAGAGCTTCAGCACTCAGCCCAGACTGTACTTCCCGCTTCCCTGAAACCCCCCCACCTCCCGCACACACAGACAACAACCTCAGGCAGTTCCAGAAGCATCTGAATCTGGAGGATCTGATTCCCAGGACACCAGACTGGGCCCCCAGAGCTTTTACTCTGACAGCTCGAGAAAGGACAGCTCTGTCCAAGCCATCACTCTGTAGACGTTTTGAATATTCTCTCTGTCCAGCTGTCAAGAGTGGCAGTCATGTGGTGCAATTGTTCCGTGCTCTCCGTTTAGAGGGGAGGGTGGCCAAGCTTCAGGGGTTTGCTTGTCCTTGTTAATCCCTTAGCATTGATTATTGTGTTTTTAAATAGGATGAGTTACATGAATTTTAAAAAGGAGCTTCCCAAGGTCACATAGTAGTATAATAAATATTTATGATAGAACATAAATTTATAAAAGTTTACAAAGCATGATATCAGCTATGTGAAAAATTAAAAATAAAATTAATTCAAGAAAACAGCATAGGGGAAATGCCTTTGAAGAAAAAAATATAGATCTGGGGAAGAGGCTCAGAGAACTGAAGCACACTCTCTGGTATGGGTTAGTCTTGGATTTGGTCATCAACACGACCTGGTCACCCAAGCATCTGTGGAAGTAAACTCCAAGCACTCTGAGTAGCCCCAGAACATCCTAGAGGTATGGCCCAAAACAACAACAAAAACTAAAGTTCTCTGGCCCAAATGCTATTAAAATGTATATGGAGTAATGGAACTCTTCAAATAATCCTGGGGGGGGGGGTGGGCAGTGTGGCTTGGGGGAAGATGAATGACCCTTCTTTCCAAACTTGAAGTTACATTATAAAGCTATAGTAATAAGGCTATGTGTGTTCCTAGAATAAAGGCAGACTTCCACACCAATGTCATAGAACTTAGAACCCAGAAATCGACCTTTAAACATCTGAACAACTAATGTTCAACAAAGGATCTAGGTGTATGAAGTGGAACAAGGAACAAATAGTAGCAAGAAAACTAGTTAGCAGCATGCAAAACATTAAAAAAAAGGAACAAGGATCTCTATCTCACAGCAGATTAAATATCTCAATATTAGCCTCATAAATTACATGAAGGAAAGCATAGGCAAAATACTGTATGATATTGATTTTAGAGGCATCTTCAATGATTGAGTACCATTGTCCAAACAGAAGCCAAGAAAAACAAATGGAATTACATCAAATTAAGTAATTTCTTTTAGTAGCTATCCCCCTGACCTGTATGTTTATTTTCATTCACCTCAGAGTACTCCCCCTTGATATTTCTTCTTTAATTCATTGCTTTTTAAAAGTTCAATTTCTTACATATTTGTTAATTTCCTTGGTTATTGCTTTCTAACTTTTTTATACTATTATTGGAGAACATACATTATTACAAAACCTTAAATTTATAATATTTGTTCTAGGACTTGATATGTGTCTATTCTAGAGAATGTTCCATGTGCACTTACAGAGATTGTATAGTCTTCTATATGTTTATTGAGTAGAAAATTCTATTTCTCTTTATTAGATGCAGTTTGTTTATATTGTTCAAATCTCTATTTCTTGGCCCTGTATCCAATTCTTAATCACTTACTCACTTAACTTCCCGTTAATCATCGATTTGCTTGAGTGGGCGCCAGTAACGTCTCCATTTGTCCCTGTCGCATGCTAGTGTAGCCCAATGGCCTCTGTTCGCTCTAGGAACATGAAGAGCTTCAAACCGATCATTCATGATCTTGATGAAGAAGTCTGACCATCTGGTAGGTGGGCGGCCACGCGGTCTTTTGGTGTCCTGTGGAATCCGGTCGGTAACAGCTCTAGTCCAGCGGTCGTCTTTAAATCTCATTACGTGACCAGCCCATCTGATTTTTGACACCTTGGCAAACGAGACAGCGTCCCTGATTCTTGATCATCGATGGATGTCGGAACTCCAGATTCTTTCTCTCATTTGAGTGAAACATGATATTCCAAGCATAGCTCTTTCAATTCCTCTTTGGGAGACCTGAATAGCTTTCTCATCCTGTTTGCGTAGGGCCCAGGTCTCTGAGGCATATGTTAATGCAAGAAGAACAGTGGAATCAAAGAGATGTGCCCGGGGCCGGAGGTTCTTCATCCTTTTAGCTATTTCTTTGAGGCTCTTGAAGGCGTTCCAAGCCGTTCCAAGCCGCTCTCTTCCTCCTGTGCAGCTCAGGTGCCAGGTCTTTTGTCATGTTGACTTCTCGACCTAGGTACACATAACTGTTGCATTCGGAGATGGTCGTTCCATTGAGAGCGAATGGGGCGTCAGGAATGAGGCTGTTTCTCATAAACATTGTCTTCATAAGATTCAGCTGTAGTCCTACCTTTCCACACTCATGGTCAAAGTCGGCCAGCATTTGTGCCGCTTGGCTGATGTCTGGTGTTATTAAAACAATGTCATCAGCAAAGCAGAGGTGGTGTAGTTGCCGACCATCTATCTTCACTCCCATTCCTTCCCATTCCAGTTGTCGCATGATGTTCTCGAGGGTGGCACTGAAGAGTTTTGGTGAAATGGTATCACCCTGCCAAACCCCTCTCTTGACATCAATGATCAACTCCTTGTAGAATGGTGAGATCCTGGTAGTGAATCTGCAATACAGCTCACAGAGGATCCTGATGTATTGGGCTTGAATGCCCTGATTGGCTAGGGCTTCAATGACCGCTCCCGTCTCAACAGAATCAAAGGCATTTTTTAAATCAATGAACGTTAGACAGAGCGGCATCTTGAACTCCCAAGAAACCTCAATGAGCTTGGTTATAGTGTGGATATGGTCGATGGTGCTGAATCCTTTGCAGAACCCAGCTTGCTCGCATGGTTTTCCTTCATCTAGTGTTCTGCCAATCCTATTTAGGATGACTCGAGTGAACAACTTGTAGATGACAGACAATAGGCAGATCGGGCGACAGTTGCCAATGTCATGGATGTCTCCCTTCTTGAACAGCAGTATGGTCCTGCTGGTTTTCCATTGGGACAGAACCTTGCATTCAGACAGGTAGCGTGTGAAGAGCCGAGCCAGTGTACTGATGAGTACTGACGGCAGGTTCTTCAGGTGTTCAGGTCTGACCTTGTCTGGGTCAGGTGCTGTTCGTTTCTTTACCGACGAAATGGTGTGTCGGATTTCGGAAGGGAGAATGTTTGGAACAACATGTCCATCCTGTGATATTTGGTATGTCGGCAAGTGGACATGGCTATCGAAGAGATTTGAGTAGAAGTCATGGATAATCTTCTCCATTGCCATTCTGGAGGATGTGATAGATCCATCAGGACGTCGGAGGGCAGTCATCTTGGTCTTGTAGTTGGCGAAGGACAGGCGGGTGTTGTGAATGCTTTTTCCAACTTCTGCCACAGCTTCCAGCACTGCTGCTCTTCTCTCTTTGAGGTCTTCCTTTATTGCTTCTCTGCACTGCTTTGCAAGCTCGGACGTTCGCCTGAGGCTCGTGCCAAGCCACATTGGTGAATGAGCCAGAGAGTTTTCGAAGACAGGTGTCTTTTTGTGGCTATCTCTCTCTCTCTCTCTCTCTCTCTCTCTCTCTCTCTTTCTCTCTCTCGGCGTTCCTTGCACAATCATGGAGGTGCTGAACCAGTCAATCATATTCTTTGTCAATGTTGTCAATGATGGCATCTTCCCATGTTTCCACAATAGTGCCAAAGAGCTCCCAGTTGGTGGTCGTTCTGGGAGTTCTCTTCTTAAACTTTGCATCCCTTTCTCCCCACTCTGTGAAGTGGAATTTTGCATGAAGGAGACAGTGGTCCAATACCGTTTGAAAGTTTGGGACAACAGCAATATTGTTCAGGCAAGACCGTTAATTGGAAATGATGTGGTCAATTTTGTTGTGGAACCATCCACTGGGAGACTTCCATTGCCAACGTTTAGATTCGGCCTTCTGGAATTGTGAGTTACAATGGATGGTCTTAGTCAACATGATGAACTCAGTCTCTCATCCTGTTCATTCCATTCTAGGCCATGGGTTTTGATGTGGAGTTCTTTGGCTGATCTTCTCAGTCCTATCTTGGCATTAAAATCACCGACAATGATCTTGTAGAAGGTGTGGTCTTTATAGAACCTCTCCAGTTCCATGTAGAACTTCTCAATTTCTCCTTTATCATAATTGGATCTTGGTGCATAGACAACAAAGATAGAAACTGCCAGCAGTGAGCCACATCTATTCAAGTGTAATCATCTGATTCAGGTTGTTAGGCATTCGAATGAATCAATGCTCATTGCCAAGTTTGTGTTGACAAGGACACCCACACCACCGACGCCTCTTTAGTCACATGCTCCGAGGAACAGTTCTTCTCCAGTGTCAAAAATGGCATGATGTGATTGATGCCTTCTCATCTTGGTCAGATCAATGATGTCATACTTGATCTTTCACACTTACACCATCAGGTCCTCAATGGATGCATCCGATGCCAGCGTAAGTGCATTGAAAGTACAGACAGTCATTTTTGTCCTTCTTCATTTTGGCAGCTTAGTTCGGCTCTGAGATTTTATCAGCCTCTCCTTCCTTATCCTTCTTAACACTGCCACATTGGTGACTCTTTCAGGATTAGGGGAATGAGACCCATTGTATTTACTGGTTTTGGCATATTATACACCACGAATAGCTTGTCCGGCTCTGCCATGCAGGCGGGACACTCTCAGTAGCTTGTCAGGCTCTCCGAGAGGGATAGAGGCTTTTAGGGTGGCCTCTAATTAACTTGGAAGGGGCTCCATGGTTCAAACCATATTTGAACCCTATCAAATATGGTGCAGTAATCTTGTATTAAGTGTTTTATGATGTGTCAAAAAAGTGGCCACGTGGTCCAGAAAGCGTCCTGGAGCATGGCGGTGGCTGGGTAGTGGAGGTAGTGGAGGAAATGGAGGACTGCCGGGCTGCTGGGAGCAGGCAGAGGATCTCTGTTCCTGGTTCCATTGAGCCTGGAGTTCAAGGTCACAGAGTTTTGCTTCCCTGGTTCAGTGGGGCTTCACTCATGTGTGAGTCTCTGCCCAAGTGTACAGAAAGCATCCTGGAGTGTGGCGGCGGCTGGGTAGTGGAGGTAATGGAGGTAATGGAGGTCTGCCAGGCTTCTGGGAGCAGGCAGAAGATCTCTGTTCCTAGATCCGTTGATCCTGGAGTCCGAGGTCACAGAGTTCTGCTTCCCTGATTCTGTGAGACTTCACTCGTACGTGAGTCTTGGCTTGAGTGTCCAGAAAGCGTTCTGGAGCGTGGGGGCAGCTGGGTAGTGGAGGTAGTGGAGGTAATAGAGGTCTTTCCCAATGTTCTCCCTTCCGAAATCCGACATGCCATTTCATCGGTAAAGAAGTGAACAGCACCCAACCCATACAAGGTCAGACCCAAACACCTGAAGAACCTAACAGTACTCATCAATACACTGGCTCGGCTCTTCACACGCTACCTGTCTGAATGCAAGGTTCTGTCCCAATGGAAAACCAGCAGGACTGTACTGTACAAGAAGGGATACATTCACGACATTGGCAACTATCGCCCGATCTGCCTATTGTCTGTCATCTACAAGCTATTCACTCGAGTCGTCCTGAATAGGATTGGCAGAACACTAGATGAAGGACAACCATGAGAGCAAGCTAGGTTCCACAAAGGATTCAGCACCATCGACCATATCCACACTATAACCAAGCTCATTGAGGTTTCTCGGGAGTTCAAGATGCCGCTCTGTCTAACGTTCATTGATTTAAAAAATGCCTTTGATTCTGTTGAGACGGAAGCGGTCATGGAAGCCCTAGCCAATCAGGGCATTCAAGCCCAATACATCAGGATCCTCTGTGAGCTGTATTGCAGATTCACTACCAGGATCTCACCATTCTACAAGGAGGTGATCATTGATGTCAAGAGAGGGGTTTGGCAGGGTGATACCATTTCACTGAAACTCTTCAGTGCCACCCTCGAGAACATCATGCAACGACTGGAATGGGAAGGAATGGGAGTGAAGATAGATGGTCGGCAACTACACCACCTCTGCTTTGCTGATGACATCTTTCTAATAACACCAAACATCAGCCAATCAGCACAAATGCTGGCCTTCTTCGACCATGAGTGTGGAAAGGTCGGACTACAGCTGAATCTCACAAAGACAATGTTTATGAGAAATAGCCTCGTTCCTGATGCTCCATGCACTCTCAACGGAACTACCATCTCCGAATGCAACAGTTATGTATACCTAGGTCGAGAAGTCAACATGACAAATGACCTGGCACCTGAGTTTCGCAGGAGGAAGGGAGTGGCTTGGAATGCATTCAAGAGCGTCAAAGAAATAGCTAAGAGAACGAAGAACCTCCGGCTCCGGGCACAACTCTTCGATTCCACTGTTCTTCTTGCATTAACATATGCCTCAGAGACCTGGGCCCTACGAAAACAGAATGAGAACACTATTCGGTTCTCCCAAAGAGGAATTGAAAGAGCTATGCTTGGAGTATCATAAGGCCCTCCCGTTGATCATTGATTTGCTCGAGCGGTCCCAGTAACGTCTCCATTGGAGACTTTGTTGTTATTGTGTTTGGCATATCGAATACGTCACAGTGAGCTTGCTGGGCTCTACCGTGCGGGCGAGATACTCTCGATAGCTTGCCGGGCTCTCCGAGAGGGGCAGAGGAATCGAACTCGGTCGGCCATGTTGTCTGCATGCAAGGTAAATGCCCTACCACTGTGCTATTGCTCCAGCTATGCTTGGAGTATCATGTTTCACTCAAATGAGAGAAAGAATCTGGAGTTCTGACCTCCATCGATGATCAAGAATCAGGGACGCTGTCTCGTTTGCCAAGGCATCAAAAATCAGATGGGCTGGACATATAATGAGATTTGGAGACGACCGTTGGACTAGAGCTGTTACCAACTGGATTCCATGGGACGCCAAAAGACCACATGGATGGTCTGATACACACACCTACTAGATGGTCAGACTTCTTTGTCAAGACCCTGAACAATCGGTTTGAGGCTCTTCGTGTTCCTAGAACAAATAAACACCATTGGGCTACACTAGCACGCAACAAGGACAAATGGATGTGTTATTGGTGCCCGCTCAAGCAAATCGATGATTAACGGGAAGTCAAGTGATCAAGTGATCAAGTCTCTAGTTCATCTTTTTCTTGTGATACTTTTTTCTCTTTCTGCTAGAGACACGTATAAGTAAACATGAGTTCTGTCTCCTAAATTAGATCAGATATTTCATTATGACACAATATTCATTGAGATAGTTCCATCCTCTAACATTTTATTTCTAACTAACTGTTCACCAGACATTAAGCTGTTTGAATAGGATCCTATATTGAGATACCAGTATCTATATCAGTATAATATTTATATTAAGCTGAGTTTGATAAGCTACTCTGTACTAATAAATAAAATTGTACAACCAAGAAAATTTATTTCTCACTCTTCCATCATGCAATAAAGGTCAATAAGATCTCCTGTATGACTCTGTAAACAGCAATATACTCCTTATATATGTTGTTTTAACCATCTCATAGTTCTTTACTTCTAAAACTAGGAATAGGAGTAGTGGAGAGTGATAATAAAGGGGACTTATTCAAGGCACTAAAATAGTTCCTATCACTTCTGCCCACACATAAGGAGTTAAACATAGTTGGCCTCAACTCAACTGTAGAGAGTCAGAAATTTTACAGGAACACAGTGGTATTACTTGATCACAGGTAGTCTTCAATATACTCTCTTCCTAAATGTATAATAATTCCATATTTGAAAGAAAAATGCATGGTTAAGAGTCCACTGTTTTATGAATACAGAATACAAGCAGTCACTAGGGGGTTAGTGTGAACTGTGAAGTCAAACTATAGGGATTCAAGTCTTGGGGCCGCTACTTTGTAATTATGTAACATGAGGTACACCACTTAACCCCTCTATATTTCATTTCCCTTGTCCATAAAGGAATAGTTAGTGGCTGCATTTTAGGTTTATTGTCAAGACCATAAAAACAACGTGGTGTTTAGAACATGGTACATATATAATAGACATTGTCATTAGCTAAAAGACAGGAAAATAAATGAGACAGGAAGTAAGCCATGTGACTTTTATTGCTGTTAACAATATTCTCTCTACATGCCTAATTGGAGAGAAATCTGTGGGCTCTAAGCAATGTCAAGAAAGTGCTTGGCCAGACGGATGAGGTGCTAATGGACCAATTTTATGAGCTGAGCATGCATCTGATAATGGTATTCACTCTCACAGTGTATGATCCCAGCCTAAAAATGCTCTCTTGAGGACTGAGAGAAGAGGTTGAATTTGAGTGCAATTTAAATTTTGATCACTTCACTGCCCACAGCAAAGTAGCGCTGCTTCATGATGGCAAGAAGCCTCAACTGTACTTTGCCTCTGATATTCCAAAACACATGACTCTGCTGAACCCAGATGAGGGCTGGAAGGAAACCAGCAAACGTGGGTTTGGCAATACCACTACAGGCTCTTGATTCTACAGATAAGTGGTGATGTTGTAAGAAAGCTAGATAAATAAGGTATTCACTCGAGCTGTGTGTGACCAATCCAGTGTTTGAACCAGGATTTCAGCTAAGACATGAAAGAGCAGAGCACAGTGATTAAAAGTTTTACAGGTTTTACAATTAGACTGACCGAGTTTGAACCCCCAACTTGGAATTAACACTGTGTATCAAAACTTGTAAAGAAACTGTAAAGAAACAAAGAGCACCTGGCCCAGACAAGATCAGACCTGAACACCTGAAGAACTTACCATCAGTACTCATCAATACATTGGCTCGACTCTTCACACGCTACCTGTCTGAATGCAAAGTTCCATCCCAATGGAAAACCAGCAAGACTATACTACTATACAAGAAAGGAGACATCCACGACATTGGCAACTATCGCCCAATCTGCCTATTGTCTGTCATCTACAAACTATTCACTCGAGTCATCCTGAATAGGATTAGCAGAACACTAGATGAAGGACAACCATGTGAACAAGCTGGATTCCGAAAAGGATTCAGTACCATCGACCATATCCACACAGTAACCAAGCTCATTGAGGTATCTCGGGAGTTCAAGATGCCACTCTGTCTAACGTTCATTGATTTAAAGAAGGCCTTTGATTCTGTTGAGACGGAAGCGGTCATAGAAGCCCTAGCCAATCAGGGCGTACAAACTCAATACATCAGGATCCTTCGTGAGCTCTATTGCGGATTCACTACCAAGATCTCACCATTCTACAAAGAAGTAATCATCCATATCAAGAGAGGGGTTCGGCAGGGTGATACCATTTCACCAAAACTCTTCAGTGCCACCCTTGAGAACATCATGCGACGGCTGGAATGGGAAAACATGGGAGTGAAGATAGATGGTCGGCAACTACACCACCTCCGCTTTGCTGATGACATCATTCTAATAACACCAAACATCAACCAAGCGGCACAAATGCTGAACGACTTTGACCGTGAATGTGGAAAGGTCGGACTACAGCTGAATCTTACGAAGACAATGTTTATGAGAAACAGCCTTGTTCCTGACGCTCCATTCGCTCTCAACGGAACCACCATCTCCGAATGCAACAGTTATATATACCTAGGTCGAGAAATCAACATGATGAATGACCTGGCACCTGAGTTGCGCAGGAGGAAGAGAGCGGCTTGGAATGCCTTCAAGAGCATTGAAGAAATAACTAAAAGGACAAAGAACCTCCAGCTACGAGCACATCTCTTTGATTCCACTATTCTTCCTGCATTAACATATGCCTCAGAGACCTGGACCCTACGAAAACAGGATGAGAACACTATTCGGGTCTCTCAAAGAGGAATCGAAAGAACTATGCTTGGAATATCACGATTCACTCAAATGAGAGATAGAATCCGGAGTTCTGATCTTCGTCAACGCTCAAGAATCAGGGACACTGTCTCATTTGCCAAGACATCAAAAATCAGATGGGCTGGACACGTAATGAGGTTTACAGACAACCGCTGGACTAGAGCCATTACTGATTGGATTCCACGAGACATCAAAAGATCACGTGGACGCCCACCTATAAGATGGTCAGACTTCTTCGTCAAGACCCTAAATGATCGGTTTGAGGCTCTACATGTTCCTAAAACGAACAGATACCATTGGGCTACGCTAGCACGCAACCGGGATGAATGGAGACGTTACTGGCACCCGCTCGAATAAATCGATGAATAACGGGGATTAAGTGATTAAGTGATTAAGTGATCAAAACTTGACACGAATTCTTCAAATCTACATGTCTTCATCCATAAGCTGAAATTTGTACTATTATATTGGCAATAGATCTTATTTGACCTTTTATTTTCATCCTTCCCCTTTCTTTATCCAGACCTTAGTTCCTGAAATTGTCCTGTATGAAGTATGTCAAGCAACCCCTCTGCTCTATGATTTCTGGTTGTGTCTAAGAAATGAGGCAGATGAAAATTATTTTATTTGATTTGGTTTGATTTGATTTGATTTCCCTCAGTATCATGTTATTGGACTGCTGAGTGTTGGTTGTAATCCTTTCAGATATTTCTCAGCCTTCTCCTTCCAGCTTTCTTTATAGGTTCCAGAAACTTCACTCTCTTCTTTCTCCTTTGGATCAGGACAAATAGCAACTTCCCATTGTCAGTAGACCCAAGATACGCTTATATTCTTTGTTTCTTTTCATGAATTCTTTCTATTCAAACCCTTAGGCAAACTGGCTCACAGTGTTTCCCTTTGTTCTGAGACCTGTCCCTATGCAAAGGTGAGGGGGTGGTATAGCCAGCGATAGATACCTAGCTCAAGCCGGATTAGTTAGACTAATTCTTTCCAAGGAATGTGATATTTGTAACAGAAAGATAATAGGGACTAGAAATGATTAGGAACGCACTCATTGATCCACAAATCCACCTTCTAAAGAGCCTCAAAGCATACAGGAATGGTATCCTAGCCTTCCACGATTTATTTCTCTTTCCCTTCCCTTTCTTTTGTTACTGTTATTGTTGCTATGATATCTGAGTTCACATACTGGTTCATGGTGCTTGATGGGAATCATGAACTTTGTTGTATACCCACACACATGATTGCTGGATGCCAGAGGTTGCATGTTTGTGGCACTATGGGTTCCAAATGGCAACGCTGGCAAGATTGCACTTGGCAATGAGGGTGGTGTGGGGGATGAAATTCACTGTTGCTGGCCGGCAGGGCAGGGCAGCCTCTGCTCCATTGAGCTACATCCCTGGGTCTCTCCTTTCAAGGTTTTATTGTTGTTGTTGATGGTAATGGTGGGGATGATAGATGACGATGGTGATGATGATGATGATGATGATGATGATGATGATGATGTTTTCCTCCCAAACAGTGTCAAGGAGCTTCAAAATTACTTACAGGGACACTTACTCTCCTAGGTTCAATGCTAGGGCATAGGGATTAGGTACTTTTCAAGTCCTATGGTGGTGGGGACTACCAGGGCCACACTTGGGGCCACTAGGTTCACACACAGTGATGCTTCGGGACCCTTGTGGTGCTAGGATCCAACCCAGACCAGGCATATGCTTTACATATGACTTAACCTCTGCCTTATCTCTTTGGCCTCCCTCTCAAGTTTTGACTGTTCTTTTCTTCCACTATCCCATGGGATACTCTATTAATTATCCTGTCAATAGTTGTTTTTTACATGGCTAGTCAGTTTCCTGCTGCTACAAATGGTGTAAAATAGTGATTTTCAGCCTCATTCTGCCTGTGTGCCAATACAGATCTGTTCACAAGCCTACAGATTGGTAGTTGAAAACCACTGATCTAAAGATCTTCAATCAATATTCAAACTCACAGAAGTATTTGAGACTGAGCACAGCTACATCTGGCTGTGCTCAGGTATTACTCATGGATGTGCACTCAAGACAAGTACTCAGGGAACCCTCTGGGTTCCAGGGATTGATCAAAGGTTGTCTTTGCGGCTACAAAATAATGTTACAGTGCTTGAAGTATTAAAATTACCATGTCTTAGATCACCCTTGACCTCAGAGTATATGTAGAAGGAAAGAAATAGAGTTAAAGGGAAGAAAAGAAGAGATAGATGAGAAGCAATGAGGACAATGGTCAAGGGGACGCTGGTACATTGGTGATGTTAAAGAATGGTAGAACTAAATATCCAAACCACAGAGTCAACAACACTGAACTTGCGAGATCCAAACTTTAATAATAAAATAAATTTAAAAGGTACCTATCAAGAGAAAAGGTTGGGGCTGGGATAGGGGGTATAGGAGAGAAACTGGGAGCATGGTGGAGGAAGTTAACACTGGTGGTGGGATTGTTGACAGAATATTGTTTGTCAAAAATCCAAGTTATGAATAACTTTGAAATTCATGGTGTTTTAATAAAATACAATTTTGAAATAAAAAAAAAGGTTGTCTTTGCACAAAGCAAACACCCTACCCATGGTACTACTGCTCAAGCCCCAAATTCACAGAATTTTTATGAGATATGTGTAGCTATTTCACAAATGGTTGGTAGATAGTAAGCGCTCAATAATGGTTCCTTTATTATATGTAAAAATCGAGCTGAAAATATACTGAGAAGGCAAACCACAGAGTATTAGAAATATTTGCAACAGACATCAAATAAAATTTACTTAAAATATACCAAGTATGCTTAAAATTTAATAATAATAAGATGAATAACACAATTTTAAAATGGGTCAAAGAAATTGTATAGGGGTTATGATACTGTCTTATACACAGTAAACCCCAGTTTGATACCTGGCACCATATATGGTCTCCTGAGCACCACCAGAAGAGATTCTGGGTCTGGAGCAATAATACAGTGGGTAGGGCATTTGCCTTGAACACGGCCAACCCAGGTTCGATCCCTAGCATCCCTTATGGTTCCCTGAGCACCACCAGTAGTGATTCCTGAGTGCAGAGCCAGGGGTAATCCCTGAGTCTCGCTGGGTATGACCCAAAAAGCCAAAAAAAGAAAAAGAAAAAGTGATCCCTGAACACAGACAGGAGTAAGCCCTGAGTATTTTGGGTATAGCCCAAAAACCAAAAATAAAAATGGACAAAAGATGTCACTGAAGAAGATATGTAGAGGAAAAATTAGAACAGAAAACATATCTAAACCACATGTAATTAGGGAAATACAAACTGGAACATGCCTATTAGAATGATCAGAATACAAATCACTGACAACAAATGTTTGTGAGGATATGAGCCATAGAAAATGTCACTCATTGCTATTTGGAATGCAAAATAATAGAGCTTGTAGTTTCTGAAAAAAAAAAAAAATAAACATACTCTAGACCAGGAATGTAGCTCAGTGGTAGAACACTTGTTTTCACATGTGAGGTCCTGGATTCAATCCCCAGTACTACAGTTATGAAAAAATACTAAATAAACAAATGAATAATCTTACAATTGATCCAATAATAATAATAATGCTATTTTTGGTATATCCCCAAATGAGCTGAAGATATGTTCACACAAAGATCTGCACATGTCGGGGCTGGAGAGATAGTATAGCCAGTAGGGTACTTACCTTGCATGCAACTGACCTGGATTTGATTCCCAGGATTCTATATGGTGCCCTGAGCACCATTTGGAGTATTTGAGTTCAGAGCCAGGAGTAACCTCTGAGAATCACCAAGCATGGTTCCAAAACAAAACAAGCAAAAATAACTGCATGTGAAAGTTTATTGCTATTTTCATTGTAACTGCCAAAATTTCGAAGCAACCAAGGTGTCCTTTTTGTAGATAAGTGAATAAATAAACTATGCATGAATGAGCTATCAAATCATGAAAGAAACAACCACCTACTGCTTTTTTCATAGAGGCTACCCCCTTGAGGTGCTGAGGAGCCTGAGGCCACTCATAGGTGGTCCACGAGTATCTGAAGGTTCAGTACCCAGGCCTGGCAGCAGTGCAATCCTTGGGCCCAGTAGAGTTCTGAGGCCAATAAGTGCCAGGGATCAAACCCAGGGTCTCACACATGCCAGGGATGTGCTCTTAAAACTAAAATTATCTCCCCAATCCTATGTACAACTTTATTTTTTATTTTTTTATATTTTTTTTATTGAATCACTGTGGGAAAAGTTACAAAGCTTTCAGGTTTAAGTCTCAGTCATGCAATGATCAAACACATTTCCCTTCACCAGTACTTATTTTTCACCACCAAGAGCCCCAATATACCCCTTCCCACCTCTCCCAATGCCTGTGAGGTAGATGAATTCTACTTAACACTCTATCTACTTTGATTACATTCATTATTTCGACAAAAGATGCACCATTATTGTTTAGAATTTACACCCAACAATCAGAACTGCTAAAAAGGCATTGTGAAATAATTTGTTTTCTACAGTTAGTTAAGAGAACCATATGATGTCGCACAGCTGTGATTTTGGATTTCTGATATTTTACTTATAAAGCCTGGAGGTATTTCTGCCAAGAGCCAGATAATTACGAGATTGGTTTCCGTGGCTCTGGAGCCATGGCCGTGCTGGAGAGCCGCTCGTGGGGGGCAACTCGTGACCTCAGCAGGGCATGAAGGACGAGCCGGGAATGCCTCCCCTTCCCATGAGGTTTCAGTTGCCCAGTCACGGCCGGCTCATACCTGGCTTTCCAAAAAGCTCCAAGGAGGCCACCATCTTCCTATGTACAACTTTAACTACAGATACACACACACATACACACACAAATTGCAAAGTAGAGGACAGCAGTATAAATATATATTCCAATTATAACTTTATTATTATTCTAATTATAACCTTCTGTAATTTATAATATTATAGTTATTATTATTCTAATGATAACTTTCTGGGAGGGACAAAACTATTCAGAGTACAAAAGAAGCTGATGTTTGCTAGGGTGTAGAGAGTAGAATGAATAGGCAGAACAGAGGATTTTTTGGCAGTGAAAACTATTCTGTACAACACTACAATAGTAGATACGTGTCCTTCTACATTGTCAAAATCCATAGAATGTGCATCACAAAGCAATGGACAGTGGGGAGGACACTTGTCTTGCATAAAGCTGACTCAGGTTTAATATCCAACTTCCATATGGTCCCACGAACCCAGCCAGGAGTGATCCTTGAGCTTAGCGTCAGGAGCAAGCCCTGAGTAGCACTGAGTGTGACCCCCCCAGCCCCCAAAAATAAAAGTGAATTCTGATGGAAACTATTGACTGGGATGATTACAATGTGTTAACATCATGTCATAGACTTCCAAAAAAAAATCTACCACTGTAACGTGGGAAGTTGAGTAAGGGGGAGTCTATAGGTATGGAGTGGGGGTCCAGGGGTGAGAAGGAACTCTATGTCAATTTCACTCAATTTTTCTGTTAATCTTAGACTACTCTGAAAACAAATTTTATTATTTTTTTAATGCAACATATAGGGGATGGAGTGATAGCACAGCAGGTAGGGAGTTTGCCTTGCACGCGGCCGGACCTGAGTTCGATTCCTAGTATCCCATATGGTCCCCCGAGCATGGCCAGGAGTAATTCCTGAGTGCATGAACCAGGAGTAACCCCTGTGCATCGCCAGGTGTGACCCAAAAAGCAAAAAAAAAAAAAAAAAAAAAGAAATTTTTCTAAAATGCAACATACAAACTTTATTTAACAAAAGTAACAAGTCAAACAGGTGCTTATATTAAGATAAAAACTAACTAGAAGAAATTTTGTCCTTAACATCTTAATCTTTTACACTTGCATTTAACTGAGCTCTGTTGCTGTGAATACAGCTATCATAGATATGACGAACAATTGTACATTTTTTAAGTATTCACTGAATACTACCTTATATACACATATCCATTAAACTTGAAAAAAGATTTAACTGAAATTTCCAGATATACTTCATTTTCATTGATCTTTTGGAAGGGGCCATCTAAAGAGAAGAATATGTGGCTTTGATTTGTGAATCATGTATTGAACCCAGCCTAGACTCTGTGGAACACCAAGTCTTCTCCATTCCTCCCTCTTCAGACATTGAATGAGTTTTAGGTACTTGTTTGGAGAGTTCTCTGGGCAACATGATATGCCGGTACTCCCCGACGTACTTATCTGAGTAGTAGATCTGCTTGTGGGCCATCCCTTCAGCGATGGCGCAAAGGCAGAGTAGGTTCCAAGGGGGTGTGCTTCCTCTTCAGGGCGAAGCAATGACTCAACTCAATTTTATTATTTTTAAGTGAAAAAAATCATTAGTGTAGTTTATGATTGCCCCACAGATTTTATAAAATTAAATGTGTCTCTGTGACCTCTAATAAATTCTGATGGGTTCATGTAGGACTCAGAGCTGGAAACCTGAGTAGACTCTGAGCTCATCTCAGTTGGTTCTAATGTGCTGCAACACAGGTAGTGCCCACCATGCCTCAGGCAGATGCACCCAATTACCAGCTACTTGGTCTACTTGCATTTCCTCCTTAGACACTGCCCTGCAGTGTCTTGTCAAAAATGGTAAATGTCAAATCATGGATGGGAAGGTGCGGATGATTGTACCATCCAGAAAGAACCAGAAGGGACCCTTTGTCCTCTGAACGCAGGAAACCAAAACACACCAGCAGGACCAACAATAGTTCTCCCAGTTGCTGACTGAGTTACTAGGAGTCGTCTCTCTTCTTCTAAAGTCACAAGCGTAAGGATCTATTAGCAAACAGGGATTTCTTCTGCAAAAGAAATCAGAGGAAAGCCAATGCAGGGATGGAGGAAAGTGGAGATCTGCACTGTGGTGAATGCCTAGAGTTCCTGATTCAGCTATAACTGCAGGTGAAACTTGAAGCTTCTAGTTATGAGAACTAATCATTCTCCAGCTTGGCTTGTTTCAAAGGGATAAATCTCTATTGAAGTATCATTTACAGCTGACATAGTCCTACCTGTCATAAAAGCTTTTTTCTAAAAAAATTTAGACATTCTCTAAATTCCCTAAAAATATTTTAGACTGAGTAGACTAGGGAACCACTCTTCACTTCATTAGGAACAGTAGAACAAATTAGAACACTGAAGACTAAGAGATGCTTCTACAAACCTCATTACTACCTTAGGGTCCAGAGTCGGGTGGTCTGTCGAAAAAGCTAGTCAGCAAACAAATTTATCATCAAATTTACCAATAATTGATATTAACCTTCTTTTTGTTTTGTTTTGATTTGGTTTGCTTTGAGTGCCAGGTATCAATCTCAGGACCTTATACATCTGAGCAAAAACTCTACCTCAAATTTACTCCCTGACTGAATATCATTACGACGTGGGTGCTCTGCCAAATGTATTACATAAGAACATGGACTAATTAAGAAGCAAGGCCTGGACCAAGAAGTGGGCAGACAGGAAGGAGCCCAAGGAACAACAGGGATTTGGATCACAGAGAACAACATGCCATGGAGACTTGCCAATGCTGGTAAGTCAGAACAAACATGTTTCTGGGCAATGCCCAGTCTCTGAAACGATGAAGTGGGTTTCTCACGCTGCCTCTTCCCTGAGTCATTCAAGGAGCAGCAGTGGAGTCCCAGGCCACAGCTATGTGGAGGAGGTGAGACAACCCATAAAAAAGGCCAGATTGTGCTTCCCAGAGGCAGCTTCCAGGTCACCATCCAGGAGAGCTGCCCTGGGGTGCCGGCAGTGGGGGGAAGATGCAGAGGTTTCAAAAGCGCTGCTGCCTTCCTCAATTGTGCAACTATTCTGTAGGAGTTCTACGACCAGCTAGAGCCTCAGGTCATTTAGAAAGGAAATGATGTCAGAAGACGCCCCCTCTACCTTCCTTCTTTGCCTTCTTCGAAAGGTTAGTGTTCTCTCTCTCTCTCTCTCTCTCTCTCTCTCTCTCTCTCTCTCTCTCTCTCTCTCTCTCTCTCTCAATATTCTGTTTGTTGCTATTTATATGTTTGTTTTTCCCAAAACCCAAACACTTCAATAACCACAGAGACACACAAAGGAAAGGAAAATGTGAGCGTCATTTCCCAGACTGCATCTCAAGTTCCTTGGGGGAATTTGGGTCTTAACATCTGCTCTGAGATGAAAATCACAGATTTTAGTTTGAAGGGGGGGGGCAGGGAATGAGCGTGTTTTTAATCAGTCTCTTAATAAAAAAGAGCCACAGAGGAACAACATCCTGATCATCACATCCCCAGACAGAAGGGATCCCAGAATCAGAACTAGGTGCAAGCAAGGCACCACCCCCATTCTCCCTCTATTTGATGCTGGATCCTCCTGGCCATTCAGAGTCCTGCTCCTCACCCTTGCACTTGAGGGAGCCAGCTGGCAATGTGGAAAATTACCTAAAAAATTGAAATCAAGTTGCATGGAAAGTTACAGAATGTTCCAATGGGAAACCCTTAAGGAACAGCAACAGAGCAAAATCTTAGCAGAGCAATACACAAGTCAGCCCTGACTTCTCTCCTCACCTTTGACCTTCAGTTTCTGCTCATATCAGACTTCATGGAGTACACTGGCCTAGGGTGAGTGAACAGAATCGAAAGTTCAAGAGATGCCTTCAAGGGTGCATGCTTTGTCCCCATCTTTTCCACGGGAATGGTCTCTGCTCCAAGTCCCATCCAAACGGTTATGCATTCATTTATTGCACAGGTGTAGTAGGAGGAGCTACCAAAAAATGAATGATAGAAACAAATACCCTTCCTTCTGTAGATAATTTTTAATAAAGAGAGTGGGAGGAAATGCAACAAATAAATGAACAAAGTGATTTTAGATAGTGATGCTTGAGGTGACTTTTTTAAAACAGGACAAAGCAATATTCTAGAGATTTATTTGGTTAGAACAGCAGCCTACAGCCTACTGTAGATTAAAAGACTCAGACAAACTCCCCAAAGAAGTAAGTGTGAGTTTATACATGAATGACCGTGAGTTGAGGCTGCAGAGAATTCTGAGAAGAATAAGTCCTGGGATAGAAATGAGAGCCACAGAAAGGACATGAAAAGCAGAAAGAGGTGTGTGTGTACAGAGTAGGAGAGGCCCTGGTTGTATTTTGGGTTGTATTTTAAAAGTAACAGAATATCACTGGAGAATAGTGTGTGTGTGTGTGTGTGTGTGTGTGTGTGTGTGTGTCTGTGTGTGTGTCTAGCACAAATGCTCTTTCATCATCTTATTGCTAATATAGAATTAATTTCTAAAATTAGAGCATACAGACAAGATAGATTAGAAAATTATTCATTTCAATATTTTAGTAAAAGAGACTAGAAGATAGTACAAAGGGTTGAAGCACATGTCTTGTATGAGAGGCCCCATGTTCAATCCCCAACACCACATAGTTCCCAAGCATAGCTAGGAGTGACCCCTGAACCTCAAGACAGTAGTCCCCAAACACTACTGGGTGTGTCCCAAAAGCCAATCTGTGGCTAAGTCTAGCTTTGACTCAACTTTTAAATAACTTTCAGTAACTGGTGCATAATCTTGGCTTTATTTTTTATTTTAGATTTTAAATGAGAATCTAGCTTATTTTATTTTCCTTCATTAAGAATTATGGTACATTGGAGCATAAAATAAGGGAGCCCTCCCCACCTCAAGGGACCTAGCCCGAGCAGCCGACCTCCACAACCCAACCGCCGCCACACTCCTGGCCACTTCCCACGTACTTGGACTAAGGCTCACATATGAGTGAACATATTTCTGGACCGCACGGCTGCTTTTGCAGCCACAACACATCATAAGACACTCTCTACCCATTCTTCATAATTACCACACCAGATTTGAAGGGGTTCAGACAGTAGGCAATGAATCATAGAGGGAAATATATATATATATATATATACACACATATGCATATATACATATCTTCACATTGTATCCTATGTGAACACTTTTTTGTAAGCATGTGCAGCAGTTCTTCATAACAGACAATACAAAATATATTCTTTCGGTTGTGTTTTGGGACAGGGATTGGGGCTTGGGAAGGAAATATCCCAAATTTGATTGTGGGAAGTTGTAATGGTGGTGGAATTGGTGTTTGAATATTAAATGTAGTCAAATATTGTGAGCTAACTTACAAAATAAAAATTTTAAAAAATTATGGTATATTTAGCCCAGTCAAAAGCTCCTAGCTTTTCCAAATGAAATAAACACTTGGGGGGAATTCTTTAATTCTCACAAGGAAAACACGGGCTGACTCCCATACGCTGGTCTCCCGTAGTGTGACTCCCAAAACCAAATTTTAAATAAATAAAGTGTTGAATTAAATTTAAGATCAGGTTACATGGTCAATAACGTGTTTGTATAGGGGCTGAAGCAATAGTACAGCAGATAGGGCACTTTCCTTACACACCACTGACCTGGATTCCATCCCTGGAGTCCCATATGGTGCCCTGAATGCCGCCAGGAGTATATTCCTGAGTGCAGAGCCAAGAGTAACCCCTGAGTACAACAGGATGTGACCCCAAAATAAGTAAATAAAATGTTTCTATAAAAATCAATATAGCATTTATTTTAGACTTTGAGAACATTTCCTGGCTCCCGCTCGAGTAAATCAATGAACAACGGGATGACAGTGATACAGTGATGCAGTGAGAACATATAATCCTGACCATTAGGTATAAAAGTAGCCATAGATAAATGGCTGGTTGTAGCTGTATGCCAATATAGCTATATTTATAAATGCTAACATTTGAATCTCATATCATTTTCATGGGGCATACTATATTCTTCTGACTTTTTTTCCAGATGTTGACACTGTTCTTGGCTCATGCTTAATATAAGAACAGTGTTAGGTAGATATAGCCAACAATATTTTCCTGCCTCCTACCTTTGGTAAACTGGGGTCAGATAGACAGTTTTGTTTTGTTTTGTTTTGTTTTTGTTTTGCTGGGGGGGAGGGAACTTGTGACTTGTTTGTGTCACACCTAAAGGTCCTCAGGGCTTACTCCTGGCCAGTGCTCAGGGATCTGTCCTGATGGTGCTCAAGGTACATGGTACCAGAGATCAAATGGTGTCATCTGTGTACAAAGTGAGAGCCTGCTCAACTCCTACTCTATCTCTCAGGCTCCTTATAAGTTTTTGCGTGTGGTGATTCTTGTAGTGGTAGTAGTGCTGGAAATGGAACCCAGGACCTCACCATTTCAAGGTGAATGCCCCACCACTAAATACCCCTGGCTCCCAATGAACAATTTTAATAGAATTTTTTTTTTGGCTACTGGGTTGAAGATGGATTGTACAACAGAGGGAGCAATGTTAAAAATGGGGAAATCAATCAGGAGGGAATTGGTATAATCTGAGAAAAACGCAAGGATGTCCTTGCAAGGGCGGTCAGCTGTGGAGCTGGAAGGAAGTAAACACAATAGTGCATTGTGGAGGCTCTGAGAGGACTTGCTGATGTAGTAAATGGGACAAAGCAGAATGAAATATAATCTGGCATTTGGCCTTGAATAGTCGGGTATATGGACATGTCATTTACTTAGAGAGTATGAGGAAGGAAGAGGTTTAAGAAAAAAATCAGGGGGCATGGTGCTGCCAACAGGTCAATCTGTACCTGTGAGGTGAGTGCATCAGCAACCTGATGGCGCCTTCAGACTTCCAGATACCCCCAAATTGCTGCTGTGCCTTTGGCCAGACCCCAAAAACTTGGGGCAAAGTTTACCAAGAAAGTAAACGGCCAAAAGTTAGGTATGTGGGAAACACACCCACAAACCACCTCCAGCTCAGCTATATAATTGGAGGCATGGCCTCTCTGGTTCCTGACTAAACTGCTTAACAGCCATGATCCCAGAGACTCAGAAACAAATCTCGAAACCCAGCGGCTTTTGGCAGAAATGCATCCAGACCCCACAGTAGGTTACTGTCACCAGTCTCCCCCAGCGGGGAAAGGGTGTTGTCCCTCCGCCTGCTCCCCCTTGGCCGCTCAGTGGCCGTCATTCTCCAGAGGCCACTGGACAGTCAGGTCTGGGCCTGCAGTGACGAAACTTGTTGAGCCTCACAGGATGGGGGTGGAGCCGATCCTGGTCTCCCCCGTCCCAATGAGACCCCAAGTCATCGCCCACGAACGCCCTCTCTGGCTCCTGATCAAGCTGCTCAACAGCCATGATCCCAGAGACTCAGGAGCAAATCTCAAAACCCAGTGGCTTTTGGCAGAAATCCTTCCAGATTTAACTGTTAAAATTTTGGAGTTTCAAAATCACATGGCCCTACTGCAGCCACGCGACATCATATGTTATTCATAACCAGCACAAATTATCTATTGTTGCCTTTTCAGCAGATCTGAGTGTTGGGGTAAAATCTCAAATAATAAGGTGGGTCTGGTGTTGAAATATTGAATGTTATCAAAGTAGAGAGAGAGTAATGTGGAAATCATCTGCCCCACAGGTAGGGGGAGGGTGTGGGATGGGGGTATACTGAGGTTTTTGGTGGTGGAGAATGGCCACTGGTGGAGGTATGGATGTTTCATTGTATGACCGAGACTTAGACCTGAAAGCTTTGTAACTGCTTTCACGGTGATTCAATAAATAAAATTATTTAAAAAAGGGGAAAAAAAGTAAAAAAAAAAAAAGAGAGAAAAAATCAAGCATTCTCGGTTTACCCAAATTTAGCATGCCTATTAAATACCCAAATGGTAATGTCCAATAATCAAAACCCAAGGAAATTATTCAAACTAGAGTCAGATACTGGCATGGAGGAAGTATTAAATACTCTAGAACTAGGGGCTAGAGAGAAAATACAAGGGTTAAAGCACTTGCCTTTCATGCTATTGATCATGGTTTAATCCCCTGTACTGCATATGGTCCTCTGCATATGGTTCCCTCAACCCTCAGCACAAGGGTAGGAATAAGACTTGAGCACAACCAGTGTGTCCCAGCACCCTTCCCCATTAGATAACTCCAGAAGTAAATCACATCAGCAAGAGTAACAAGGAGAGGAGTGAGGAAAGAAAAGAAACAATTAGATAAAGAAGATGGTAGCAGAGTGTGAAACAGGCAACTTATATGAATGGCTAATCCTGAATGTCAGAAGAAGCAAGTTGTTTAAGAAGGGTGTGGTGTCATTTTAACATACTTTACAGGAAACAATGAATGTGTAAAACAAGGCTGAAAGACAGTATTATGACACCAGTGATGTGACCATTAGAATTGACAGGATGAAATTAACGTATCCTTGTCAAGAAGAGTTTCCAAAGACTATAAAGGAGACAAAAGAAGGTTTTGCTCTACACAGCTATTAGGAAAAATGAAGACATGAAATTTGCTTATACATGAATAAACATGGAGAGTATCATGCTGTGTGAAATCAGAGGGAGGACAGATAAAGGCTGATTGCACTCATTTGTGGGATGTAAAAAAAAACATAGTATGTGAATAATAGCCAAAACCATAGGGACAAGGACCCGGGGGACTGGTTCTTGTCAGGAAGTTTGCTACAAAGAGGGAGAGATAGCACAGTTGGGACAGAGAAGGGACCACTGTGACAAAGGTAGTTGAAATGATCACTCTGGACAAAAACAGTGCTGAAAGGAGGTAAACTGATACCCTTTCAGTAACAGTGTTTGCAAACCACCGTGTCTAAAAGGAAAAATGAGAGCGAGCAAGAGAGAGAGACAGAGAGAGAGAGAGAGAGAGAGTGCCACAGAGACAGTTTTGCAGGCATTAGTCGGGAGTGAAACTTGGGACATTGGTAGCCGGAAATGTGCACTGGTGCAGGGATGGATGAATGAACATTGTATGACTGAAACTCAATCATGAACAACTTTGTAATTGTATACTCACAGTGATTCCATAAAATTTTTGTTAAAAAAAAAAAGGTGTTGGTGAGTGATTTCTAGTCCCGAGCATGGAATCACGTGCGTATCTCCACTCCCTCCTAACATCCACTAAAATAAGTATGAAATCAAATGGAACATGTTCACAAGCACAGAGAGAATAGCCTGAAAGTGACAGAGGACAAAAGAAGTGAATTCATTTCTGAGGAGGTAAGAGAATGGTCAGAGAATAGTTATTCTCAACAAAACAGAGAAATCGAGACCAGAGTGCCTGCAAAGGTCAGGAGCCCTTAAGAAGTCAATCAACTCCAACAAACCACTGAATCTTAGAAAAAATCATGAATTTGTTCCAATGTGAGAAAAAGGATGAAAACATAGGGAGAGGACCAAAGCAACACTGACCACACTTGGTACCCCACAATCATACCCTGCAAGAAGTTACCCTTGTTTAAAAAAAAAAGTTGGGCTGGAGAGATAGTGCAAGCAGGTAGGGCATTTGCCTTGCAACCAACCAACCCAGGTTCAATCCCCAGCACCCACATGGTCCCCTGAGCATTGACAGGGGTGATTCCTGAGTGTCAAGTCAAGAGTAACCCTGAGGAATGCCAGGTGTGACCCCAAAAAACAAACAAACAAGTTAGCTCTGCAAAAACTGATGCCAGAGACTCAAGAGTAAGAGAGCCCTGGCAAGGGCTCACACTGAAAGCAGAGAGGTAAGTAAACTGTTCCACAGAATGGGGAGACCTAACCCGTTCCCCTCTAGCACAAGCCATGCTCATTCAGTAGCAGACCTCTGCAGGAGCTGTCAGTGAAGTCCATGGGCCAGATATCCCAAGGCTTAAGTTGTTTACCTCCCATTCCTGTTTGGTACTGGCACCACATCTAGTCTCCTGAGCACAGAAATAACACCTGGGCACCAATTCATCTAGCCCAAAATCACCCCACACCGCTCCAAAAAAAAAGAAAGAAAAGAAAAATGAATGATGTGAGTACAAACTGACAAGGCAAAATGAGATGAGGAGAGGGAGAAAGCAGCAAAGATAAGAAATACGCTACTGGGGCTGGAGCAACCGTACAGTGGGTAGGGCATTTGCCTTGCATGCTTCCTACCTGGGTTTGGTTCCCAGCATCCCATATGATCCCCCGAGCACCGCCAGGAATAATTCCTGAGTGCAAAGCCAGGAGTAACGCCTGCGCATTGCTGGGTATGACCCAAAAAGAAAAAAAAATATGCTGTTCCCAGGAAATGGTCCTTCTCATTTTGGCTGTGATGTTGCCCGAGCATCCTCACACAGAGCACCTGAGTGGCTCTGAGTGAGATGAACCCCAACATGGGCAGGAAGAGCCACCCCAGAGAAGGCAGACATTCAGTTTCTGCCCCAGTCATATGTGTAGTCTTCCTAGGTGTGGGAAGCCAACGGAGGGTGCTACTCCCTCTTCAGTGTTCTAGCAGATTCTAGGATGGCTGGAGGGAGCTTCCTCTGAAGCTCTGGAATTTCTGAAGAAATCGGCAGTGTTGCTGCTCCACAGAGGGACTTTAGGTCCTGTCTGGTGTAACTGCCTCTTGTCACAGGGGTGTAAATGCCCGGGGGGGGGGGCATTAAATAACCTGTCTGCAGTCACAGCCTTATTATTTGAGGATAAAATCCAGTCTCTTGACTTTTGTTTTATCATAAACATAGATGTCATGTTGTTCCTCACAAATAATTCATCTGAAATGGATGCTCCTAGAAAGGCTCATATTTTTCCTAATTGTGCTTCTCCTTGGCAGAGCATCGCCTATCACAATTTGAGTCAGCCAGAATCTATAATGCTATAGATCTATAACATGGCTCTTTAAGATATCTCAGATGTGGAACCAGAGAAATAATACAGCAGGTAGGGCACTTGCCTTGCACGTACCCAACCCAGGTTCAATCCCCAGCACCTCACATGATCTCTCGAGCTCTATCAGTAAATCCCTGGGTACAGAGCCTGGAGTGAGCCTGACCACTGCTGGAATTGACCCCAAAGCAAGGCAAACAAATAAAACTTCTCAGACTTCATCCAATCCAGTCTCCACTGTGCCAAGATGAACGTGAGCATGCCTCAAGTCTCAATGAGTTGGGGAGCAAAAATCAAAGCTGAATGCTACAAAGTCAGGAGCCTCGGGGGCATGCTGCTGTCTGAAAGGCTGTGTCTAGAGCAGAGTTAGGAGGGAACCATCTCCATTCCTGCATATCTGCACCCACCAGGCTGCCAACGGTAGAACCCTGGTGACAGCCATGACCACTGATGCCACCACAGGAGATTGTTTATGCCTTTCTCTCATACTCCAGGTTTCTCTAGGGGCTGCAAATGGGGCTGAGGGGAGATGATAAAGGCGTGGGGGAGTTCAGTCTCCTAGAATGGCAGAGTCATGCGTGCGAGGTTCTGACAGAGCGTGCGCTTCTCCTGGATGTTTTTGCGAAAGTCAGTAGTAGTAGTAAACCTATCAGACTCCCTTCCCAGTGCTGTCCAAACCACAGATGGCAGGGCTCTAAGGAGTCTCTAAAGAGACAGAGAAAGAGAGAGAGAGGTAAGAGAGAGGGAGGGGGGGGAGAGAGAGAAGAGAGAGTATATGAGAGAGAGGGAGAGAGAGAGAGAGAGAGAGAGAGACAGAGAGAGAGAGAGAGAGAACATGAGTGTGTTCAAAACCTCCAGGATGTCTGAAGAGATACGAAGGGCTGGCTCTCACCTCAATCTCTTAGAAATGCTGCTGCTCTTTCTGCTTGGAGTCACCCTCCCCTTGCCTCCCTCCCCCTCAACCACTGGATCTGGAAAGGTGTCCTCAAGAACCCCCTTTCCAGGCTGAGTTAAACACCTGGGAAACTTGAGACATTGGTATCAGGAAATGTGCACTGGTGCAGGGATGGATGATGGAGCTTTTAGAGCTCCTCCTTCCCATTTGTAGTTTCCTGTTACGGTAACATCACTTGACCAACCATTTCCTTTATCCTCACCCCCACCTCCTACATACAGTCCAGGCTTCCCCTCTCCTAGCTGGGCCTGACAGAGCCTGATGCTGCTTCTCCCTCCGTGAAGGAAAGAACAAAGACAAAAGTGGCAGTGACACCTCAGGCCAGTGCCTCAGAGGGCTGAGCGTGTGGCCCTGCCTACCACTTTTTCAAGGTCCCCTAGGTGGCTTATTCAATCCACAAATTACCAGACCCAAGAGAAACCCCCTTCCTGTCATGCAGAAGTTCTCTTTCCCACAACAATTAACTTCTGAAGTCTTCATTGGAAGAAACCTTAGAGCCGAAACTTCCACTGCCAGACCCCATGGGAGCTGACCCAACTCCATAATTAGACGCCAGGTTGCTGAAGGAGAAACTGGCTACTAAGCCTGATTGTCCTGGGGAAATAGCAGGATTCTCTCTATCCTCCCAGGTGGGCAGCACACCAGCAAGGAAGCCAGGGCCAAGACTGGAGCCCAGAGCTCACGCCTGTCTCCTTTGTTGCCTGCTCCCTCATCCCTACCCCATATCAGCATTCCTGTGTCTATAAGGGCATTTGCCTTGTGCTCAGCCAGCCCAACTGAGCCAGGTTCGATTTCTCTGCCCCTCTCAGAGAGCCCGAGAGTATCTCACCCGTATGGCAAAGCCTGGCAAGCTAATCGTGACATATTGGATATGCCAAACACAGTAACAACAAAGTCTCACAATGGAGACATTACTGGGCCCGCTCAAGGAAATCGATGAACAACGGGAGAACAGTGACAGTGACCGTGATAACCTGTCAGTAACCCCAACTCTGCTCCTGTCCCCTCATCCATCACTTTCTGCCCTAGTCCTAAGTGCACCCGTCCTCTAGGCGCCCTGTTAGTAATATGACAGAATGTTCTGGAGTGTGTGGACCCTGAGGCATCCTCAGGGACAAAGGGCCCTTGAGGATAGGGCAATCAAGGACTGGCTAATGCTGTTTCCATTCAGGACTGGGCAGGTCCCGCTAAAGAACGGCTGATTCAATTCCTGCTAACAAACTCTTTCAAGTGCCATTGAGTCCAGCGCGGAAGGGATGCACAGCCCAGCCCAGCTCCTGAGGGGAGGCCAGGCTGAGAACAACAGGCTGCCCACACAGAGAAGCTACCCAGAGGATGATGACACACAGGGGAAGTGAAGGACAAGTCAGAAAAGAAATCTGGGTGACCAGCCGTGCCCTGGCCCCATCACTCAAGGAGCAGAATCTGGAGCTTCTAGAAAGTTAGAAAGCCCAGTTGGCAGGTGAGGGATGGAGCTTCTCACTAGAGCTCATGCCTTGCTTGTAAGAGCCCTGGGTTGGAGCCCTTTCTCCATAAAAAACAAACCAACAAAAAGTGGGCTGCAGGTGTCTGTGGATGCAGTCAGAGTTAGAGGTGTGCAGATGGTTAAGAGTCAGGCATACCCAGAAACGGGTCTTTGGACCTGATTACCACTTGCCTAGTCTGCTGCTCTGGGAACAGGGTTGGATCATGGGAACTGAAGAGGCTCCAATCCTGACTCGACTCATCCCCTCACACACACCTTCTTATAGACCACAAAGACAGAATTTCATTACTCAGAGCCTTTGGTTTCTAATATTCTTTTATGTCAGTTTATGGCTCTCTTTGATTATTTTACCTGAATGGTGCCAGGTGGTATACAAAAACTTATTTGAGATTGCACTCAGAAAGCTAAAATTTATTTGTCCCTTTGCAAGTGGCTGGAGTGATAGCACAGTGGGTGGGGCGTCTGCCTTGCACGCAGCCAACATGGCCGACCCGAGTTCGATTCCTCCGCCCCTCTCAGAGAGCCCGGCAAGCTACCGAGAGTATTCAATATGCCAGACACAGTAACAACAAAGTCTCCAATGGAGACGTTACTGGGCCCGCTCGAGCAAATCGATGATCAACGGGAGGGCCTTTACTACTTTACTACTACTTTACTTTTGCAAGTTAAGAACTAGGTTCCATGTGAAGCAAACAGGAACTGAAAACATCCCAGTCAAGCCAAAGATCACAGCTGCTTAAAGTGTGTTGAAAGCCAGAGATACAAGGTCCTATTTTTCCAGAAGCCCTGCACCTTCAAAGTCTCTTACCCTAAACATGCATAACTAGACTAAGAAAATTGACAAGCTCTGTCAGTCCAGTTAAATTCATGCTACCACTTATCTGCTTTGGAAGACTCTGCTAAGGAATGTTTTTGTATTTGTTTGTATATATTTTTTAATGGTTAGGAGGGAATTGGGAGAAGAATTATATTTTGTAACAGCAGAAAGCTATGCAAATTCATATTTATGTATAAAGGCCCTCCCGTTGATCGTCGATTTGCTCGAGCGGGCCCAGTAACGTCTCCATAGGAGACCTTGTTGTTACTGTGTCTGGCATATCGAATACTCTCAGTAGCTTGCTGGGCTCTCCGAATATTTATGTATACCTAAGTAAAATTGTATTCAACAAAGCCACTTCATTATCTCCTGTACTAGCTAGGCTGGTTTCACATCACTGTGCAGAGTTAAGTAATTGCCATGGAGGCAAGAAATATGTTTTCTTGGTCCTTTACTAACAGAACTTTATTAAAAAGTGTGCCAATGCCTATTCTAGACCGGTGTCCTGGAAAGAAATTTAAGACCCATGTATATGAAGCCTGAGAGATGGTAGCAGGGGTTAAGACATATACCTCACATGCTGGGGGGAAAGGCAGCTCAGATAGAGATGGGACCACAAAGTAAAGGGCGCTTAGAGGGCCCGCTCGGGATGGAAGATGCATGCTAAAAGTAGACTATAGACCAAATGATTGCCACTCAATACCTCTGTTGCAAACCACAACACCTAAAATGAGAGCAAGAACAAAAGGCGGGGTGGGGTGGGGGTGGTAGGAAGGATACTGGGATCACTGGTGGTGGAGAATGGGTACTGGTGGAGAGATAGTTACTAGATCATTGTATGACTGAAATGTAAGCACAAAAGTTTGTAAGTCTGTACCTCATGGTGATTCATTAAAAATAATAAATAAATAAATAAATAAATAAATAAGACATGTGCCTTGCAAGTGGCCTACATTGGCATAATCCCCATCTCCACATGGTTCGCCAGTGGAATCACTTCCACCATCAAGATAGAAACCCTTGGGCTGGAGTGATAGTGCTTTAGATAAGCTGCTTGCTTTGCATGCAGCCAACCAGGGCTCAATCCCCAGCACCACATTTGGTCCCACAAACACCACCAGGAGTCATCGAGTGCAGAGTGAGAAATACACCCTGAGTACTGCCATATCTGACCCCCTAAAAAGATAGAAAACATTGCCACCTCCCCAAAAGTCCCTGTGTGACCCTTTGCAATACTTTCCCCTCCCATTCCTACCACTGTTTCACATAACTTTTCATCTGCTCTCCTTCACTACAAATCAGTTGTTTTGGATATAGAATCTCAAATCAGTGAAATCAATCAAATAGCATGGACTTTTCCGGGCTCTGGTTTCTTTCACCTAACATATTTGAGATTCATCCATGTTACTTGTGTCAACACCAAACTAGTGTGTTGTTTTGCTTTCTGGTGAAAGGAGAGGCTATGAATAGCCATGTCGTCCAGAAGGCATAAATCAGGCCTCTTCTGGACAATAGTCACTCTGTGTGTGTGTGGCTTTTCGGTGACACCCTCGCCAGTTTCCAGGTGCCTAGTCTAAAATGGAATGTCTTCCTCATATTAGCGCTGCATCTTTGTTTCAGTACAGATCCAAAGGTTTGATGAGCGCAAAGTCAATGCCTCATCACAAGAAATTTCAGTATTGCATTTGTCAGTGAAAGAAAAGAAATAGTTACTGAAACCCAAGCACAAAAATTTGTGGATCTATAACTGTACCTCATGGTGTTTCACTAATAAAAATTAATTAATTAATTAAAAAATAAAAACTAGATCATTGCCTGAGAGTAAAAAAAAAGAAAAGAAATAGTTTACTTTCTTTCTATATACATGTATATATATATCGTTTTTTGCGTCACACCTGGCAATACAAAGGGGTTACTCCTGGCTCATGCACTCAGGAATCACTCCTGGCAATGCTCGGGGAACCATATGGGATTCTGGAAATCAAACCCGGGTCAGCCACGTGCAAGGCAAACGCCCTACCCGCTGTGCTAAGGCTCCAGACCCTCAATATATATTTTTAACTTTATTTAAACACTGTGATTTACAAAGTTGTTCATAATACAGTTATTATGAGTTTTCAATATTCCAACATCAATCCCACCACCAAAGTGACCTTCCCTCCACCATTGTCCCCATTTTTCCAAACACCACCCCAAGGCAGACAATAATTTTATATTGTTTGCTATAACTAAATGGCTATTATCAAAAAAATTCAGTAAAAGAAAATTTGTGAAGATTGTTATATCTCACTATGGGGTCCTTAAGAACTTAGTCCTCACCTTAAGTCCTTGTCTGAGGATTTACTAGTATTTTATTGTTACTGGAGCTTCTGTGTTACTGTTTTTGTTTATAGTTACTTTCCAGTCTAATTTGGTGTGCTTCTACTGGGATGTCAGTACTTTGGAATTTGGTGGTGACTAAAAACTTCAGGATCTGTAGAACTGGGCAGATGAGTTGACATGATGACTATGAGATGTTGACGTGGCTGCCAGTGCTTCCAGAAGTATGGGTGGGGGCGGCAGGAGGGCGATGCTTCCCACCCCCACTCTGAGAAGACCCCAGAGTTCTCAGCCTGAAAACCTGGAATTTTCATGGCTTGATATCTCTGCAGAGATTAGCCATGAAGCAGTGGAGTTAGGCAGTTGGCATGGCCGCCGCTGTGGAGTGTGGATGAAGTTTGCCAGGGTTTCTGCAAGATAGGGACTTGGGCCACCCCCTCTGTCTAGGGCACCCCAGAGTTTTCAGCTGAGAGACCAATGTACCCAGGAATTTTAGTTGCTTGGTTGGCATCTATTCCCAAGGTTTGGTAGCGAATCTGTAGAGCTTAGTTCGTGTATGAACTGACAGGGCGGCAGCTATGGGATCTCAATATAATTTTAACTGCTATAAAAGGAATGGTTAGGGCCTGGAAAGATAGCACAGAGGGTAGAGCACTTGCTTTGCACGCAGACATACAGATTCAATCCCTGGTACCCCGTAGGGTCCCTTGAGCCCTGCCAGGAGTGATCCCCAAGCACAGAGGTAAGGGTAAGTCCTGAGTTCAGACAGGTGTGACCCAAAAACCAAAAATAAATTTGGGGAGAATAATTATAAAGTCGCTTTTCCCCCCCTTTTTTCAGTGTGGCCACATCTGGCAGTAATCAGGGTCACCAGGGCTACTCCTGACAGTCCTACTGTGCCAAAGCAGATGTCCAGCTCTTGCATGTGCTTGACCATTGGAGCTATCTCTCAAGCCTCACATAAAGTTGCATTTAATTTTTATTACCAGTTTGTACAAATTAAATGTCAGCGATGATTATCAAAAATTTTAATGAATCTAGATCATAAATTTTGTCAGCCTGAAATCAGGTACAAAAAGATATGTAAATAACAGCAAGCTTGTGTTTAACAATCACATGTTCAAAATGATTTGGTTTAGAAATCTGTATTAATATTTTCCTTTATACGTTACTGGTGCCCGTTCGAGCAAATCAGTGAACAACGGGAGGACAGTGCTACAGTGCTACTTTACTGTAATTATATAACGTGACGAAGACTTTGTTTTTGCTAAGCTCCACAAGGGGACAGAGGAGTGGCGGGTAGCAAGGGTTGTGCTGGCTCCTCCACCTCTGAGGTACTAGGGAACTCAAGAATCAGACACGGGTCATTTTTTGACAGGAGGCAGCATAGGACACACTGGATCTAGGAGCCACGTCCAGCACCGTTTCTGTGAGCACAGGGCTCAAACCCCAACAAATCTGCTAACGGAGTCTTTGCTGCCCTCTAGTGATCATCCATGTAGATGCATCTTCCAGAGACAACTTGTGTAAGGGATAATCAAATATACCAGTTTTATATTTGTAAAGACAGAATGCTTGACACACAGGCAATATGCCTGCCAGTCTTGGGTCAAGTGAATCCCCTGTCACTCCTTGGTTTTGGGAGCCTGTGTCTTCTGTTCCCTGATCCACCATGAGGTACAGTTGTAGATTTACAAATTTTTGTGCTTGGGTTTCATTTATACAATGATCAAGTACCCATTCCTCCACCAGTTCCCATTTTCCACCACCACAGATGCCAGTATCCTTCCCAGCCCCCGTCCCCTCATCCCATCCTGCCTTTGTGGCAGGACATTCCCCTTTGTTCTCTCTCTCCTTTTGCTGTGGTTTGTAAAAGAGGCATTGAGTGGCAATCATGTTTGGTCTAAAGTCTACTCTCAGCATGCTTCTCCCATCCTGGGAGGATTCTCCTAACACCCTTTATTTGGTCCTCCCTTCTCTATCTGAGCTGCCTTTTCCCCTAGCATGTGCGGCTGACCTCCAAGCCATGGAGTAAACCGTCTGGTACTTATCTTTGCTATTCTTGGGTGTTAGTCTCCTATTTTGTTGCATTATGTTCTCCAGATGAATACAATCTTTCTATGTCTGTTCCTCTCTTTCTGACTCATTTCTCTTAGCATGATACTTTCCATGTAGTACCACTTGCATATAAATTTCAAGACTTCATCTTTTCTAACAGCTACATAGTACTCCATTGTGTAGATGTACCAAAGTTTCTTTAACCAGTCATCTCTTCTTGGGCATTCAGGTTTTTCCAGATTCTAGCTATTGTAAACAGTGCTGCGATGAACAAACAAGTGCAGACGTCACTTCGACTATACTTTTTTGCCTCTCTGGGATATATTCCCAGGAGTGGTATTGCTGGGTCAAATGGGAGCCCAATTTCTAATTTCTGGAGAATCGTCCATACTGTTTTCCAAAAGGGCTGAACCAGTCGGCATTCCCACCAGCAATGAAGGAGGGTCTCTTTCTCGCCACATCGGCATCTACACCGGTTGCTTTTGTTCTTGTGGATGTAGGCAGTCTCTGTGGTGTGAAATGATATCTCATTGTTGTTTTGATCTGCATCTCCCTGATGATTAATGATGTATTTTCTCATGTGCGTTTTAGCCATTCGGATTTCTTCTTTGAAAAAGTTTCTGTTCATTTCATTGCCCCATTTTTTGATGGGGTTTGATGTTTTCTTCTTGTGGAGTTCAACCAGTACTTTGTATATCCTTGATATTAACCTCTTGTCGGATGTGTATTGGGCGAATACCCTTTCCCATTCTGTAGACTGCCTTTGTATTTTGGTCACTGTTTCTTTTGAGGTGCAGCAGCTTCTTAGTTTAAGATAGTCCCATTTGTCTATCTCTGTTTTCACTTGCTTGGCCAGTGTCCACCACTTTTCTTGCCTTCACCTTCATGGCTACAGCAGGTACGGTCTCTGTGTCATCCTCTTTTTTTAGCTAAGACCACCTTTGCCATCACCTAGGACTCAGTGAACTTCTTCTCCAAACCTGTCATATGCAAGGGCCAAGGAGCAGAGCTAGAGAGATGGGATCCTGGGCCTCAAAAGGACATGAGTCCACTACTCAACAATCTGATAGCAGTAGGCATTGCTCCAGGCCCAAGCACTGAGAGGTTTGGAGAGCCCCTTGGCACACTGAGGAAAGGAGGCCAGTTCCACTATTATATCAAGCCATTCACTTGATTCACACTGAGGAAAGGAGGCCAGATCCTTAGCTGCACAAACTTCTTTTGTGCAGCTAAGGATCAAATACAGGTCTTCAGCCTGCAAAACATGTGTCTTACCACTGAGCTATATTCAAACCCCATAAATATTTCTTGGACCCATCCCAGTGCCAAGATAAAGATTGCATCTTCTGTCTCTTAGCAGCATCGGTTAACGAATGACCACAAGAGAGAACACAAAAATCATCATTCATCAGCTGATAGATGAAGTGCCAATTACAAGGTAATTATATTCAATAATAAAAGAAAGTTCTACAAAATTTGGAACACCCAGAACCCATCTGAGTTTTTGTTTGATGTGTTTTTTTTTTTAACACAGGTACAAAAATACAATTCTCTTTTGAAACTCAGAACTCATTGTTCTCTATCTGGTACAGATAAGAGGGAACATAATAATAAATAAATAAAAAGAAAACAGAAAATAAGGGAAATTTATACAGGCAGTAAAAACACATACTGAGGACATTATAGTTCTAGTCTGAAATAAAAATTGTAGGCTATTTACTATTGAGGTCTGTTCTGTTCTTCCCCTGAGTACAACTCCAGCAAACTGCAACACCTATGCGGTATGTTTTGGAGTTTATTCTAGTTCATCTTTCTACTGGTCTGCCTGCACTGGGGCCTTCTGCAGGACTGAAGCTCTGGCTCTCAGTCTAAGCCCCAAATTTCCAGATCAGTAATTTTACAGGGATGGATTTAGACCAGCTGTGGGAAAACTAAATCATGATGGGGGGGGGGCAGCTTCAAGGTCACTGAGATTCAAGACATCAGAGAGACAGAGGGCCTCTCTCTCTCTCTTTCTCTCTCTCTCTCTCGCCCCCCCCAGTCTTTTTTTTTTTTTTTTGCTTTCAGTCATGGTCACAGTCCAGCCATTATCCATCGATTTGCTCGAGCTGGTCCAGTAACGTCTCCATCGTGAGACTTCTTGTTCCTGTGTGGGCGAAATACTCCTGGTAGCTTGCCAGGCTATCCGAGAGGGGTGGAAGAATCGAACCTGGCACAGCCCGGCCGGTTGCGCGCAAGGCAAACACCCTACCACTGTGCTATCGCAGCCAGTCGGGTGGAGCCGGGTTCAATTCCTCCACCCCTCTCGGACAGCCCAGCAAGCTACTGGGAATATCTCGCCCGCATATATTCAATATGCCAAATACAGTAACAACAAGTCTCAAAATGCAAACGTTACTGGACCCGCTTGAGCAAATCGATGAACAACGGGAGGACAGTGTTGTTGTGTTGTTGTTGTTGCTTTCAGTGTCATATCTGGAGATGCTCAGGCGTTACTCCTGGCTCTGCACTCAGTTCTCTCCCCAGTCTTAAGCTCAACAGGACCGGGAGACACACAGGCCTCTCCTCCCTGTGCCTGCAGGAGATCAAGCCCCAGTGCCTGAGTTTCCCTTTTCCCCAAACAATGTA
Source organism: Sorex fumeus (assembly GCF_029834395.1). Lineage (NCBI taxonomy): Eukaryota > Metazoa > Chordata > Mammalia > Eulipotyphla > Soricidae > Sorex > Sorex fumeus. The sequence goes on from NW_026606087.1 coordinate 7,561,694, forward strand.
GTTGACATATCTCGGTCTGCAGAGGTTGAGTTTGAAGCCCAACTTTTTCCCAGTAATGGATACCTGAGGCCTCCCACAGGGGAGGACAAGTGGACAAGCTCTGGAATAATCTCTGTTGGAGCCAAAAAGCTGCTTTTCTGGGCTGCCCAGGTTGCGTTCAGAAAGATAGACCCCACCCAAGACAACAGTCACCACTCACGAGCTCCCCAAGTGGCTGCCAGACTGAGTTCTGATGATCTCTTGAGCAATCTTCCTCTACCCCATTGGTCTTTCTGAAGATGAATTTCATTATGGACTTCATATTGGAGAGGATTCTTTTGGTTGCAATCGATTTAAAAACAAAACACCTCCACCAATTCTAACAGTGTTGAGATAAATAAATAAATAAATAAATAAATAAATAGAAATAACCCCCCTAAAACAAAAATGTCCCAGGGATGACTAGCTGCAGGAAACACCCCCAGTCTAGCCTCACCTCTACTCTGCTCTTGTTGGAGTCAATCTCAGATTTCACATCTAAAAAAATTGATGACCAATAACTCCAAATATTTATGCTTCCAGATACAGATGCAGTAGGAGATCAAGTATCTTCTCCCAAGCTCTGTTCAAGCCCTGGAATCCATTCTGATAGATGTCTCTGGGATTTACCCATCCCTGAAGCATGCGCTGTAGTCAAGTGATCAAGGGAGGGAACAGGGCGTTCTCAGTATGTCCAGACTGCTTTCCCTGCAGCCTGACCACCCAGGAGCATTACTGAATCAACCTAATCACAGCCATTTCTAGTTCTCTGCCTCTCTGTCTCTCTCTGTCTCTCTCTGTCTCTCTGTGTGTCTCTCTTTCTCTCTCTCTCTCTCTCTCTCTCTCTCTCTCTCTCTCTCTCTCTCCTGACCCTCCTTGGTCTTGGTCTCTCTCTCTTGACCCACCTTCCTTTGTCCCCTCCCTCAGGCCCTAATTTAGCTGTAAACTCAGGGATTGGGAGAGCTTCTCTCAAATCCTGTGTCCGTTCCTAGCAGCCAGAAAGAAGACAAGGGAAATTCTAGGAGAGAGCTGCTGTATGCTCAAGTGCCCTGAGTATCCGTGCCAGTCAGCCTGGCCCAAGAGACCCAGCAGAACTATGGAGGGGTGAGTGAAGGATAGAAAATTAGAGTGGTTCAGTTAGCTGCCCTCTCATTTCACTCTCTTCTAGGTGGTACCTGTGAAGGGCTTATATGCCACACTGTAGGCCCACAGCTTTATGCCACAGTCCCAGGAGATGGAGAGGAGACCAAGACTTACTGGATGAATTAGTGGCTAGATGAACAAGTAGATGCCCTCAGCCCAGAAACAGAAAATCACTTTCCTGAGGTCACACAGCAAATAGGAGCAGCAGAAACAAACTCCAAGCTCTTACTGCTTATCTCAGAATCTAGAGAGCCTCCCTCCCGGCAGAGCTGTCTGGGAACTCTGGAAATTATCAGCTGTAGTTTCACATCTCAGCGGTGCTCAGCCCAGGGTGCTGAGCTCTGAACATGAACAAGCAGAGGCCTGGAGTTCAGAAATTTGGAGACAGACTGAAAGAACAAGCAACTACGAAATGCAGAAAGGCTCAAGATGATGTTTCACACACTTCGCACTCAGTACTCGGGAGGAAGGGTCAGAGGGTCCAGCCTGGGTCTCGGCTACATTTGCTCTGGATGTGACCAGTCAGTCTCTAAAGATGGCCCTGATCTGATGAAGCCCAGCATTTACCCATCAAGGGAGTAAAGATCCTGAAGAAGATCCCAGATAGAGAGACTGGGGGCTGGGGGAGTTACAATGATCTCCAAAGTGGTTGGCACTGTCTCTGTTATAGCCTGGAATTTCTCCACAGAAATCCTCCTAGACACACTCATGGTCAGAGGGCAGCGACTGAAATAGGTGTAGGGGAAGGGGCTTTCCAACCCCTCGTTTATGGGAGCTGAAAGGATGGAGGGCAGGTCACATCAGGACAAGAGAGGTAAAGGAATACACAGACAACTATGAGAGATACTTGCTATCAGGGTCTCCTCTATGTTGGCATTGCCCAGAATAGAGCCTGGCATATAATAGGTGCTTCATAAACATTTGTTGAAAACACAATGAAGTCTTGGGGCTGAAGAGAGAGTACAGCAGGTAGGGCACTTGTCTTGCATGCAACTGGCCAGGGTTCAACCTTTGGCATCCCATACGGTCCACCAAACACCAGAAAGAAAAATTTTTAAATGAATTCTTGATAAAAAGTTTGAGAAAGAACAAACTTGTAGTCTCCTTTTAGCTACCCACAACTCCCCCATTTCCTGGACCCTTAAATGGAATAAAAAGCTCAGACAGGAATGAAGGCATCAACATCTCCAGTGGTAAGCTTGGATCTGTCCTGAAACGGGCCCCCTGAAGCAGGAAATCCCAGATTTAGCTCTTATGAAACATGTTCCACAGATGCAAAAGGACTTAGAATGGAGAGCGGGAATTTTGGTGAAGGGCTGGTCAGGGAAGGGATGTTTCAGTCAGTTCATTAAATGCAAAAACACTCTCTTTGGAATACTTTTCCATTTAATCATCCTATTGTTTCTATTTTGTAGATAAGAAAAGTAGGGCTAATGAAACACTATGCAGCCACCAAGAAAACGGAAACCATGAGATTTTCTTATAAGTGGATGAACATGGAGAGCAGCATGCTGAGTAAAATGAATCAGGAGAGGGACAGACATAGAATGATTGCACTTATTTTTAGGATACAAAAAAAATGGTATGAGACTAATATCCAAGGACAATAGAAACAAGGGCCAGGAGGGCTGGCCCACAGTTGGAAGCTGGCCACAAGTGTGGGGGCAGGGAGGGCATTAGGATAGAGAAGGGATCACTATGACAGTGAGAGTCGGAAATGATCACTTTGGACAACAACTGAGTATTGAAAGGAGATAAAGTAATATGAGTAATATGTCACTTCCAGTGACAGTACTGCAAACCACAATGCCTAAAAGGAAAATAAGGGAGAGAGAAAGAGAGAGAAAGAAGAAAAGTGTCTGCCATAGAGGCAGACTGTGGGGGAGGAGGTGGTGGCGGGAGGGACACTGAGGACATTAGTGGTGGGAAACGTACACTGGTGAAGGGATGGGTGTTGTAACATTGTATGGCTAAAATCCAATCATGAACAACTTTGTAAATGTGTACTGACAGAGATGCAATTTTTAAAAATATTTTAAAGGAAAGTAGGGCTGGGACTGGCTGGCTCATGTCACAGGACACGCTCAGTATCTACTCTGATTCCTGGACCTCGTTTTAACATTATAGGCAACTTCCCTGCCCGTGCTCGGTCTATTCTACTAGCAGTAACTCTGGGGCTGGGGGTTCTGAACACAGACCCGGTTCTTTTACCCTTAGGGGGTCCCAGAGCCTCAGATTTTACCAGGGCTTTTTCGCAAACCCGAAGACAGAAAAGCCTCATTCAAAGGCACAATCATTTCTGGCCCATAGAAAACTACAGCCAGACTCAAAAGACCCCAGATGAGCAAGCCTATCCCCAAGGAGTCCCAGTCCTGGTCGCGAGTAAGTTGGGGAGAAGGGACTCAGCGTCAAGCCAGCACTGTGCCGAGGCAGGACCTGGGGCAGGGGCCACTGGGGAGGGGCAATAACATCATAGCATCCGCTTGAGAGGTCTGACAGGAGCGCTGGGGCTACCTGGCAGGGAGGTGCCCGGTAAGCGTGCTCCAGTTCGAGGAAAGAGCGTGCACAGAGTCACCCCCTTCCCTCACACTCCCTCTGCCAGTCTCCAGTTCTTCCTCCTGTAGGTGCCTCTGTTCAGCTGCCCTTAGAGGAAAGATGCCCTAGAGCTGGGGCGGGCAGGTCCTGTCTTGACTCGGCCTCGCCCAGGTCTCCCTGTGTGGTCAGGTCAGCCCTTGACTTTAGGCACCTCCGGCAGCTCCACACCCTTTGTCAGCAAGGCCTGCAGGAGGGTGGGGCACAGAGGTTTGGCCCCTTCCCGGAGACTGCCTTCATCTTACAAGACTCCCGTCTCCTCTAGCTTCAGCTTCTCAACCTTGTTCAGATAGAGACCCCCTTTCAACCTTGTTCCTTTTCTATGCCCCCAACATTTTCTAGGTTGCCCCCAATTTAGAGGATGTTCACCTGGGAATATCACTGCTCAAGAAATGCTGCCCGAGGGGATGGAAATGATAGTACAGCAGGTAGGGTGCTTGCCTTGCAAGAGGCCGACCCAGTTTCTATCCCTGTGCCCCGTATGTCCCCCACCCTCAGCATCGCCAGGCATGATCACTGATCATAGAGCCAAGAGTAAGCCCTGAGCACTGCTGGATGTGGCCCCCAAGCAAACAAACAAAAGAACTGCTACTCTAGCCGACAAAGTGCTGTTCTCTTCTCCTTTCTGTTCCCCCAAACCACCTTTGCAAACTCAGTGTCTTCAGACCTTCCTGTCCATCAATCTAGCCTCCCTGAACAGCGGTCATGCATTTGGGGACACCCAACTTCTCCTTCCCATCTGTGCCTCTCCCTTCTCCCATCCTTTGTTCCTGTTGCCCCCTCCCCTGTCCTTGCCCTTCCCCCCTCCTGCCTCACTCTATGTGTGTGGGGAGGAAGATTATCCTATTGGTTCTATTTCTCTGGAGAACTCTGACTAACAAGTCTCATCTCCCCACTCCATCTCCAGAGATGGATGCCACCTGGATTCCCTCCTTCTCCCCCCCACACACACAAAAAATCATGTCTGTGTGTCATCATTGTGGAGGTCCCAGGAGTGCTCAAGCCCTCATCGTGGGATCTAGGACCCAGGGCACCCATGTGAGCATCGATTTCCCCTGCTGACCTGGCCCACATCTAGCAATCCTTCCAGGAATGGCCTGGCTTATGGCCCAGCACGCAGGAGGCTTCATGCACGGATGAGACAATTTATTAGAAAATGGATTTAATTTAAAGATGTTGATAAATGTGACAAACATTCATGCTGAAGATTACATATTCATGCATAAGAATCATCAGAATCCTCTATTCTCATCAGATTTAGTCATTCAATCACTCACTTAACAAATATTTATTGAATTCCTCCATGTGCCAGACACTGTTCTAGGCTTTGGGAATGCAGTTGTGAACAAATAGTTACATTCAAGAAGGACAAGACAGACAAAAACAAACAGAATGTTACTTAATATGGTATGTGGTGAATCAGAACAAGGAAGACAAGTGGAGTTTGGTAAGAGGGGTGGAAAGCAGAGTGAATGAATGAGAGTCTGGTTTCTGTGGGCTGCAGGAAAGATCCGCTCCGTTAAGGTAACTTCAACAGAGTCCTGTTGTGAAAGGAGAGCTTTCCAAACAGGAAAACACAGATGCAAAGGCTCTGGGTGCGAGGTACTGCTGTGAGCAAGGACCAACATGCATGTCATGTGGCTGAGTGACACAAACAGGAAAGAATGCTATAGAAGCAGTGGAGACCAAGTTGTATGGGTCTACAGCTCACAGCAAGGACTCTGGCTTACATGGAGCAGGAGAGAGGGAGTCCAGTGAGTAGGACACTTGCTTTGCACACACTGTCCCGGGTTTGATCCCTGTCATCCCATATGGTCTCCAGAGCATATCTGGGAGTTATTCTTTTCTTTTGGTTTGGGCAAAACTCAGTGATGCTCAGGAATTAATGGGTTACTTCTGGCTCTACACTCAAGAATTACTCCTGGCAATGCTCGAGGATCGTATAGGATGATAGGGATCAAACTCAAGTCAGCTGTGTGCAAGGTTAACACCCTTCCCGCTGTACTATCATTCCAGCCTCAGGAGTAATTCTTGAGTGTAGAACAAAGACTAAGCCCTGAGCATCACTGAGTGTGTCCCAAAATCCAAAAAATAGAAAAAAAAAGAAAAAGACTCTGGATTGTATTTTGAGAAATACAGGAGGTTATTGGAGCATTTGTCTAGGATTGGTATTTTATTTTATTTTATTTTTTATTGCTTATTTGTCTGTGGGCCACATTTGGCAGTGCTCAAGGCTTACTTCTGGCTCTTCACTCAGAGATCATTTCTGACAGACTCAGGGGGCCATTTGAGGTGCTAGGGATTAAAACTGGCACATGTAAGACAAACCCTATTCACTGAACTCTTTCTCTAGTCCCAGGGTTGGTATTTTAGTTCCATACAACTATGAAGTAGAGAAAAACACAAGGGGTTGTTGCCCAGACCCTGTGACAGTCTCTTTGGAACCATATGATTACATTTCCAGGGCTTTGACTTGCCTTTAATGGCCTTGTTCCATCCCTGAAATGAGACGGATTTTAAAGGCTGAACCTATGCATGGTAGTAAGGGAGAAGGACCGCCAGGGGGCCACATTTTGACTCTCATCTCTACAACGTAATGCTTGTTCTTCCAATGTTGCTTGCTATGATCTCTTTTCACTCTAACGTTGTGTCATGTCAACATACCTTGAGAATTTACTTCTAGCTTGTGTTCCCACAGAGACAGCTGCTCTCTTTCTCTGGGTCCACAGGAATGTTCATCTCCATTCTGTACCTCTGCCTTGCTTCCTGTTTCACAGCCTGAAGAAGGCACCTTCTGGAGTCAGGGTACAAGCTCTACTGCGCCTTCCTCCCTTTCTGCTCCCACCATCAGCATTCTATCTCCGGAGCCAAAACGATCACTCCCACTCCTCACCACTCCATTCCATTGTGAGGAGGAGAGTCAGGAAATAAAGATATGAGAGAAGACAAGCTGAGAAATAAAAAGGGAGATAAATAAATCAAAGAAACATGGAGCAGAGGAAAGAGAGAGGAGTGAAGAGATTTCGTTCCTGAAGAAATAGCAGTTGGCAACAGGAAAAGAACTCTGTATGAGACTAATACCCAAGGACTGTAGAAACAAGGGCCAGGATGACTGGTCCACATTAGAAGCTTGCCACAAGTAGATGTGTTGGGGGGGAGAGGGCCGGGGCGGGGAGGGGACGGGAGCGCAATTAGGATAGAGAAGGGACCACTATAATAATGATAGTTGAGAAAAACTTAGTGCTTTAGATAAAAATTGAAGAACTGAGTGCTGAAAGGAGGTAAAGGGACAAACATGATCACCTTTCAGTATTTGTATTGTGAACCATAATGTCCAAAAGAAGACAGAAAGTGGGGCTGGGGGTGGAGTGCCTGCCATAGAGGTAGGCAAGGGGGAATGGGGTGGGAGGGAAATTTGGTACACTAGTGGTGGGAAATGTGTACTGATCTTGAAGGGATGGATGTTGGAACATTGTATGACTAAAACCCAATCTTGAACAACTTTGTATATCTCAAGGTGATTCAATTATAAGAAAACAAACAAACAAAAAAACACTGGGGGGCAGGGGAGGGGAAGAACTCTGTTTCCCCAAACGTGTCCTCTACAATCAAGAATGACAGCAGCAGGCACTTCCGCTGAGGGCTCCTGGGGTCCAGTTCATAAGTTCTAACAAGATTTTTCAGCCAGAGGGCGAGTCCAGTGCCCAGCAGGAAGCATTCCTTCTGGAAGTCAGAGAAGCACGCGGTGTTCTTCTGCCCCGCAGAAATAACACCGTTGCCTCCCTTTTCTTATCTTCCCTTCCCGCCTTGAACATAGACACATCCAAACCCGCCCTCCCCACACACTCCCCCTCCGTGGACTGTGAAGTCCGGTCTGGGTTTCTCGGGAGAGAAGAGCTGCGATGACTCAGCCTCCGCTACCTGCATGCATTTTTAGCTCATTAGACTCTGATGAGTTCACAGGGGTGGCCTCCACGCTCCACAGAGAGACATGCCACCTCTGCCTTTGAGCAATCCAAATTCAAGAGATTTTTCCATGAGTTGTCACTTTCTGAGAGAGCTGACACAAAGAGTAATTGTTTCCAGGGAAAAACAGAAAATAATCAATCCTTGGAAAGGCTGGTCCCAGTGGAGAAGAGCAAATTCTCCTGCCCCGGTTGCATCACTCCTTGTGCGCAGGCCTGAAGGAATCCAAGAGCCCTCACTGCTGCTAGGACAGTATCCCTGGATGCCCATCTGGTCTCTTTCTTCAAGGCTGTCCCAAGGTAGTAGATGAGGTGGTATCTCTCCTCTTTTAATTATTCCTGTGTGCTGACAACTACGATTTCTTTAAGTTCAGCCTAAATCCCTTCTATGAGCTTCAGTCTCGTTTATGCAACTGCTCACTTAGATGTCTAATGGAGAGTTTAGTTTACCAATCCTAAATATGAACTCTGGATTCTGTCTCTCAAACTCCAAATTGTCTTCCTATCTCTGTATCTCAGATGATGGGGCCATTATTCAAGGCAGACCTGGAAGTCAAACATGGAGTCTCCTTCTCTTCCTATATCAAACCTTTCTGTTCTAGATCCAAAACACGTCTCTAGGGCCAGAAATCAGACAAAGCCTCCATCATCTAACAGCTGAAAGACAGCCAAGTCCTGCTTGATCCCTGCTTTCATGTGGCCCCTACAGCAGCTCAAGCAATATTTTAAAAACACAAACCAGATAACAAGACTCCTTGTTGAAGCCCTTTTCCCTTCTCTAACTTCCTCACCATGGCCAAAACGTTGCATATTAATAAATTTGCTGCCTACTGCCCTGGTCACATTTCATGCCACTCGCTCATTCCCTGAACTTCAGTCACGCTGCCTTTCCACTCCTGGAACACATTTTTCTTCCCACCTCAGGGCCTTGGCATTATTTTGTTTCCTGTTGCCTGTACATTTTTGTCCTTCCACCATATCCTTCAGATCTCAGCTTAAAGGTCACTTCCTCAGAAAGTCTACTCCTAACATCCTTTCTAAATAGGTTGCCTCTCTAATTCTCTGTTATTCTTTTTATGCTGCCACATTTATTTCTTATATAATATTCATCCAATTGGCAATGAAGCCCATGTTTGCATGTTTATTGTCTGCTTCCCCTAGTCTCATCCATTATCCCCACAGGAACAAGACCAGGATTAGAAGAGGACAAATAACTGACTCCAGCTGGACGTTCTGGGGAGACAGAGGCAGGACACAAGCATCCTTGGGGATAAGACTCATGTCCCAGTTATTTATCACTGTGTTTTCATTGTGTAGAACAGAAAGTGGCAGAAGTGTTTACTGCATGACAGTCAGATGAGTTAGTGAATAGGTGGATTTCTGAGAGAACTTCAGCCCTGGGAAAAAAGCAGTAGAAACCTTGATCGAGGAAGAGAGGATGATTGGACAGAGCAGACTCTGTGCCTGTGGGAACCTTCGAGAGCTACAAGCACAGGTGTCAGTGATGTCATGTCAGTACTGACTTGAAAAGGAGTCTGGGAAATAGCAGCTTTGAGAGTGCTCATCTGATACCTGCTTCTTGGGAGAGAGAAGTGAAATGAAAAGAATGTGGACTGAGACCATAGAAACAGCTCAATGAATCAGGGCAGATAGTTTGCACGTATGAAGTCTAGATTCAAGCCCTAGCATTGCCTGATTCTCTGATAAATACTAGGATCGACTCCCAAGCACAGAGGCAAGAGCAGCTCCTGAGCAAAAAGAATTTAAAAAGAAAAATGGACGATGACCAATGTCTCCTTTTCTCCTTCTTCGCCTGGAGCAAAGTTACTCGGATTCAGGCTGCTCCAAAGGGTTTATGAGTTGATGTGGGATGATCCACAATACTCTGGGATATGTTTAAATAATAGACTTGACTCAGAAATTGCAGTACCTCTCATTGGTACATTACTCCCTAGGAGAAGATCTATGAACTCCTGACAAACTTTGTCACCGACAGTAGAGAAACCAGTGGAAAGGCTAGAACCCTCTTGTGCTGGTGCAGAGTCCAGCAGGACAAATAGTGCACGCAGCTCGTGCCAAGAAGCATTATAGTGGGCACTCAGGGGAAGTTTGCAGGATCAGGAGGAGGAGCAAGAGAACACAGAGAGTGCCTCCTCGTTATCATTGAGCCAGGGGTTCCAGCCCAGCTAGAAAATGAGTAGGTGATGAGAGAGTAAGGGGAAAGTCCTGTCTTTTGGCTACACCAACAGAATAAGGCAGGAGGAGTCCCAGCAGGGTTGAGCCCCGTGCTCTCCACAGCAGGTCCAGCAATAAACAAGTCCCAGGGAATGGGGCTGAGTATCTCATGGGGATTGGCTTGGGCCCTGGGATAGTCTCCAGGCTGGAAGTGGGAACTTCAGTCACCACGGTATGAGGTGCTAATAAGACAGACACAAGAAGATAGTTGTGCACAAACATGACAGCATTCCGGCAAGTCTGAGTATCACTTCCTCCACAAAGAGTGGACTGAATGGAAAACGTCATTGTTGGAGGCTTGCAGGAAGAACAGAAGATACCAAGCATCCTTATAGGGCTAGCCCAGTTTTGGACTGTCCTATCTGACCCTGAGGAAAGGCCATTTTATGATTATTTTTCTATTGTGAACAGGGACTCAAACCAACAGGAAGGGCCTATTCACCCTGTCCAAGACCTGTGACATACCTCCTAGAACTTCCCCTCAGGACTGCAATGAGCCACACCACTGCCATTTGCCTTCCAGCTCTTTCCAAAGGCCACCACCAAAATCCTCTCTCATTGATACGGCTCATTCTGCAGCTGCTCTGGGGGGAATCATGCAGGCAAAGTCTATTTCACAATTGTTGACTTTGCCCCAGGACCCAGGGAACAGGGTGGAGGGGATAGTCTGAGCTGGCATTGGGAACTCTGGATCCAGACCTGTTTGGGCACTGGCGGGCAAGTCTCCCTCTCCCTCCCTTGTCTCTGTCACCATGCTAGAGCCAGGGTGAAGGAGGGCCAGTCTGCATGCTGTGTTTTACTCTCCAGCAGATTCATGGTGCTGGACCTCCCAGGCATGCGATTTCCTGCTGGGCTCTTCTTAACCACATTGGCATCTGTGTGACTCAATACTGAGCCATTGCTGACAGGGAGTCTGTCACCCATCAGGGCCAAGGAACATCTTTCACAGAGACATTGAGTTGGAGAATGAGGAGTGAGCATTGGAGAAAAATGGGCACATGGAAATTGGGGGGCAGAGGGCGATCATGTTTCCTTCCACGCAGTCTGGAGAATAGCAAACCCTGTGTGCGGTGAGCGGGCAGAGGCAGACAGCACGCGGGACTTTTCCTCCTGGGTAGCAGGTCTCCCTGAAACCCAGCTTGTGCGGCTCTTAAAGCTGCCTTCTCTCCTGGTCTCTGTGATCCCAAGGATCCTGACTGCTCCAAAGTGAAGTGATAGGGACTGGTATGATGCCTTGGGTTACAGGGACTGATGGGTTTACAGGGCAGGAGTGACAGGGGCTGACAGAGGTGATTGGGGTCACAGGGACTGATGAACTGGCAGGTGACTGAGACTTCAAAGGGTAATAGGGGCTAACAGGATTAGAGGGTGACAGAGAATAACAGGGGTGACAGGGGATGACAGAATGACAGAGCTGACAAAGTGGCAGGGCTGTCAGGATTTACAGGGGATGACAGGATGATAGGGACGACAGGGTGACAGGGGCTGACAATATAGGGTGGTAGGGAACACAAGGACTCAGAGGCTAAATAGAGTGACAGGGCTGACAGGGTAATGGGCCTAACTTGAGTAAAAGGGACTAAAAAGATTGACAGAGTTGACAGAAATGACAGGGATGAAGGGGTGATATCACAGGTCTTGCTCCTGACAGGGTCCTTCTCTGTGTCTCTCCCCACTGCTCTGCACCAGGAGGGGGACAAGCCCAGTCCATAACTGTGTCTCGCCCACACCCTGTGACTGGTCCCTTGTTTTAGCCACAGTAGGTTTTCAGGCAGCTTCATCAGGTGGAAGGAGAGACTCCTAAGGCATCCACTCCTGTAGGAGGTGGCTCCCTCCCCGGGATGCTTGTCTTGGGGCAGCCACACACGGCCTGTCATCCACAGTGAATGCATGACCTGCCTGAGCCCTTCCGGTCTTGCAATCTGTGGCCCTGCATGAGCCCAAGATTCGACCCCTTGCTGCAACCAGCCCACAACTTCCCAAGTTTTATTTTCATTAACCCAACTGGAAAATTGGACTTGGTTCAGGATTGTGCTGAAAACCAGATGCTGGAGCTGGGCTCTGGTTTCCTAGATAAACACATTGCAATAATATGCATCTACCCGTGAAATGCTCTCTGTGGCAGCACCTGGCAATTGTCCAGAAGAGAGAAAAACAGTGTCAAAGCTACATTTGCGGTTTTTCCCTCTCCTGCCTGGCTAGAGGAAGGTGAAAATCACCGAGGTCCTTGCGGACCAACCCACTCCCCACGCCCTCTACCCCATCTTTGTTCTGGAATTTCACAGCTTCGAGAAAGAACTCCAAGCCTTTCCCAATTCTCCTGTCTAGAATCTAGGCAAAGGCCTCTCCTCTGAGCTCCTCTGAGCCCAATGCCCACCGCAGTCCCAGCAACCATGACTTGGGTTTGTGAGTGTCTGACTTGGTTAGTCCAACCAGAGAGCAGCTCGGTGGCTCCTTGAGGTGAGGAATGAAGCTTTGCTCTTTCAGGCCTGGAGCTGGAAGAGAGTAGTTAATGCCATTGGGTGAATGTATTAAAAAAGGGTCACACTCACCCCGTGTGGAAGAAGGAGGAGCCCTTCTATTCTGCAGGAGTGTTTTCACTCTCGCTGACCACCTCTTCACAGAGCCTGTACTCTGCCGCAGGCATGGTGGGGTGCCAGGGTGGGGGGGGGAGATAAAAATTCCGCTCTGCTATTGAGGAGCCCACCCTCTAGCACAGGTGTGGGGGCAACATAAGTTTTTATTTCCTCCTCACCTTCTTCTTTCCTACCCAGAAGGCCAACTTTTGGGGGGAAATCTTTGTCTTTCAATGGCTCCGGGAGATTGACAGGAAAAATTTGTTATCAATGCTCTAAGCTGTAGAGAGCATTAAAAACTGGAATGGAATGAACTATTTCAAGGATGCTTCTTTCCAGAGATTTGAAACTACCATTAAATTCTGACAAGCTCAGGTTCAGCTACCATAGCTCTAGAATGGAGTTGAAGATCTAGGGGAGATCAGGAGCAGCAGGAAAGAATCACAAGAGGAGATCCCATTTGCCTACTTCTGGGGGGGGCGGGGCATTTGGGTTTGTGGGCCACACTTGGTCATGCTCAAGGGATACTCCCAGCTCCATGCCTAGGGGAGGAAGCATTCCCAGTGGTGCTTGGGGGACCATGTGGTTCAAGGGATAGAACCCAAGCCTCCTGCAATTAAAGCAAGCTACTAGCTCTTATAGCTATCTCCCCACTTAGCGCTGCTCTTTCTCCCATCCTACTTTCTCCACTCCCTGGAGCCGGTGGGGGTGGGAAAGAGGGCTTAAACAGAGGGCACGTCTTTCCATGAACATAGGGGTACTTTTGCATAGACTAATGAGTTATCTGATGAGAAATAAAATCAATGCATTGTTACACCTCAAGTGCACACAAGCTCCAGAGAGGAAAAGGTGTCCCTCATGGTACCTATCCCACACTGACCTCAGAGTGTAAGAATGGTCTGAGAGTTACAGAGAAACTTAGACTCTGGGATGCACAAGGGCCTCCGGGAGCATACGGGAAGGGCGAGCTTTTCAGAGAGCCCAGCCCTCCTCACTCAGGAATGTGCACTGTCTGACATTTAGGCCTGCTGTCATCCTCCTGACGTGTAACCTTGGCCTCGCTGGACCTCAGCTGCTCAAGGTGGGCAATAAACATCCTATTGCATTGTGACTGGGGGCGGGTGGGGAGGACAAGCACATGGATTCTCAGAGCTGCCAGGGGAATCACAATGACAAGCCCAGCTGTTGTTGTTGTTGTTGTCCAGACATTTCCCTTCGACCAACACAACTGCAGTTCTGCTCCCATCCGCTGTTGTTTCTGTCTTCCGAGGACAGTCAGATTCCAGAGGGCACTTAGCGCTGCTCTTTCTCCCATCCTACTTTCCCCACTCCCTGGAGCCGGTGGGGGTGGGAAAGAGGGCTTAAACAGAGGGCACGTCTTTCCATGAACATAGGAAGTGCAAAGCAGATGCTCAGTCACTTCACAGGCTTCCCCCAAAAGAGAATAAAATGTAGTCCACATAAATACAAATTAGGTTATTCACTCTTTTAAGAGAGATGATGAAAATCAAATGTTTAAAAAGACTGAATAACACTTAGAAAATTGACGCAAAATTTAATAGAAGCAGCCATGAAAACCACTTTTAGCTGTAAATGACAATGACACCATTGCAAGTGTATTTCAGACTTCTGTGTGACTGATCTCCTAGGAATGACAGAATTTTCTTTTTTTCTAAACAAATGATAGTTCCCATAAGAGACTCAGTAAAAGACCCCTGGTCTTACCCACTGCAGAAACCAGGGTCTGAATCAACTATCTGGGATCACTGAGCTCTGACTGTTGCCCCTAAGTACCCAATAATTCATCTATTTCTTTATTCAGCTCTTAGAATGTGTGTACTTTGCACAATTTTCTGATAACACTTTTGTTCTCTCTCTCTTTCTCTCTTTTTTTTGGTAACTTATAGTTGCAGAAAGTTTGTGAATCCTGATATTTTGATTATTTTGACTTGCCCATGCTGCCAATATTACACACACACACACACACACACACACACACACGCGCATGCACGCGCACACACACACAAACACTTTGCTTCTGTGTGTTTATTTTCCTTGTGTCTCTCCTACATTTGGGAATTCCTTGTTGATCTGTCTGAGATCCATCTGCTTTTCTCAAGGAAACAGACTATGAGGCAAACTCAAAGAAAGGAGCATAGAGGAGAAAACTCCAAAGAGGAAAAATCAGAGGGTCAAAAAGGGAAGAGCATAGATTCAGAAATGAGTTTCAGAGAGTGATTCAGCTTCCAAAATGAAGTCTCTGGGGAGCGGGGGCTCAGAGAGGACAGAAGAGTCTGGAAGGGGGGGGGCACAGTGGGTCAGAATGGAGCTCTATTCCTTGCATATGTGAACCAAGGGAGAAAGGGAAGTGGAGAAAAGAGAGAGGAGACAGAGATTCAGAGTTTCTTCCATGTTTATAACTTGTTTATAGTATCTAAGCTTGTACAAAGCTTTCAATATTAGCTAGTCAAATAAATCTGCCAGACTTTTCCTCAGTAAGACTTCTAAACATTTGTTTTACTTACAATGGTCTTCCCCAGCCAAAAAATGAACAAAAAGTCTCTGATTTTGTTCTCAAATATTTTTGTTGCTCATATTAATTGTTTCCATGTTTGAATTTTATTTGTAGGTGTGTGTGGGATAGGAATCTAACTTAATTGTCTTTCAAATGAAGATTGAGTAACACCATTTATTGTATAATTTACACTAGTCCCTTTCTTTTATTCCTTCATATGAAATATGAAATACCATTTTCATCATTTACCAAACTCACACCAAGATGAATCTGTTTCAGGCCTCCCTGATTCTGTTCCATTAAATTATTTGTCTATTGATGGGATGAAACCACAAAGTTTTAATCTCTGTAGCTTTATAGTATATTTTGATATTGGATGGAGATAAATCTTCACCACTGTTCTTTGCAGAATGTTCTTGGCTAGGCTTGTGCCATTTCCTTCCAGATGAACTCAAGAATCAGTGATCCAGTTTCATATAAAACTCAGACTTCACCCAATACAGTGTTTCTGAGTGTTCCTCTTTTTCTACTTACTGATATGTTTCTCTTCCTCCCTGCTCCCATCTCCCGTAAATTGTGTGTGTAGTCATCAATCAGCAAGGCACACCCAATTTTCTAAGAATTAAGCTATTAAAAAACTGTACTCTAAATAAAGTTTAAAATGTGCAAAAATATCATAGACTATTTTGAGGACCAGAGCAGGAAAAACAAAATCTACTTAGTTAGATAATAGTCTTATTTTTTAAATAAAAAAATAGACTATTGGGGTCAGGCACTCGTATCTCGCACGAGGAAAAAAAGCAAATTTATCCCCAGCACCACATTGGTTCTCCCCACCCCTCATCTGCAGCACCATTGGGCATTGTCCTGGAGATACCCAAGCACAGCTGTGCCCAAGAAGCACCAAGTCACGGTTTTAGCATTGAATTCTCTTGCCCATTTTGCCAAGAATTGCTGGGACTGGAGCCCGAGTCTCCCTGAGCTTTTGTTTGGGAAACCCCTTGCCAAATAGACTGATTATAAAAACTGTTGGCCAGTGATACAAGTATGACCAGCAGGAAGACAAGAAAAGAAGCAGAGGCAATTCATGGCTGGCCACAATATGGGCATGGGCACTAAGGCATTCACTGCATGTGCCCCCACTGAAAAGTTCTTCATGCTATCCACTTGAGTGCCCACAGAGCCACTGCAAAGGGCTGCACCTGTTTCTCTTTTTGTTTTTTGTTTTTTATTTTTTTTCTTTTTGGGTTACACCTGGCAATGCACAGGGGTTAATCCTGGCTCATATACTCAGGAATTACTCCTGGCAGTGCTCAGGGACCATATGGGATGCTGAGAATCGAACCCGGATCAGCCACATGCAAGGCAAATGCCCTACCCACTGTGCTATCACTCCAGCCCCTGTTTCTTTTAAATTGAAATATAGTTGGCATATAACATTATGCCAGTTTTAAGTGTATGGTTTAACAATTCAATTTGGGTGTATTCTAATTGTTCTCATAACCTCAGGATTTTCTATGGCCCTCAGAACTCACTGTGTACTTATTAGGCTAGATTTCTTTTTTTTTTTCTTTTTGGGTCACACCCGGCGATGCTCAGGGGTTACTCCTGGCTCATGCACTCAGGAATTGCTCCTGGCGGTGCTCGGGGGACCATATGGGATGCTGGGAATCAAACCTGTGTCGGTCATGTTTGCTGCGTGCAAGGCAAACACCCTACCCGCTGTGCTATTGCTCCAGCCCCTGGGCTAGATTTCTTGGCAAAGTGACCACTCAATAAAATCTGACAGTCAGGAGCTTCACTTCACCAATATCTTACAATACTAGGTTGGTAACACACCCAGGTCTCACATTTCTGGGTCTGGTTAGCACTGAGATGCTTACTAGACATTATCTCCCAAGTACCTGGGAAGCTGTTTGATAGGAGACCTATACTGTTTACTTTCCTTCCTTGTTTCATTTCCCCTCTCTTCCACCACATTTTTTCCTGGGATCACCTTCCACATCAATTTCTTGAACTCAAGTTCTGGTTTCTGGTTCTGAAGAGATTCAAACTCTCTTAGAGTTAGGAGTTTCAGTGGTACATCTTCCTCCACCCTGGGCATGAGGGAAATGGTTGATGAAACTTGCTGTCATCAAGCCTCATCATCATAAATGATCTTATCTTATTCTGATTCCCAGCTCACCAGGTAACCCTCTGATTGTGACCAAGGTGGTTTTCCTATGGAAAAAGAGAGGTAGTTTGTTAGAAACAGAAAATAGCCCTTTTCCAACATCTCTTCTCCTGGAACAGAATGGCGCAGAATCTCCTGCCTCTGCACCTGGCTGTGCTCACCAGGGCCCCTTGGAGGAGGGTGGGTTGAGTTTCCCTCCCCATCCCGAGCAGAGCTCTGGCAGCTGAAGACCTCCGGTTCCATCTACAGCCATGCTTAAGACCACTCTCCACACGTTCAGACGAGCCTCACACATGAAGGAACTGGCAGAGGAACCCAGGTGTGTGGGACCTGGGGCATAGATCTCCAAGCCTGCTCTGACTGGGACTGGGCGTCCTACACCCAGATCCCCCATCTTCCAGTATGTAGGCATTATACCCACCAACTGCCCCCAGCGCCATGTAATCCCATCAACGGCCAAGACCCAGAGACTATAAAACCCTGCTCCCGGAAGTGTGTGGCCACATTTGCGGCCATGCGACATCTTATCTAGTTCTTACTCTGGAGAACCTGGCAGGCTACTAAAAGTATCCTGCCCACACAGCAGAGTCTGGTAAACTCCTTGTGGTGTATTCAATATGTCAAAAACCAGTAACAATGATGGATCTCATTCTCCTGACCCTGAAAGTGTCTCGATTGTGGCACTTTCTAAAATCTCAGGGCTAGGATGAAGGAGATGTTACTGGTGCCTGCTCGAGGAAATCGATGATCAACAGGATGACAGTGATACAATGATTCCAACAGCTCTAATTTCTCCTTGCCTATGAGCGTCTGGTATGCAATTAGCACAACAACCCCACACAGTGTGTGTAATGGAACCATTCTCAGTATCGACAGAAATTGTGACCCCAGGCCTGTCAGGCTGGAAATCAAACAATGGGCCAAGGTGATGTCTGAAGGAAAAAGCTGAGACTTTATGGGAAGCTTAGCAGAAACCATCTAGTCTTTCTTGGCGAGTACCTAATATGGCCACATAACTTCTATAGATTTCATTAGCAATACTCCGCTTCCACAAAGTAAAACCCCAAATGGAGTCATGCATTTAAAAGCTTTCTGATCACTCAGAGCACAAGAATCTCTGTGCACCCTCGAGCATTTTATTCTTCAGGGTGTTCAAAACTTCACAGCTTTTATTTCCAGTCAGTCTTCTCTCTTCTACCTGAGTCATTCTAGGCAGCTGGTCACGGGCATAATCATCATATTTCTAAACTTTCTGGGACAATCGGTTATTCAAATTCTCTGAACTTTAGCCTTCAGACAAAAATACCCTTGAAATTCTAAGATTTTAGTGGCCAACTAACCTCTCCCATATTGCATTAACACTGGGAAGTAACCCAACACAATTTTTCTAAGATGATGTGTCCTTCATTTTGGTTTGGATCTTAAAAATCTTGCTAAGGAAGATTCCTGAGTGATGACACATATATCCCTGAGCTATTTCTAACTCAATCACTTAGGCTCTTACATTCAGCCAAATTAATCCTTTATTCAAACCAATTTGATATTCCCTTTTATACATTGTCTTGTTTGTCTTTAAAAAAACTCTTAAACAGAACAAATTTTTAGAAATCCTTTGTCTTCAAAGAAGTAAAAATATTATGCAAATAGATTAAACTGGGAACAATAAATACTCTAATTCTCAATTAAATCTTGATTTATGACTTTTCCTTTTTATTAAAGCACACTTATTGATTTAATAAAATTATTACATATATGAACTTTAAAAATAATGATAATGGAAATAAATGTCTTGATTATGTATTAGCCTGAAGTGTCTGGGATCAACCTCAAGAAAAGTTTAACTGTAATACTGGATGAGGAATGTATTATAGTAAAGGGGGATGCCTTGATTACCTTGATCCCAGTGTTTAGAGAGGAGGGCAGAGAAAAAAATAAATCAAGGGGCTGGAGAGATAGCACAGCGGGTAGGGCGTTTGTCTTGCATGCAGTGGACCCGGGTTTGACTCCCAGCATTCCACATGGTCCCCTGAGCACCGCCAGGAGTAACTCCTGAGTGCAGAGCGAGGAGTAACCCCTGTGCATCGCTGGGTGTGACCCAAAAGGCAAAAAAAAAAATGAAATCAAGGGGGAAAGAAGAGAAAAGGAAAAAATGGGTTAACAGGCATCAAGGCTTCACTTATATGGGTGATATAGATTAATTGGCCATATGTCCAAAATGCAGTGGATATGCACTGAAAACATGAGATCTAAACTGTAACCACTGAAATTTGTAGTGTTCCTACCAAGTTGACATCTAGGGATGGGGTGAGTAGGGGTATTTGGGGGGAGGAAATGCAGGAACACCGATGAAGGGAAACTGACACTGTTGGTGGGACTGATGTCAAAATATAAACCTCAAACCCAGCTGTCAATAGCTTTGTAAATCACAGTTTTCAATTAATTTTTTAATTATTTTTCAAAAAACACTAAAGATCAGATTGTAGGAAAAATTAGAAGTTATTTTTCCAAAATCTGTATTAAAAGTATTTCATCAGTTTATGAGACATAAGTAGTGGGTTGTATAGTTCTTGAACGATCTTTGAGTCTAGTCCAATTATTGGGTAAGTGAGTCAATGCCCTGTAATTAGGAGATGGAAGAAAATTCCCAGTCAAAGTAATTTCTCTCAGAAACAAATGATGTGCCAATCAGGGGGAAAACTAAAAATATTAGATGGCAATCAAGCCCAAGTTGACCTAGTACAAGGTAAATGCTCTACCCGCTGTTTATCACTCTGACCCCATCCTTTAAAATTTCTAAGAAAACTAATTAAAATATTCTTTGATATAAAACAAATTACCACTTGCATTGAAGCTAGATAATAACCACAGGAAAACAAGTCAACAGTCATAAAAAGCCAGGGACCCGGGGGCCGAAATAGGGAGATTCTGGTGGTTGCTGTGGAGCTGTCCACCAGGGAGGTGCTGACAGTGTCCTTTAGTTGTACAGGGCCGCCCTCAAGAGTTTATGAAAGAACCCCTTTCACACTCAGATCACCAACTCAGACCCAAAGAAATATCACTGTCACTGTCCTCCCGTTGTTCATCGATTTGCTCAAGCAAGCCCAGTAAAGGCTCCATTGTGACACTTGTTAGTGTGTTTGGCATATGAATATATCATGGATAGCTTGTGGGCGAGATACTCTCGGTAGCTGGGCTCTCTGAGAGGGTCGGAGGTATCAAACCTGGGTCGGCTGGCTTGGCCAGGTCGGCCATGTGCAAGCCAAACGCCCTACCTACAGTGCTATCGCTCCAACCCAAAGAAATATAACACTGTGAAAATTTAGGGGAAAATATAGGCCATATGCCCCTATTAGAGTATTAGACAATTGCTATTAGAGAATACCTGACTGCCAAGGTCTTCTGAATTCCCTTCACTTCACTTAAATGCAAAAATAATACCTGCCCAGGACTGTTTTTCAGGGCAGAGGGTTCTGTAGATGCCTACAAGGGGCCTTGTTATCCCTAGCAATGTTAATGTAGACATATATAATAAAAACATGACAGGTTTCTAAACAGGGAGAGATTTCCATCCTAATCCCTCTTTAATGCCCTTTCTCCTTCCTTCTATTTTTCTACACTAAGAGTAAGGACACCAGACTCTATTCTATCTCTTCTCCTGAATCATACGGTCCCCAAGCACTGCCAGCAGTGATTCCTGAGTGCTGAGCCAGGGGTGGCCTCTGAACATCGCTGGGTGTGGTTCCCATGCCCACCAAAAATGAAAGCGTGAGGACTATGGTGATAACTCAGGTGCCAGGATCCCTGGCACAGCATGTCCTACCCTCACATTGCATTGCTGGTTGCAGGCACCAAGCCACTAGGCCGGCTCCAACACACTGAATACTTCCATAAGTACACCCCCCTCATACAAACAAGACAAGGGAAAAATGATTGCTTTAAAAGAATCATAATTTTGAATTAATCAAGTAAAAGAAAAACTTTCATTTTCTAAAATAAAATTAACACAATTTCTTTACTCTTTATTCACTACCACATGTACTAGTTTTCAATGATACCTCTAAGATTAAAAAAATATATTACAAAAAGCCTCAAACTAAACTCCGAAGGTACTCTGAATAGATGAAACTCCCAGGTACACTGGTCTTTGGGTTGAAAACTCTGGGGCCTCCTCAGAGTAGGGGCAGGCAACCTCTTCACAGCCCCTGTACTACCAGAAGCCCCAACAGCCGCACATACCCCACAATTTCAGTCATATAAACAGTTTTATAACTTCACAACTGATCTCAAGAGACACCACGCCTAAGAATTGTCCCAATTCTATAGCTTCTGGAGCGACACACCCAAATCTCACACTTCTGACAGCCATGTAGGAGTACAGAAAATTAGATGGGAAAATAGCATAGAAACCACTAAGCTCTGTAAATAAAAGCAATAGCACAAAAAGCTCAACTAGGAACAAACGGTTCAGTGAATTCTCAGAAAATGACTTTAGCACCACTGTGAGATCTAACAATTTCCACAAATCTTTTTTACTGAACTGTTTTTTCGATCATTCCACTTTCTGTTTTGCTGTGACAAGCATTATAAAATAAATGTTTGTGCCTGCTAAGGAGCTGGCCTGGGTGAATGTGGGAGAAGGGAGAGGACTGGGAACAATGATGGAGGGAAGGTCATACTGGTGGTGGAATTGGTGCTGAAATATTGAGTATCCAAAACCAGTGTATGATGAACAACTTTGTAAACCACAGTGTTTAAATAAAGTTGGGGGGGGATTTGTTGTTAAGAGTCTGGACATTATAAGAGTGTCTGGTTTTAAAAATGTGCTTTCATATTAGGTAGTGTCTATTAACTGGCTGCTATGAAAGATAAGGAAATTAACACCCTTATGTTTCCTCCCATTTCTCTCCCCCTACTTCCGGAATATTATGAGTAACACTTTTTTTTTCTATTTTTGTCTCTTAATGTGAGTCACTGTGTGTGTACATGACCTGGATTAGCTGGCACATTTAAGAAAGAAATGTGATGACATTTATCTATTATAGACACTAAAAAATAACAAAAAGGAAATTTTACATTTTTATTTGGCTACAAAAATATTATAAATATTATTATCAACCACATATGTGAGCGATTAATTTTTGTGCCTAATTACTGCACATCACAAAAGTGATTTTACATGATTTTCTTCAAAGGCCTGTTTTTTTTTCTTTTTTTCCCCTTTATTTTATTTTTTTTTTTTACAGTTGTAGATTTACAATTTTTTGTGCTTTGGTTTCAATTATACAATGATCAGATACCCATCCCTCCACCAGTGCCCATTTTCCACCACCATGGATAATATCCCTCCCACCCCCATCCCCCCATCCCCCCTGTCTCTGTGGCAGGGCAATCCCCTGTGTTCTCTCTCTCCTTTTGGGTGTTGTGGTCTGCAAAAGAGGCATTGAGTGGCAAACATGTTCAGTCCATAGTCTACTTTCGACATGCATCTCCCCTCCTGGGAGGATCCTCCAAACATCCTTTATTTGGTGCTCCCTTCTCTATCTGAACTGCCCTTTCCTCTAGGATACCCGCTGCAAAGGCCTGTTTTATTTTTTAAATAATAAAATTAAATGTGTGTATAAACTGGGTTATATCTAAGGAATTTTCAATGCTCTGACTTTTGCCTGGAGGAATCCCTAGAATTCCTTGAATCCCTTGAACTATAAGGATACTTGTACTTTCTCAGGGCAGAGCCAGACAGTTATCTCAGACATCACTTAGCATAACTGACTGCCAGCTGCAAGGTTAGAACTTAAACATATGAAATCATGTACTCTTCTGACATCCCAAATGAGAGACATGTTATGTTCTTCACTTTACAGGTGACACAACTCCGACAAGAGTGATTATAGAATGCTCAGGATCCTACAACTAGGGAGTTGAGCCCTAGATTCTAATGCTCTTCAGAGTAAATGCACTACAGTCAAGCCTTGGGTTAATCATTCATCCTGCCCAGGGACTAATTAGCCCCTAGTTTATTAGTTCCTTATAGGGGCTTCCTGCCTGTTACCCAGGGCTTTAATGGTGATCAAGGGAGCCGCCTGGCAGAGCTTTGTAACGCCCACAGCATTACCTCCTCTTCCCCTCCAGAGCTCAGCACTACGGCAGGCAGCCAGCGGCCTTGGTCAGAACTTAGGCAGGAATCAGACTCCACTGATAAGAAAAACATGACCACCAGGCCACAAAAACAAAACAGTCCTCCTGCCAGAAGACAGTTAGATGGGGTAGGCAGGGAGTTCTGATGGCCGTGAACACTTTGCCAAGTTCATGTGGAGGGTGAATTCCAGCAAGATACTATTTGTTCATTGGGTTCATACTCAAACAGTTTGACCATAGGAGTCATGATGCTAAGAGAATGTTAGGAAGGACACTGACTCTTGTCTTCACTCACTCACACCAGCAATTTTCTCCTAGATTCTGACAACTCTTAGAGATGTATTTCATTTCAATAGTAAAATTTATTTTTTTTCTTCCAGAGTGAGGTTAACATAACAACTTAAAAATTGTTCAGATACGGGCCAAAGAGAGGGAGTACAGCACGTAAGGTGTTCGCCTTGCACATAGCTGATCCCAGTTTTCTCCTTGGAACTACATACTATTCCCCAAGCACTGCCAGTAGTGATCCCTGAATACAACCAAATGCGATCCAAACAATCCACCCCCCCAAAAAAAATTATTCAGATGTATAAGTGAACATTCATTCAGATAATGCATTGCTGCTGAGACTAGGAAGAGAGCATAAGTGGCAAAGCACATGCATAGCGCATGTGAGGTGCTGAGTTCAATTCTGTGCACCCATGCAACCTTTCCCTGGCACTACCAGGTATGGCCCCACCGTGGCCATGAACGCTGTCTGGCTAAACACTGCACCCTAGTGTCAGCGCACAGAACTGTTAAAGAACACCACTGGGAATGGCCCCTGTAAAGGGTTCTTATAAAGGTGTGCGCGCGCGCACACACACACACACACAGGTGCTCGCACAGGTACACACACCTCACTGCTTAAAAGTGACCAAGGATGGAGACTTAACTCAAAGGGAAAAAGCACATGCAGGAGACTCAAGTCCCCAGCACTGCCTGGTCCCCTGCACACCCCAGGAACAAGTACAGAACCAAGAGTAGATCACTGGGTGTAGCCTAAATCCAACCCTACTGGAAATAGTGGTTAGCTAAGAAATATTTTGCGTGCTAAAAAACTTTTATATTTATATATGGAGCGATAGCACAGCGGTAGGGCGTTTGCCTTGCATGCAGCCAACATCGCCGACCCGAGTTCGATTCCTCCGCCCCTCTCGGAGAGCCCGGCAAGCTACCGAGAGTATCTCGCCCGCATGGCAGAGCCTGGCAAGCTCCCCGTGAAGTACTCGATATGCCAAACACAGTAACAACAAAGTCTCCAATGGAGACGTTACTGGGCCCGCTGGAGCAAATCAATGAACAACGGGAGGACAGTGACAGTGATGTTAAAAAACCATCATTCTTGAGAAGATAAAGGCTTTCTTTAAAGAAACAACAACAAATAAGTAGCATTCAAGAAAACAAGATGAATACTTTTGGAGAATGATATAGCTTATTTATTTATTTTGGGTTTTGAGGTCACACATGAAGGTACTCAGGGATTACTCCAGGCTCTGTGCTCAGCAATCACTCCAGCAGTACTTGGAGACTAGAACTGGTGTTGACCACATACCCAAACTCAAAACCATGACCTTGGAGAAGTACCTTTCCCCCTCAGGGATTTTTCCCCCAGCTTTAATCCAAGTATTTCCTGGATGTGGTCCTAAGGCCCTTCACTCTCTGCCCTCCTAGTGGCTATTTTGGGGGAAAGGCCAGCACAGAAATGCCTGGCTGTAAGGTTTTCAGGAAGAGAGAAACTGAACAAGACTCTGGAGGGTGGAGTCAGAGATAGTACAGTGAGTAGGGTGCTTGCCTTGCATGAGGCCAACCCAGGCTTAAACCCCGGCATCCTATATGGTTCGCTGAGCATTGCCAGGAGTGATTTCTGGGTGCAGTTTCCCTGAATATTGCTGAGTTTCCCTGAATATTGCTGGTGTGGCCCCCAAAAACAAACAAACAACAAACAAACAAACAAACAAACAAACATACAAAAGACTGGAAGGTGCCTGGAGCAGAGAGAGTACGAAGGTGAGGCACTTGTCTTCCATGTAACTGCAACAGCCACATCCCTGGTTCAACTCCCAGCGCCATATATAGTCCCCTGAACACTCCTAGGGGTCAATCCTGAGCACAGTGCTAATACCCCTAAGCCAAAATCAAAAGAAAAAAATGAATGAAAGGTGCCTGTCTTTGTGGGCCCCACTTTGAGTTTCGGAGGCATTGCTTGGTAAAGCTAGTCATGTAATATCAGTTCCTCAACTATTAAATGGAATTAGTATGCACATAGCACTGTCCTCCCGTTGTTCATCAATTTGCTCAAGCAGGCACCAGTAACATCTCCATTGTGAGACTTGTTGTTACTGTATTTGGCATATTGAATACACCACGGGGACCTTGCTAGGTTCTTCCATGCGGGTGGGAAACTCTCGGTAGCTTGCCGAGCTCTCCAAGAGGGACGGAAGAATAAAAGCAGGGTCAGTCAGGTGCAAGGCAAACACCCTACCCGCTGTGCTATCGCTCCAGTCTGGGATTAATATCCACCTTGTAAATAATTTCAAAGCTTGAAAAAGAGGATATTATTCACAAAATAAATCTCTCCCAAATGTGGACTATAAAAGAAACATAGTAAGGGAACAACAAACAGTCAAAGTCATTAGAACTGAAGATTTGGTTTATAGAACTGAGCTTACATGGGGGACAGTATTAGCAGGAGTCCTTGGGACACTGGTGGAGGGAAGCAAACTCTCTGTGGTGATGGTGCAGTGTTGAAGTTATGTATGCATGAAAAGTATGATTTACAATGTTGTGAATCCCAGTACCTCAATAAAAATGGTTTAAAAATAATTGTTTCTTTAAAAAAATCAGTTTTTCATGAAGAATCTACTATGAAGTCAAACATAGTAAGTGCTTAATAAGTGGCAGAATATTAGTGGGGTTTTCATTATTATTATTGAACCTCAAATCTTCCCAATCCCTTCTAGACTATACGCATAAGTGAAAATACTTTAACAGTGTTTAATAATTCTGATTTCCCTAACTTATTGCTCATCCCCTTAATAAATTAGCCTCTCCTGAGACAGATTTGTCCCTTCTCTGTGGAATATAAGACAATAGTAGTTATCAATTAAGGCAGCCCATTGGCCCTGGATTGCAGAACTGAGCAATGCTATGTAAGCAGGGGAGTAGAGAGGGAATAAGGAGTTGGGCTGGATGTAGCATAAGGACATTGATTGAGAGTCTTGGGTACTTGGTGGTGTAGAGGTAAGATAACTATGCCAATCAAAACTATAAGAATCAATATTATTGTAAGCATTGACCCAAACTATAATAATTAATTTTTTGTGTAGTTTAACCAGTACCTTGTATATCCTTGAAATCAACCCCTTGTCGGATGTGTATTTGGTGAATATTCTTTCCCATTCTGTAGGCTGTCTTTGTATTTTGGTCACTGTTTCTTTTGAGGTGCAGAATAAACTATAATAATTAATTTTTTAAATGGGTTTGCTGGGCCTGCTCTTGCTTTACATCCTGCTGACCCAGAATTGCTCTCTGGTACCACATATGGACCTCTGAATCATGCTAGGAGTGATCCCTGAGGATCACTAAGTTTGCCCCCCTCCACCCCTGAAAAATTCAGTTTGCTAAGAAGGTGGGATGGGGTGAGGAGAAGGAGGGAACCTGGATTATTGGTGGAGAGATGCTAACACTGGTAGTGGGTTTGGAGTTGCAATATTGTACATCTGAAGCTTATTATTAGCAGTTTTGTAAGTAACTCACAGTACCTAAATAAAAGTTGGGGGCGGGGACTTAGATGCTGTTCCTATAGACCAATGCATATGCAAAGCCCACAGGCAGTCTTTTCTTTGATGCTGCAACAGCTCCCTGGGGTGCCATTGCTCTATCCCACTCTAGCTTCTGACTCTCCTCCTCCCACCAGCTTCAGCCCAAGCATGTTGGAATCCTCAATGTCACACCATCTCTGTCTACACACCACACACACAGTCAGCAGAGGTGTCCTGAATGAGCATAGCTGGTGAGCTGATATCCTATATTCTCTGTGAAATACCTTGTGTTACTTGGCACTCCCCATTCAGCCCAGGACAGACTTGAATGTGCCTTTTGGTGCTGGATCAGGAGACATTTCTAACACAAATGGCCCAAAAGGCACATGAAAAAATGCTCTGTATCACTAATCATCAGGGGGCTGCAAATCAAAACAATAATGAGATATCATCTCACATCACAGAGACTGGCACACATCAAAACAAGGACAACCAGTGCTGGAGTGGATGTGGGGAGAAAGGAACTCTCTTTCATTGTTGGTGGGAATGCCTACTCCACCCTTTTTGGAAAACAATATAGGCATTCCTTAAAAAACTTGAAATTGAGCTTCCATCTGACCCAGCAATACCACTTCTAGGAATATATCCCAAGGGTGCAAAAAAACACAGTAGAATTGACATCTGCACCTGCATGTCCATTGCAGCACTGTTCACAATAGCCAGAATCTACAAACAACCTAGAGCCTGAGAACAGAAGACTGGTTAAAGAAACTTTGCTACATCTACACAATGGAATACTATGCAGCTGTTAGGAAAGATGAAGTCATGAAATTTGCTTATAAGTGGATAGACATGGAGAGTATCATGCTAAATGAAATGAGTCAGAAAGAGAGGGACAGACTTAAAATGACTGCACTCATTTGTGGAATATAAAATATCATAATATGAGAGTAACATCCAAGGACAGTAGAAACAGGGCCAAGAAGATTGCTCCATGATTGGAAGCCTGCCTTATGAGCTAGGGGAGAAGGAAGCTGAGATAGAGAAGCTATCACTAAGTCAATGATGGTTGGAGGGATCACTTGGGATGGGAGATGTGTGCTGAAAGTAGATAAGGACCAAACACGATGGCCTCTCATTATCTGTATTGCAAACCATAATGTCCATAAATAGAGAGAGAGAGTAAGAAGGAAAATGTCTGCCATAGAGGCAGGGAAGGGGGGGGGAGGATTACTGGGGACATTGGTGGTGGAAAATTTACACTGGTGGAGGGATGGGTGTTTGATCATTGTATGACTGAAACTCAAACATGAAAGCTTTGTAAGTGTAGCTCACGAAGATTCAATAAAAAAAAGAAAAGAAAAAAATAAGACTTTTCAACAGAAAAATATATGTAGTTCTTTTACAATGCCTCATTTATTTATAACATTATTGTACATATATATCTTATGTATAGTAAGTAAGTAAGTAAGTAAGTAAAGGCCCTCCTGTTGATCATCGATTTGCTCGAGCGGGCCCAGTAACATCTCCATTGGAGACTTTGTTGTTACTGTGTCTGGCATATCGAATACGTCACGGGGAGCTTGCCAGGCTCTGTCGTGCGGGCGAGATACTCTCGGTAGCTTGCCGGGCTCTCCGAGAGGGGTTGGAGGAATCGAACTCAGGTCGGCCATGTTGGCTGCGTGCAAGGCAAACGCCCTACTGCTGTGCTATCGCTCCAGCTCCACATATATTAATACGTGGTTGGAAACTATTTTAAAATATAAAAAGTATACACATTGGAAGCATAACAAAAATATATGTGGTTTTGTTTGTTCTGATAAAAAATGTTCTTAGTATGGTTATAGTAACAATCTTGCAGCTGTGTTCTTAGCTTGTGTCTACACAACGTTTTGCTTTTTCCTATATTTTTATTGTTATATGGGTCACTGTCACTGTCCTCTCATTGCTCATCGATTTGCTCGAGTGGGCCCAGTAACACTGTGAGACTTGTTACTGTGTTTGGCATATCGAATATGTCATGGGTAGCTTGCCAGGCTTTACCATGCGGGCGAGATACTCTCAGTAGCTTGCTGGGCTCTCCAAGAAGGGCGGAGGAATCGAACTCTGGTCAGCCTTGTCGGCCGCGTGCAAGGCAAACGCCCTACCCACTGTGCTATCACTCCAGCCATGTTTATATATCTATTTTTAAATGTTAAATGTTTATATTTTAAATGTTTATGTTTATAGATGATATATTTATAGATGATAAATCTATAGATGATATGTTTATAGATGATAAATATGTTTATAGATCATGAAAACCTCATGCATTTGAGAAAAAAAAAACATTGAACAGTTATCCTTTTATTCTCATTTTATTTTAGCCAGAAGGTAACTCCTACAGTCTCCATGTTAAGATTGCCAAGATACAAAAATTGATTGGGCTACATAAAATTCAAAGTATTTTGAACTCAGTAAAATCTTTTATTATCTTATATTACACTGAATTTTAATTTTAACATGCTAATGCTGGCACATAGCACTGGTGTTTGAACATTACATCAGACAGACAGTCCCACCAAATACATGCATTTAGTGTTTGGTAGGACTCATTAAATTGCTCTGGTAAATTGAAAAAGCTTTAATTTAGTTAAAAATTAATTTACTAAATAACAATTTTAAATATAATTCATATTTATTAAACATAGGATTTATTTTATTTTAATTCAAGTTATTAATGCATCATATTACTTAGTGGTACTTTTAATTTATGAGTAACAACTTATTTTAATTTTTATTTTCTTTATTTTGGGGGGGTGGTCACACCTGGCAATGCACAGGGGTTACTCCTGGCTCTGCACTCAGGAATTACTCCTGGTGGTGCTCAGGGGACCATATGGGAAGCTGAGAATCGAACCCAAATCGGCCACGTGCAAGGCAAACGCCCTTCCCGCTGTGCTATCACTCCAGCCCCAACAACTTATTTTTAGACATTTAAAACATTGTGCTGTTTGAGCCCTCACAAAGGTGATAGAACATCTTTACCTAAAGCTTTTCTCATAACAACATTTCTATCTGTTTTTCAGATAAGGATCGATAGCATCCCCTACATTGTTTTTGTGACATTCTTGTAGATTCACTGTATTAATCAAGATGATAGGTAACTTTTCTTAGGTATTTGCTCTTCAATAACTATTTCTTCAATGTAGTGACTATTGATCAGGATCTATTCAACAATTTTTTTCTCTGGATTTTAAAATATTAACTTGTTTATATTCTATCTTTGATGTACATACTATGCATTTATGAATAAAAATAACAAGAAGAGAGAGGAGAGAGAGAGAGAGAGAGAGAGAGAGAGAGAGAGAGAGAGAGAGAGAGATTTCTAGTGACTAGAGAGCAAGCTGTGCTCTGATTTCCTGCCCACTCATCCTCTGGATGCAGTGCTGGTTGCAGAGGCCCCGGCAACAGTTCCCAACTCTTCCTGAGACTTGGGACAAAACCGAAGCTAAGCAGAGCACTACCTCTGTTACACACGACCTGGCACCTGCCCCGCATCCATTATTTATTGCTCCCTAACAAGTGATTCCAAACTTAGTAACTTAAAACAACAAAATGTATTAGGAGTCAGGAATTTAAGAGTGGCTTCACAGGGTGATTTGCGCTTGACTGAGTTGCTTGTGAGGTCCCAGT
The DNA here is from genome assembly GCF_029834395.1 of Sorex fumeus. Lineage (NCBI taxonomy): Eukaryota > Metazoa > Chordata > Mammalia > Eulipotyphla > Soricidae > Sorex > Sorex fumeus. The sequence goes on from NW_026606087.1 coordinate 7,592,524, forward strand.
CAAGGTTTCAGCCAGGGCCGCTGCCCTCTGAGGCTGACTTGAATCCAGCAGACCCACTGTCAAGCACCCTCCCTAGGCTTTGAGCACGAAGCATTGATTTCATGCCACATGGACCTCATCACACTATTTCATGACAGGGCTCCCCCAGAGTAAATCATCAGGGGAGAGAGTGACCTAGACAGATGCTGCAATTTTTCATAATCTAATCTCAGGAGCAATATAACACTCCTTCTGTCACAGTCTGTGGATCACACAGATCTCCACTGGTACCAGGGCAGAGGGAACTACAATAGGTTGTGAAGACAGGAGTAGGACTCTAAGGGCAGTGCAGTGCTGGAATCTGGCTGCCACACATCATCTGCCCTGCCCTTCTCTTGCCTTCCAGTCTTGCCTGAGGGTGTCCCACCTTTCTTCATCATCAGAGAGGGGGCTTTGAGAGACCCCCAGGAATGTAGCTCAGCAATGGCAAGGGAGCACCAGGATCCAGGGGTGAGTTGTGGAAACTAGAACTGGGAAAGGAAAGCACAGGGCTTTCAGGGGAAAGAGTCGGGGCAAGGGAGGCAGGTTTTCTAATGCAACTGGGACAGTAAAACCTGGGAAGAGAGAGGAGATCTACAGCCTCAGTGAAGCCAGGATGAAGATGTCGTGTTGATACTAGCAGAGAATTGTTTTCTTCTAATCTAATGTCTGCAGCTGGTGGCTCTACTCTATAGCTCCTCCTATGGGAACCCAGGCTTGAAGATTTGCCACTGTCTTGAATGTTGCCTGAACCATTGGCAGAAAGAGAGCTCTAGAGAGCTTGATACATGACCCTTCTAGTCACAATCCATTGGCCACAGCCAGTCACAAGAGTGCCCAGAATATCATCTGTTTGGTTTGGTTGGTTGAATTTTTGAACTTCCCTACCAGTGGTGACCTAGAGGCCCAGAAGCAACTTGCAGCAATACCCAGTAAACCAAAGCCAGAGATTTAATGTGAGGCCTGTGGATACCGTGCCGCTCAGGCCCTATGATACCAAGTCACCAAGGCTCCCCTGGCAGTGCTCATGGACCTCCAAGGCTGCACCCAGGAGACCATGTGGTGCCAGGGATCCAATCCGAGTCTAGCATGTGCTCTATCTTTCACCCCCAAAATTCAATCTTATATGCTAGAAGAAAAGAGAACTGAGAATATTTGGAAATCAGCACTAATGATTTGAATGAGGGATTTGTTTCCCTCAAGGTTTAAGAGGGAAACAAACTGTTCAGAGAGAAAGGTAGTGAAAATAGAGGAAGTCTGACAAGGGTGGGCAGCAAAGGTGAGATATGCAGGGGCTCATTTACCCAGGCTTAGCTCAGATAGGTGCCTGTGAGCTGCTGCCACAAGATAGGACGATGTGATCTTTTGGAAGGCTGTGCTACATGAGGGCAAGAAAGAACCAATTACCTCCTGGGCCTGGCAGCTGAGGCTCTCTGGAGCCCTACACACCCAGTTCTTTTAGTTGGATTCACAAAGGTGCCTATTCAGTCCTTTACTATCTACCTAGATTTCTCCTCTGTATGGAAAAGCTGCCTTGGCTGCTTGAAGAGAAAGAATGCCAAAAAGGAAGGGTGGCACCAACTCTGAACAAGAGGAAGAGGAGGACAATTAAGCCCCCAACCCCACACACCCAGTCATCTCCTAAACCGGAGGAGTATCTACTTTTCCAGTCAGATAATAAAACAGATCAATCTTTTGGAACAATCAGCAGCAGCATCAAGAAAAATCTTAACATTATTTACTGGGTTAGGAACTAGGCCAAACATTTTATAAGTCTTATTAGGCCACAGTGAAGATCTTTTGGGACCAGAGAAACACCTCAACTTACTGAGCACATGCTTTCAATGCAGGAGGTTGCGTTCAAACCCTGGTACTTCATAGTTATCCAAACATCATTGTAGGGAATGACATCTGAGCACCAAGCTGAGAGTAGATCTTGAGCACTTCGTGCTATACACACACACACACACACACACACACACACACACACGAAGGAACTTTGACTCAGAAAGATCAAGTTATTCGTCCAAGTTCACATAGCTACTACGTGACATACCTTGGATTTGAACCCAAATCTGCCTGGCTCCAAATGCTGTGCATTTAACCACTGACAGTGAGATCAGATCCTGACAAACAATGCACAAGTGCATCGCCTTGACCTCAGATGGCCTCAGGGGACACACCAAGGAAAGGATCAGCCTGGGCCAGGCAGTTCCCTGTTAGCTCAGGCTTCACCATATGATGGCATTCACAAGCTGACAACTGAGAGCAGGAAGATGGGTCACTCAAATGGTCACAGGTAACAGGAAAGGACATGAAAGCGGACTGGGAGGGTGGGCGGGGATATAAGTCACAGGATCCTTAGCTCACAGCTGACTCTGGGGACTATCTAATCTTGTGTTGATTAGATTAAACGACCAAATCAAAGGGTCGGGTTGAATGTGACCCCTTTCCCACTCTGGGACTCAACAGAACGTTCCGGCCAACCCACAGCAGGTCTTGTCAGGCCGCCCTTTGGCAGAAATGGGATTTGTGTTTTCCCCACGGGGGCGACGGCTGGGGCTTCGGGTTTTGCTGATGCTCCGTTCCTTTTTGGGCAGCCAGAACAAGTCGCTGGACCTCTTTCAAACCAGTTGTACTGGGGATTTTCTTAGCGACTGCAAGCGATCTACAGACAGTGAGCGTGTGGCAGTGAGGCGCCTTCTCTACGGTCTCTGACTGCCTAAGGCAGGGCAGCGCCCGCCGCGCTGGCCAGAGGGCAGGCGAGGGCAGCAGAGAGCTGGAGGCTGGAACCGCAGCTGGGCGCGCTCCGCAGGAAGTGGGCGGAGCACGCAGGGGGCCCAGCGGCAGCCAAGGAAATCCCCTCCCCTGGGTTCACTCAGAGGCCAGCTCAGGTTGAAGTTTAATGCTGCGGGAGTGAGTTTAAGTCAGACCCAAGGAGAGGCAGAGATGCCAGAGACAACAGCACCGAGAAGAGCACTGAGAACACGCGGGAGGTCACCAGAGGTCCAGGAGTAGCTCTGAACCCCTGCCAGCCCGGCTCTCCCCAGGCCAGGGGAGCAAAGAGGAATTCAGGCAAAAAAGTGAAGACAAACAGCCTGGTTCATTTTATGAGGTCATCATAACCCAATAACAAAATTTGTAAGAACAGCATATAAGCAAAATAAAAAACAGTCTCACTGTTGAACATGAATGCATTAAAAAAAAAAAAGTTAACAAGCTGGAATAAAGCACTTATACTATCGTCCATGGCTGCCCAGCAGGGCTTATGCTAGCAACAATAAGGATGGTCAGACAGCAGGAGATGTCCTGAAATTATACAAGTCATTAGTCAAAATAAATCTGCTAAATCTGGATCAGAGAGCTACATGCTAAATTTGCAGATCCATTTCCCATTTTGGTGGGGGGCGGGGCTGTTTTGGTTTGCCTTGCTTTACTTTGGAAATTTTAGGAAGAAGAACCAGAGGGACAGTGCGAGAATTAAAGCCTTGCACACAGGGGTGTTAGCAGGTAGGGTATTTGCCTTACACTCAACCGACCCGGGTTCAATCCTCAGCATCCCATATGGTCTTTCTAGCGATTCCTGAGTGCAGAGACAGGACTAACTCCTTAGCATTGCTGGGTGTGACCAAAAAAAAAAAAAAATAGAAAGAAAAAAAAGAAGCCAAAAGGGACAAATATAGAACAACTGCATTTATTTGTGGGATATTAAAAAAAATAGAGTATGAAACTAATATCCAAGGTCATTCCTGGCCAGGAGGACTGGTCAATGGTGAGTCAATGATGTGGGAGATGGAGGGTAGTTAGGATAAAGCAGGATCCATTATGACAAAATTAGTTAGAAATGATCACTCTGGACAAGAACTAAGTGTTGAAAGCAGGTAGAGGTGGGTACATGATAACTTTTCAGCATCTTTATAACAAACTGTAATACCTAAAATGAGAGAGAGAAAGATAGAGACTGAAAAAGAGAGAGAGACTGAGAGAGAGAGAGAAAGAAAGAGACTGAGAAAGAGAGAGAGAAAGAGAGAGAGAGAGAGAGAAAGAAGACTGAGAAAGAGAGAGAGACAGAGACAGAGAAAGAGAAAAGAGCAGTGCCTGCCATAGAGGCAGACCGGGGTGAGGGGTGGCTTGAAGGGGTGGGAGTGAAACGGGGAACACTGGTGCTGGAAAATTACACTGGTGAAGGGATGGGTATTGGAACATTGCATGACTAAAACACAATCATGAACAATTTTGTAATGCTCTATCTCACAGTGATTCAATTAAAAAATTTTAAAAATGAAAAAAATTATACATGATAAAAAAAAAAGCCTTGCACACAGACAACCCCAGTTCAGTCCCCACAAACCGTTCCCCCAAGCACTGCCAGAGGTGATCCCTGAACACAGAGCTAGAGTTCTCTGCACCGAAATGATGTGCCCTGCCCTCACCACCACCACCAAATTTTTTTTTTAAATAAGCAAAATTTTGGGAAGAAGAGTGTAGGATAACAATGGGTTTGTCCTTTCAGCCTTGCTACAGGAAACTTAGTTTACCTTAAAGCAATGAACTTTCTGTATGGACACAGGAAGACAGTTAATATTATGCTTTGTAACTTGGGAGTCAATTGACTCCAATAATATTTACTCCTGGGCATCTGCTCTCAACTCAGATGCCCTTAGTTCCTAGCACCCCAAAAGCAAGGTCCCGACGAGAGACTAAATAGGCCCTAGGCAAGCTGTGAGCTACCCTGGCATCAAAATGGGCCAGGCCAAAGCACCACTATACTCAACTATAAGTTGAAAGCATCATCATAGACAAATGCTGTAATGATCCAAAAGTAACGATGAGAGTAGACCCTGCTGGGGTTAGGAAGACTAACCTGGCCTGAGGACTGTGGTAAGACATCCTCAGGAAGAACCAAAATTTAAGTTGATATATCTCTTACTGTGCTTATACAGAATGACATTGCTAGAAATAGTAGAAGTGGCTTTACTACAACTATTTAAGTGGATTACTAGTTGAGGAAAGAAGAAAGTGACACACCCTGGGTGGGATCCCACCCTTAAGCAGATCTAGTAATCCAGAGAATCCAGAGTAATCTCTTTAGATGAGATTTTATCGTTGAGTTAATCTCCTGGAGGAGTGGTCTTACCTCATGTTCAATCCACCTTTGTGTCACCACACTATGTGATTGCTATATAAACTAAGACTGTAAGAGCAGAGGGAAGGAGAGTCAGAATCCAGGGGCAGAGTCAGAATCCAGAGGCAGATTCAGAATCCAGAGCGAAGGGCTCCAGAGAGAGAAGCAGAAGCGCTCCACAGAGAATATGTAATGTGTAGCTTGCCAGGCGGACTTCCAAAAGAACTTCTGGAAATAGAATTGTAAGCAAGAATTTTAAACATATATTCAGGAAGCTTGCCAATGTAGCGTGCTAACTAACTAGTATACCTCTTGCTTTAATCCATACTGCCCTGTGCCCTCTGTGGCCTCCAAGATATTTCAAGAGTCACAGTTAGAAAATAAATAAATAAATGCATAAATATACCCTCATAATAAAAGTAAATTAAAACAAAAACCAGATAAGTTTTTTTAGCCTAGAATATTACCTATAAAACTATTTTTAAAAAAAAATTTAAAAAAAAACTATTTTAAAATGCCATCAATTGTAGGATAACATTGTTTTGTCCTTCTTGCATTGCCTCAGGTAGTTTAGGTTTATTGGGTTGCTCCCATCACAATGCTCCCATTCCTCTGTGTTTATTTGTAAATTTTGTGCTCTGTTGACTTGTAAATATTGTTTTTCTCTTCTCCCTAAGTCCTTTGCATAGTTTTTTCAGAGCAATGTCCTTTTTGTATGGACACAAAAAGACTGTATATGCTATGCTTTTGTAACATGACTCTCAGTGATATTTTCCTCCTGGGCATCTGTTCTCTCCACCTAAGCCTCAGCTGCCCTTACTTCCTAGCACCCCCAAAGGCAGTGTCCTGAGAAGGGACTGGATGGAATCAGGGCAAACGGTAAGCTATGTGCTACCTTGGCATTGAGATGGGCCTGGCCAAAGTGCCATAATGCTTAACTATAAGTTAAGAGCTTGGTCATGGACAAATGCTGTCATGATCCAAAAAGTAATAACTAGATTAGAACCCTGCTAGGGCTAGGAAAGACTAATCTGGTCTGAGTCTGTGGCAAGATGTTCCCAGGAGAGCTGCCCTATAAGCCTCAGTGTATCTCTTACTGTGTCCATGCAAAAATAACTAATATTAAGATGTTGATAGAGTTATTGGACTGAGGAAAGGAGGAAAACACCATAAGAGGTATTTTGCCCTTGGGCAATCAGGAAGGGCTTTGGAATACCTCTTAGGTGGTGTTTCCTTTGAACCTACTGGGCCCTCAGGAAGGGCTTTCTTATGTTGATTTTGCTACCAGCCTGGGTGCAGAGTCTGCCCAGAGTGCTGGGGAGTTGGAGAGACAAGAGAGTGGGAGACATGAGAGAAAGAGCAGGGTAGCAATGATGGAGTGTGGAGAGACTAGCAAGGGGGACACAGAGAGAGACAGAAGGATGTAGAAGAAGAATACAGGAGCAGACATGTGGAGAGAGAGAGCCCAGGCTGCGAGGTGGAACATGGAGAGATGAGCGGGAGAGACAGGGAGAGATAGGAGGAGACAGGAATGAGGGGCAGTGTGAGACTAGAATGGGGTGCTCAGAGAGATGGGGCAGGCACGTGGGGAGAATGGAATAAATGGCATCTGATCAATCAACAGGCTTGGCCCCATGACCCAGGCCACCCTGGCTGGGGGAGCTGCCAAGGGCACCCAGAACCCGGGCTGCTAGGGAAAAAGCTGTTGGAGCCTCCCCCTGGCCACCCCCAGAGTTTATACAGTCAATAAAAGAAATTTGGCAATAAGTTTTTAAAAACTTATAAGTCCTGGGGCTTGAGCGATAGTGCAGCGGGTAGGATGTTTGCCTTGCACGCGGCCGACCCAGGTTCGATTCCCAGCATCCCATTTGGTCCCCTGAGCACCGCCAGAAGTAATTCCTGAGTGCAGAGCCAGGAGTAACCCCTGTGCAACGCCAGGTAGTAAGTAAGTAAAGTAAAGGCCCTCCCGTTGTTCACTGATTTGCTCGAGCAGGCCCAGTAACGTCTCCATTGGAGACTTTGTTGTTACTGTGTCTGGCATATCGAATACGTCACGGGGAGCTTGCCAGGCTCTGCCGTACGGGCGAGATACTCTCGGTAGCTTGCCGGGCTCTCCGAGAGGGGCAGAGGAATCGAACTCGGGTCAGCCATGTTGGCTGCGTGCAAGGCAAACGCCCTACCGCTGTGCTATCACTCCAGCACACCGAGTGTGACCCCCCCCCAAAAAAAATTATAAGTCCACAGTCCTTTTACAGAAATTCTTCTAGAAATTTCTGGAAATTCTCCTACACATTTTGCTTTTAAATTCCCTTTTATGTTTATAAATGAGTAAATTACTGTGCTTTTTAAAAATTTATTATTATTACACAAGAATTATAAGAAAACTATTTGTATATCAAGATTCTTTTTTACAATTTATTCAATTTAAATTTCAGTTTCCTTTACATGGCATCCTATGTAGCTATATAACAGAATAAGGATGGTTTGTATATAGCAAAATGGAATATAAATTCCAAAATAAAATGCTTTTTACTTGTAAAAAAAAACAAAGTAGAGATACACCTCTTTTTTATTTCTTCTGCCTTTACAGATATTGTTTATTTCACAAATTGAAGGTTTGCTGCAACCTTAGCTAAGTCAATCAGTGTCATTTTTCCTACAGAATGAGCAGCACTTTTTAGCAAAAAGGTGTTTCTTATTATTTCTTAAGTATGTACATTTTTAGACATAATGCTATCATATGTTTAATAGACTACGGTGTAATATAAACATTACCTTTGGGGGTAACATCCAATGGTCCTTAGATGTTATTCCCCATTATGGAGATCAAACTTGAGTTTTTCACAAGCAAAGCTTGAAACTTGGGCATTAAACTAGCTCTTAGACCCTAAACATAACTTTTACCTGCACTGGAAACTAAAAAGTTTTATCACTCACTTTATTGCAATGTTCACTCTATCTCAGTGGTCTGGAATCAAACCTACAATATCTCCAAAGTGTGTCTCTCTATACATAAGACTGTTGAATTTGCTACTGCTTGAATATTTATTTAAAACACAAGAAAATCATATTTCTAAGCAGCTAGTAAATGTGTATTATAATAAACTTTTCTATGAAGTTTTAAGTCAAGTAAATACAATGTCTATTAATGAGTACATTTATTTTTTTTAAAAAAGAGCTAGAGAAAATGTGTACAAATACAATATTGTCAATTCTTTGTCAGATATAAATGTTTTTAATACTATTATTTCTTACATGTATGAGGCTCTGGGATCAATTCCTGACCCTGGACGGGATGAGACAAAATGCTTTAAACTATATAACTGCAAAAGTGCTGACAAGCATACAAATTAGTAATGTCACAATCAAAGAAATATCAAAAATTAATGGATAATGTCAAATTATTCAACAAAAAAGATTTTGGCAGAAAGTCATATTCTCACCTGGCACTGTATGCCTAAATAAATTACAGATTATTTAAAATTTTAAATGTGAAAAGTAAAACTATATAAAATCTGGGTAACATGAATTATAGATTATTTAAAATTCTAAATGTGAGAAGCAAAACTATACAACATAAGGGTAAAATACATGTGAGTAGTTCACTGATATTCAGATATTGATGCTTTATTCTGTTTCAATATTTTTCAACCTTCCATTTCTGGCATAAAGCCTGTTTGGTCATAAAATGTTATCTTTTTGTTTATTGTTGGTTTTAAATTAGTGGAATAATAATAATTTTTAACCTCTGAATGTGGGAGCCAGGTGTGTGCATAGTCCCTGGTCATCACAACAGTATCAACAATAATGAGAAAATGGGGCTTTAAATAAACATATAAAAATAAGGCCAGAGAAAACAGGGCCCGGGAGACTGGTCAATGGTTGGAAGCTTCCCAAAGAGTGTGTGGGGGAGCAAAGGGCAGTTAGGACAGTGATTGGAAATGATCATTTTGGACAGGAAATGAATGTTGAAAGTAGGTAAAGGGAAATACTTGATAACCTGTCAGTATCTGTATTGCAAACCATAAAACCCCAAAGGAGAAAGAGAGAGAGAGAGAGAGAGAGAGAGAGAGAGAGAGAGAGAGAGAGAGAGAAACTGACATAAAGGCAGGCTGGGAGTGGGGGTGCGTGAGGGAAACTGGGGACATTGGTGGTGAGAAATGTACACTGGTCAAGGAACAGCTGTTGGAACATCATATGACTGTACCTCGTGGTGAGACACCATGAGGTACAGTTGTAGACTTACAAATTTTTGTGCTTGGGTTTCCATTATACAATGATCAAATACCCATCCCTCCAACAGTGCCCATTTCCCACCACCACGGATCCCAGTATCCCTCCCACCCCCCATCCCCCTCAGCCCACCCTGCCTCTCTGGCAGGGCATTCCCTTTTGTTCTCTCTCTCTCCTTTTGGGTGTTGTGGTTTGCAAAAGAGAAATTAAGTGACAATCATATTTGGTCTATAGTCTACTTTCAGCATGCTTCTCCCATCCTGGGAGGATCCCCCCAACACCCTTTATTTGATGTTGCCTTCTCTATCTGAGCTCCCTTTTCCCCTTGCATGTGTGGCTGGCCTCCAAGCCATCGAGCAAAATTTCTGGTACTAATCTCAGCCATTCTTGGGTATTAGTCTCCTATTTTGTTACTTTATGTTCCCCAGATGAATACAATCTTTCTACGTCTATTCCTCTCTTTCTGGCTCATTGCGATTAACATGATACTTTCCATGTAAGGTAAAGGTAAAGGTAAAGGCCCTCCCATTGTTCATCGATTTGCTCGAGCGGGCCCAGTAACGTCTCCATTGGAGATTTTTGTTGTTACTGTGTTTGGCATATCGAATACATCACGGGTGGCTTGCCAGGCTCTGCCGTGTGGGCGAGATACTCTTGGTAGCTTGCCAGGCTCTCCGAGAGAGGGGGAGGAATCGAACTCGGGTCGGCCATGTTGGCTGCGTGCAAGGCAAACACCCTACCGCTGTGCTATCACTCCAGCCCTCACTTTCCATGTAGTACCACTTGTATGTAAATTTCATTACTTCCTTTTTTCTTACAGCTACATAGTACTCCATTTTGTAAATGTACCAAAGTTTCTTTAACCAGTCATCTATTCTTGGGCATTCAGGTTTTTTCCAGATTCTGGCTATTGTAAAGAGTGCTGCAATGAACAAACAAGTGCAGACATCACTTCGACTATACTTTTTTGCCTCTCTGGGTTATATTCCCAGGAGTGGTATTGCTGGGTCAAATGGGAGCTCAATTTCTAATTTTTTGAGAATCGTCCATATTGTTTTCCAAAAGGGCTGAACCAGGCATTCCCACCAGCAGTGAAGGAGGGTCTCTTTCTCGCCACATTTGTGCCAGCTCTGGTTGCTTTTGTTCTTGTGGATGTGGGCCAGTCTCTGTGGTGTGAAATGATATCTCATTGTGGTTTTGATCTGCATCTCCTTGATGATTAATGATGTGGAGCATTTTCTCACGTGCCTTTTAGCCATTTGGATTTCTTCTTTGAGAAAGTTTCTATTCATTTCATCACCCCATTTTTTGATGGGGTTGGATGTTTTCTTCTTGTGGAGTTCAACCAGTACTTTATATATCCTGGATATCAACCCCTTGTCAGATGTGTATTCGGTGAATATCCTTTCCCATTCTGTAGACTGTCTTTGTATTTTGGTCACTGTTTCTTTTGAGATGCAGAAGCTTCTTAGTTTAAGATAGTCCCATTTGTCTATCTCTGTTTTCACTTGCTTGGCCATACATTTTTTTCTTTTGATTATTTTTTGAGAATCGTCCATATTGTATTCTAGAAATTATGAAATGATTTATGATTAGGTTTCAGGCATACAACGTTTCAATTCCAATCCCTTCACCAGTGTCCACTTCTCTCCACCAACCACCTCATCCCCATTTTCCTCCTACCTACTAGTCTGCTCCTACATCTTCTACGTTTTTTAATTTTGTTTGTTTGTTTGTTGTTGTTGTTATTGTTGTTGTTGGAGGCCTCATTCTGCATTGCAAAGGCTTACTACTGGTGACTCCTCAAGCAAATAGATGAACAATGGGAGGACAGTGCTACAGTGCACCAGTAACGTCTCCATTGTGAGACTTGCTACTATTTTTGGCATATTGAATATACGGGGAGCTTGCCAGGTTCTGTTGGGTGAGTGGGTTACTCTCCTAGCTTGCCAGGCTCTCCAAGAGGGACGGAGGAATCGAACCCCGGTCGACCCCGTGCAACGCACTACCCACTGTGTTTTTTGGCTTTTTTTGGTTACACCTCTCTATGCTCAGGGGTTACTCCTGGCTTTACACTCAGAAATCACTCCTGGCGGTGCTCAGGTGACCATATGGGATGCTGAGAATCCCGCTGCATGCAAGGCAAACACCCTACCCGCTGTACTACTGCTCCAGCCCCTGCTCTTATTTTAAATCTAGTTTGAGTTGTGTTTGCCCTCTTTTACTATCTTTTTAAAGTGAAGATTGTCAGTAATTTTTAGACATTGTGTTTTTGTTTCTTTGTTTGATTTGAGGGGATACACCTGGAGTCTGCTCCTAGCTCTGTGCTCAGGGGCTTGCTCAAGGCACAACTCAGGGGCTCATGCAATGCCAAGGATCAAGCCAGAACCTCTTACATGTGAAGAAGCAGGTGCTTAGTTCTTTAAGCTGTCTCTCTGACTTTAAGACCTTTCTCTTCTAATATTAATATTTCAAGCTAGAATTTATTTTAAAACACTGCCTTTCAAATAATCCTACATAAAAAACTACTTGCCACTAATTTTGATTCGTTGATTTTCATTATCATTCAATTAAAAATATCCTATAGTGTCCTGGAGCGATAGTACAGCAGATAGGGCATTTGCCTTACACATGACTAACCTGGGTTCCATCCCCATCCCCAGCATTCCATATGGTCCCCCAAACACCACCAGGAGTAATTTCTGAGTGCAGAGCTAGGAGTAACCCCTAAGCATTGCTGGGTGTCATTTAATTTTCAAATGTCTGTGGAATTTTTTCCCATAACTTAAATTCTTGTTCATTTTTTAAAATTTTAATTTAGTTGATTTCTAGCCAGAGAATATAGTTTAAGTTATTTCAAATATTTTAAATTTACTGATTTCTTATGTCCTATAAATGTGTTTTATCTTGGTGGATGTTCCACATGTATTTAAAAGTTGCTAGTTTTGAGGAAAAAAAGTAAGAAACTGTGAGTCATAGAAGAAACAGTCATAAAAACTAATGGTGATACCAAAGAAATAATGGAAGTTGCAAAAACTTTAAAGTAGTTATAATAAATGTGCAGAAGTATTAAAGGGTAACATAAATAGAAGGTGAAATGA